>NC_137428.1:43063811-43548811 GCF_964374335.1 Astatotilapia calliptera | reverse complement strand
AAGTGGGCCGAAAAAATTAACTGAAATAAAACTGAAAGTGATTTAAAAACAAAGAAATCTAATGTAAAATAAAAAACGTTACACTAACTCTGCTGACCAGCTTTTTGGAGCACATTAGTTAACACAAGATTAAAGATGGTAAATGGTCTGTATTTGTATAGCGCTTTACTGGTCCCTAAGAACCCCAAAGCGCTTTACACATCCAGTCATCCACCCATTCACACACACATTCACACACTGGATTAGAGATTAAAGATGAGACTTTCTCATTTTAATCAACTTGAGGAAGATATTATTTTAAGCAACAATTTCACTATGAATGGCAAAAGTGAATATGTTGACACATTCAGCATGCAATATAGTATTTTTCCAATGAAGTTCACAAGGCTGAAGTAACAGGTTTTTACTTTGTTTCTAGAATATTTTCAAATATTTGAAATGCAATTTATTAAAAGGGCAAAAATGTGCTGACTATTGAAGAGAAACATGTCCAGCAGGGAGGAGGGGCAGGAAACACTGATGTCAGCACGGATGAAGTGAAGGGAGGACTGCTTTGCTTTTTCCTGTTTTGTCCCCACTTCTCCTCCCCCTCCTCTTATCACTGAAGTGGAGATGGAAAGAACGGGGATCAGAGCGCGGACGAAGGATTAACAACTGAGTGAAAATGGGGAAAGATAAAGGCAAACAGACTGACACAGTGTGAACGAGAAAGTGAGGGGAAACGGATACCAAAACGAGTGAAGGCGTTGAATAGATTAAAAAGTATACCACAGAAGAAGCCACAAAGATAGAGGGCTGAATAGCTGTTTCTGGAGTTGGGTGGACCCTTTACGAGAAAGTGTCGACATCAACCACCGCAGCTACCATGTACAGTGGATATGGAGGTATGGACAAGTGTAATGCCCTCACAGAGACTAGCTTATCTCTCTAATCATTAACTGCTTATGTTTGTCAGAATGAATTCCCAGTTGCACGTTAACAGGCCTGTAACTTATTAGGTGATGGCCAGAGAATTTGACCCCAAAATACCAAATTTAAGTTATTTTTATAGTTCATATTTTTCAAGTCTGTCTACTAACAGTGCTTGCTGTTATGTATGTGCAAAACAATGAAACTTGTGATTTCCTTCCTCAGTTACAGAGGACAAATTCCACAGTACTCTTTAAAAAATTTCCACTAAAGTTAAATAGACCTCGTCAGAGTTTATCGATTCAGGTGTGGCTACAAGGGAGTCGAGTACAAACTTTTCTGTGTTGATGTGTCTCTGCCGATGTAGTTTGGAAGAACAATATTGCATTTGTTTAACACAGGCTGATCCTCAGTTGAGCTTCAGATACACTTTTTTTTTTTTAAAGATATTTTTGTACGTGATGAGGGCCCGCTCTCCTGTTTGAATAACTGATGAAGACATCGGCATTGCTTTTAAACATATTTGAAACATACAAGAGCACATCTGACCTTTTTTGTTTTTTTACATATTGTCAATTTACAACTTTTTCATTTTAAAGTTTGTTTTTATTGTTCATAATGTCTCCTTTTCTCATCAGTGATGAGACTTGATAGTGTGTAACAATGATAAGACTGTTACTCAAGTTTGAGGTGTGTTTTGTTTCTGTTATCAGTTTTTCATAGTGACTCGCCGAACATAGTTATGTTATGTTCCTGGTATGTTGTGGGTAGTACATATTAAAAATAGTTTAAGGTAGGACAAGAGAACTTAGCCTCTGATGTGGTGGGTTGTTTTTTTTTTTTTTTTTTTTTTGTCTAATAGTCCCCTCTACTTGGATGCATCATCTTATATCCTAAGTGTCCTGCTTTTATTAATAAACAGAGTTCTGACTTAATTTTTATGTGACTTATTTCAGACCTTCTGTTTGAAGCTAGATTCCAGGTAAAAGTGTTGTCATATTAATTTAAGACTGATATTTATTTTCAGACTTTGTTTGGATTGAGGTAAAATGATGGTCTGTGTTTAATCCTTTCACAAAGTGAATCACATGTTGGAAGGCAAACTTCTTTAATCTGCAACAAGTTTCTGCTCAGTTTTGTTGGTCACCATAGTGGCAAGTCACATGACAATTGTGTAGTCTTCTGGTTACGTAAGTTGTTTAATGCTAACGGGGGTTCTGATCTTTGCTAACCTTGGTTTTAACCCATTTTTGCAATACATGAAAAGTAAATTCAGAAGAAATTCCATTTAAGGATTATGTGTGTATTAGCAGCACTGGTTTGGTGAAAATCCTACTTGTAAAGAGGCCTTGACTATGGAAGGTATAGGTAGTGTTTGAATTCTTCTTTATGAGATTTCTATGTTTATCTTCAGGATAAACATCAGTCACTACTTTTAACATTGTTGATATCTGTTTCTGTTTGAGCTATGACCACATCTGTTTTAATGAGATTATGAAAAGGATCAAGGTAAGACTTGTTTCAACCGAGAAGTCTCACTATATGAATGAGAAGCATAAAAAATCTTTTTCTTTTTCACTTTGTCGTTTTTGTTATCAGGCCTTCAGTTCATTGTCTCAAACGGGTTCTTTTTCTTTCCTGGAAACAAGCGAACATGGCTGCACTGTAAATGTGTTGGGTTATTCCTGTGACTCAGTAAATCCAGAAACTGCACTAGTCTTTTCCTGACCCTGCCCTTGCAGGATGTACAACACCCCCACCCCCTCCAGTTTCCTTCTCACACAGACAGTAATGTGAGGAAGGGATAGATTTAGCCATGAAAGAAAAATATATGAAGAGTGCACAGGGTGTGGGAGAAGAAACTATGAAATGGTAATGTTGCAAATAGAAGAAACTAGGTTACAATAGAAAGCATCAAGTCATTGCTGGAAATGGAGAGCAATGCTTTCTTCATCTCATAGTCAAGCAAAACGGATGTGATTATATTTATAAAAACATGTCAGTTTATTTCTTATTTATCTAATCATTAGGAATTTTAAAAGTTGCAGTTCTTTCTTTCAGGTGTTTGTTTTGCTTGATAACTGGTAGAGTCTGGGTGCAGAGACAGAGGAGCAAGCTTGACACAAGTGTTTTTCCTCCTCTCGTGTGTGTGTGTGTGTGTGTGTGTGTGTGTGTGTGTGTGTGTGTGAGAGAGAGAGAGAGAGATATCTGCCAGTCTGTCTAGATTTGACATTCCTTTCATGCTGGAGATGCATGAAAGGAATGACATGACCAAGGGACCACTTTCAATAAACACAGCAATTTTTATATGTAGTGAGTCAAGAAATCTTATTCAGCAGGAAGTAAAAGATGATCAGTCAGTGGAAATTTTAAACACAGCATTGCTTAAGTATCCTAAATACTGTGAAAATAACATCTATCAAGCTTATTAGGCAGGTGATCCTGATATTATTGTTTTGGTCCCCTTTTGCTGCAGTATGAGCGACGCTAGCTCGTCCATTGAATCGGACCATTCTTTGCTGCTGATGTGCGTCAGTAAGCCTTGATCACCCATGACCCAGTTGCTGGTTCACCACCATTCCTTCCTTAGATCACGTTTAATAGATGGGCAACTTATTAAAACACATGTAATCACTACATGTGTTTCGTGGACTAGAAGCACCTCAACGTGCGAAGCCACAGTTGTCACTCAGAAAAAGGTGGATTTCCTATTCCAGTTTGGGAACTGGTGCCCCAGGTGGAGGAATCCAAGTATTGGGGGTTTTGTTTAAGAGTAAGGGGAGAGAGGAGCTGGTCACTGACATTGACAGTGATGCGAATGTTGTACCAGTCTGATATATCATGCTCGAAATAAAGATCACTACACTGGGACTGTATTATTATGGCCAAAATAATTATGATTATTTTGAACAGGATTGAAATCATGATTACTTTTTATGATTACTCATTTTTATTTTTAAGTGTCAAAAATGGTTTTGTTGGCTGATCCTCTATGGCAGACAAGTTGTTCACCTTCGGCTGTACCAGACATCTGAATTGTTTTCTGTATCTGTCCTTTAACATGGTGTTACACGTCCAGACTAGTCCCGTAAACCTAAAGCTGCATGGTACGGGGAAGAGCAGTGATTGGCACATACAATCATGTGGTCAGACACTGACTTGGTGAACATTTGATTTGCATTTGGTTTTACTTTGCGTTCTAATGGCAGAGCATGCATTTTCAATATAATCTCAAATTATGACTCACCATTATGTAGCAGGATTGGGGACTGGTCCAGATATTACTCACTCTGTGTACATGCTTTCACTATCAGAATTTTTTTTGTTTTTATCTCTACATAATAAAAAGCTCAGGTTTAGATAAGTCCCAGTTTTGGTTTAGCTTGGAATCTCCAAGCAGTGAATAATAGTGCCCACTTAGGTGTAGGTGTGTGTGGGGGTGTGTGTGGGGGGGGGGCATTTTTCTAGAATGGTCTGGGAGGGAGAGGTCAGACTGCATCAGACAATAGGTGTGGTGTGACAGCCTTCCATTCGCCTCTGTGGTAATCGAGTTTGAGGCACAGGGCCATAGCGCTAGTGTAGATTTGAAACCATGAATGTCAGAGGAGATGGTGTGACTGGAATCTTTTGTTATCATTGGCCAGGACTGCACCACTGTTTGGATCATGTAGGGAACAAACACAGTGTGAAAGACACCCTGTTTGTTAGCTGGATCTGGCCAATGTCTGAATGAGTTAGTAGTTCAACTAAAGCTGATGATTTACTGCAGTGATTTGCTTGTCTCAGTATCATAATAAAGCTAGAGATTACTTATTGGACAAGATAGGATGTGACAGCGAGAAATGTGCAGATTACCATTGACTTGTTTGAACCTGAAATCTGACTTGGAACACCATCAAGGTTGGTTTTTCTATTTGAATTTATTGGTGTACCATTTGTTTATATAGTAATAGCTCATATGCATATAAATGCACAGTCTGTGGTTCTCAGGACTTTGAGTTTTCATTCCAGACATTTTTAGATTTAAAATATAAAGTCATTCCCAAATGTCAACAATGTAAATATGATGAGATGATGTGGAAAGAGCACACTGTTTCTTTAGAGTCATGTCTTGACGCTGATTCAATCTGCATAGCTTTTTAAATCAAGTAAAAATGATCTAGTGCTTGAATAAGGATTCAGTCCCTTTTAGTGCATATACTATGTACATGTTGGTAACATTCACTCAACTAGGCTGTTGTTAACCTGTGGTTGTTTCACTTATTTTGGTTCTCAGTCTGATGCGCATGCAAATTAGAACAATGTGTGTGAGAGTGCTGCACAAACAAAATGAAACCTCTTTAACCTGTCCCAGCTGTCATAAGGCTGAATGCAGGGTGCAACCTAGACTGAGGCCAGTCCATCACAGGGTTGCTAACCAGTGCACTACTGTGCCACCTCAGTGTAGTGGGGTCCCAAGATATGCTGGAAAAACATAGAGGGGTTATTAAACCATTAACCAGGTCCAGTTATCCTGCTTTTACTGCTCAGCTGACTTTGTTAGCATTACATGATGTACTCACATACTGAAAGTGTATGTGCCTTTGCGCGTGCATGCGTGTGTGTGTGTAAACAGCATGAAAGGCCCAGCACTTTTCCAGAAAGGGACATGGACAGCAGAACCTCATTACATTTTAAAGGAGATTCCCATTGGATAAATACACATGTAATCTAACAATGTTTCACTGACTCCTTACAGAGCACTGTAACCATACAGAGCATTCAGATACAGTGGGGCAAAAAAGTATTTAGTCAGCCACCGATTGTGCAAGTTCCCCCACTTAAAATGATGACAGAGGTCAGTAATTTGCACCAGAGGTACACTTCAACTGTGAGAGACAGAATGTGGAAAAAAAAATCCATGAATCCACATGGTAGGATTTGTAAAGAATTTATTCGTAAATCAGGGTGGAAAATAAGTATTTGGTCAATAACAAAAATACAACTCAATACTTTGTAACATAACCTTTGTTGGCAATAACAGAGGTCAAACGTTTACTATAGGTCTTTACCAGGTTTGCACACACAGTAGCTGGTATTTTGACCCATTCCTCCATGCAGATCTTCTCGAGAGCAGTGATGTTTTGGGGCTGTCGCCGAGCAACACGGACTTTCAACTCCCGCCACAGATTTTCTATGGGGTTGAGGTCTGGAGACTGGCTAGGCCACTCCAGGACTTTCAAATGCTTCTTACGGAGCCACTCCTTTGTTGCCCGGGCGGTGTGTTTTGGATCATTGTCATGTTGGAAGACCCAGCCTCGTTTCATCTTCAAAGTTCTCACTGATGGAAGGAGGTTTTGGCTCAAAATCTCACGATACATGGCCCCATTCATTCTGTCCTTAACACGGATCAGTCGTCCTGTCCCCTTGGCAGAAAAACAGCCCCATAGCATGATGTTTCCACCCCCATGCTTCACAGTAGGTATGGTGTTCTTGGGATGCAACTCAGTATTCTTCGTCCTCCAAACACGACGAGTTGAGTTTATACCAAAACGTTCTACTTTGGTTTCATCTGACCACATGACATTCTCCCAATCCTCTGCTGTATCATCCATGTGCTCTCTGGCAAACTTCAGACGGGCCTGGACATGCACTGGCTTCAGCAGCGGAACACGTCTGGCACTGCGGGATTTGATTCCCTGCCGTTGTAGTGTGTTACTGATGGTGACCTTTGTTACTTTGGTCCCAGCTCTCTGCAGGTCATTCACCAGGTCCCCCCGTGTGGTTCTGGGATCTTTGCTCACCGTTCCCATGATCATTTTGACCCCACGGGATGAGATCTTGCGTGGAGCCCCAGATCGAGGGAGATTATCAGTGGTCTTGTATGTCTTCCATTTTCTGATGATTGCTCCCACAGTTGATTTTTTTCACACCAAGCTGCTTGCCTATTGTAGATTCACTCTTCCCAGTCTGGTGCAGGTCTACAATACTTTTCCTGGTGTCCTTCGAAAGCTCTTTGGTCTTGGCCATGGCAGAGTTTGGAGTCTGACTGTTTGAGGCTGTGGACAGGTGTCTTTTATACAGATGATGAGTTCAAACAGGTGCCATTCATACAGGTAACGAGTGGGGGACAGAAAAGCTTCTTACAGAAGACGTTACAGGTCTGTGAGAGCCAGAGATTTTCCTTGTTTGAGGTGACCAAATACTTATTTTCCACCCTAATTTACGAATAAATTCTTTACAAATCCTACCATGTGAATTCATGGATTTTTTTTTCACATTCTGTCTCTCACAGTTGAAGTGCACCTCTGGTGCAAATTACTGACCTCTGTCATCATTTTAAGTGGGGGAACTTGCACAATCGGTGGCTGACTAAATACTTTTTTGCCCCACTGTACCAGCGTGTGCAGTATACCCACTAATGATGATTTACCTGCTTCGGCCCTTTCAGGCAGTAAACCAGCGTAGATTGTCGACAGTGTATTCAGGAACCTTTCAGCAGAGACGCAGTACATGCTACCCTGTCCCACACATTCTTGCCATAGCGACACAGCACCCAGACACAGACCTAGCGCCGGGATAACTGACAAACAGAAAACAGGAGACCGTTATAAGCAAGGTAGGAAAGCAAGATACTGGGGGTTAGTGCCATACATAACACAGGAAATTTATTAATAGTATAAGGTTGCAGCTTGCTTTGAATCAGTGCCTTGTAAAGTCTGTTTTACCTTCTTGACAGGCTGCATGACAAAATCCATAATTACTTATTATTTAGTGGAATCTCTACTTCCATATACCCATGAAATGTTTCTGATGACACTAGTTGTCATCCAAGCCAAAAGCAGACATTTTCACCCTTATGCTCCAGAAGGAATGCTCCCACTAATGAAAATTCCTCTTCAACTTCTTTTTCTTGTCTATACAGTTATTCTGAATAAATGCATTTATGGATGTTTAAACAAATGCACATGAAATGAACATAAACGACACAAATCACCTTCAGTAGCTGGTCTGATTTTCTGTGGGTTTTCTTTGGTGACGCGTCGGATGATTTCGAGGACACGAGCCTCTCTCAGCAGTCTGTCCAAGGCATACATCTCTCCACATCTCAGAGGACCAAACTTGCCCAGACACTTAACAAACAAAACAAAACACTTGTAAAAGAAGTGACCAATATTACAATTAGCAATACAACAGCCCTCACAGCTGCTACTGCTTTAACTCATCAGTGAGTGAATAATACTTTTCAATGGCATCCTGAAACTATGATTACATAACTATCAAACACTATGCCAATTGAATGGATTTTTAAAAAAAGAAAATAATGGTATTGACTGTATGTAAACAAACTTGACTGGGTTTTCATCAGAGTTCCCCTGGTCAGACATGCCCAAAACATCTTTCTGAGGAGATGTTCAGCAACCATCCTAGTCAGATGCCTGAATCAACTCAACTGACTCCTTATGATGCAGACTGTGTTCCTCAGCCCATCTCTAAGGCTGAGCATAGACACCTTTCAAAGGAAGCCAATTCCCATGACTTGCATTGGTGAAAATTTTAATTATTCACTACCCACAGCCGTAGATGAGAGCAGAGTGAACTTAAGGTATCGATGTGCCATGAGAATGTGAGGTAGCTACATATGAGTTTGGCTAATAACTAGAGATGGACCGATCCGATATTACGTATCGGTATCGGTCCGATACTGACCTAAATTACTGGATCGGATATCGGAGAAAAATAAAAAATGTAATCCGATCCATTAAATATCACGAAAGCACCTCACAAAACTTGCAACGCGCCTTAACTCGCCTCAGAACGTTAGCACGTCGGAGCAGTATGCATCACGTGATAGAGCGGCTGTGGCATGCGGGACCTGTGGTGGTCTGGATAGCATGTGGAGCTTCGCTAGCAACCCGGCATTTCATCTCCGACAAAGTTATCCCCGAGAGAAGTAAAGCAAGTGTGTAAGTCCATCTCTGAATGTTTGTAAAGCATTCCTGCGTTAAGCTTAACAAGCGATATATGGAGCGACTGCCTCCTCTTGCTGCTACTTCAATCATGAAACTGCTTAACGATCAGCTGATCGGCTTTTCTGTCGCGAGTTAGTCTCTCTAGTTTGCTTTTGGCCCACTTTGCACCAGAAAGAGGAAACCAGTGGATAAACAACAGCAGCACGTTTAAGCTTGATAAGCTGTTGTTAGAATTTATTTAATATTACTTTCTACACCAGGATCTTTTTCTACGCAGCTGACGGCTGTAACTGTGCAGGGGCGGATCTAGCAAAGTTTAGCCAGGGGGGACGATAGGGCATGAACAGGGAAAAGGGGCACAAAGACATACTTTTCTTTATTCTCATTTAAAATGTCTAGCTTTTAATAAATAATTATCCGAATCTTACACCCAAAGTTTTAATTTGATGTAAAAGGAATAGAAGTCCATTACTGTATATAGTAACTGTTGAGTCTACGGTAATAAATATACCCTAGTAAGCTATAGTACTTTTTCCTTTGGGAAGGTACCATCTGTGCAGTCTGCAATTTTGTTGAAGAAAGATGTTGAATCTATTTAATATTTCTTGAAAAATAATTGATTTCTGTGCATTTTTTTTCACACTGCATCAAATTAAGGTTGATTACGTCGATTAAGCATCATGAGGTGGAGTGTGAGGGGTGGTTCCCTATTTTTTATTTATTTATTTTTGTTGTTGCTGGGAGTTGGAACCCTATTAGTTAGGTTGCTTAATATTTACGCTAAGTACTCTTTAAAATACCAGAATAGGGAGGATGGTGCAGGTTTAAGTTTATTAGATTGATCAGTATTGCTGAACTATGAAACATTTTTTTTTGCATACAGGTATAACAGAATAGCTTTAGTGTAGTTGTTGTTTTAAACTTGAGTATGAACTTATACAAAATTCAGCAAGATATTTAAAAAAAACAGTTTTGTTGATTAAAAAACACTATATCGGATTCATATCGGTATCGGCAGATATCCAAATTTATGATATCGGTATCGGACATAAAAAAGTGGTATCGTGCCATCTCTACTAATAACATGAGGATAGTGTTGCAGATCTCTTACCAACAACTGTGCATTGCAGTTCCTCAAATGGACCACCAGGCAGCAGTCTAGAGTGGTGCAGCCTGTGGTTAGCGGTACGTTGGAGGAGGAAGGGCTGTCCCAGCCTCTGTCCAGCGGAGACCCACACACACACACACACACACACACACACACACACACACACACACACACACACACACACACAAACAAAACATCCAGTGTTACATAACATTTCCATTAACGCTGTTTTATCCATATAAAGTTCAATACGGTTTAAATGTAATTTAAATGTACTGTCCATGGAAAAAAAGGCTCTCAACATTAAAACCCAGAGAAGTTGATAATTTCCCAAGAAGAATAATACTTTTTGATGAGTTTCAGTTCAGTAAGTGGTAAATGAATCTGACTGGCTGACAGTCAGAGCTATTCAGTACTGTTCCAGCCTCGTCTCTTGGGTACAGAAATTGCTCTTTTCTTAACCATTAAGATTCCATTCCATATTTTGTACAATACATCATGAACTCCATAAATAAAAAAATAAAAAAACCAAAAAAAACCCCCAGTTTATATTGTTGTTTTAAACTCATTTTTGCCAGTGATTAATCCAACTGGTTGTGAGAAGTCCCACCAAGTTTGCTTTTTATTTTAGGATTGCAGATTAGCTTTATATTAAGCTCAGTTATATACAGGCACAACTGTGGGATAAGGCCATTCAGCTAATGACCTTTGGCAAAAATAATAAAATATGATTTTTAAGCATTATTTCAGTCAGGTTATGTGTTAGTTTGACCCTGCTTACAGCTGTACTACAGTGATCATACAGGGAGTGCAGAATTATTAGGCAAATGAGTATTTTGTCCACATCATCCTCTTCATGCATGTTGTCTTACTCCAAGCTGTATAGGCTCGAAAGCCTACTACCAATTAAGCATATTAGCTGATGTGCATCTCTGTAATGAGAAGGGGTGTGGTCTAATGACATCAACACCCTATATCAGGTGTGCATAATTATTAGGCAACGTCCTTTCCTTTGGCAAAATGGGTCAAAAGAAGGACTTGACAGGCTCAGAAAAGTCAAAAATAGTGAGATATCTTGCAGAGGGACGCAGCAGTCTCAAAATTGCAAAGCTTCTGAAGCGTGATCATCGAACAATCAAGCGTTTCATTCAAAATAGTCAACAGGGTCGCAAGAAGCGTGTGGAAAAACCAAGGCGCAAAATAACTGCCCATGAAGTGAGAAAAGTCAAGCGTGCAGCTGCTAAGATGCCACTTGCCACCAGTTTGGCCATATTTCAGAGCTGCAACATCACTGGAGTGCCCAAAAGCACAAGGTGTGCAATACTCAGAGACATGGCCAAGGTAAGAAAGGCTGAAAGACGACCACCACTGAACAAGACACACAAGCTGAAACGTCAAGACTGGGCCAAGAAATCTCTCAAGACTGATTTTTCTAAGGTTTTATGGACTGATGAAATGAGAGTGAGTCTTGATGGGCCAGATGGATGGGCCCGTGGCTGGATTGGTAAAGGGCAGAGAGCTCCAGTCCGACTCAGACGCCAGCAAGGAGGAGGTGGAGTACTGGTTTGGGCTGGTATCATCAAAGATGAGCTTGTGGGGCCTTTTCGGGTTGAGGATGGAGTCAAGCTCAACTCCCAGTCCTACTGCCAGTTTCTGGAAGACACCTTCTTCAAGCAGTGGTACAGGAAGAAGTCTGCATCCTTCAAGAAAAACATGATTTTCATGCAGGACAATGCTCCATCACACGCGTCCAAGTACTCCACAGCGTGGCTGGCAAGAAAGGGTATAAAAGAAGAAAAACTAATGACATGGCCTCCTTGTTCACCTGATCTGAACCCCATTGAGAACCTATGGTCCATCATCAAATGTGAGATTTACAAGGAGGGAAAACAGTACACCTCTCTGAACAGTGTCTGGGAGGCTGTGGTTGCTGCTGCACGCAATGTTGATGGTGAACAGATCAAAACACTGACAGAATCCATGGATGGCAGGCTTTTGAGTGTCCTTGCAAAGAAAGGTGGCTATATTGGTCGCTGATTTGTTTTTGTTTTTGAATGTCAGAAATGTATATTTGTGAATGTGGAGATGTTATATTGGTGTCACTGGTAAAAATAAGGCAAGGCAAGTTTATTTGTATAGCACAATTCAACAACAAGGTGATTCAAAGTGCTTTACAGAGACATTAGAAACAAAAACAAATAAAAAGCATGATTTAAAATTGATTAAAACAAGCAAACAAACTCACAAACAAAACACTATATAAAATCAAAACAGATAAAATCAGAACAATAGATAAAATCAGTAGTTAAATGTAAGTTTTGAAATTTAAGCTTAAAAGTGTGGATTTGGTGTTTTATTCAAATGCAGCTGAGAACAGGTGAGTCTTCAACCTGGATTTAAATAAACAGAGTGTTTCAGCTGATCTGAGGCTTTCTGGGAGTTTGTTCCAGATATAAGGAGCATAAAAGCTGAATGCAGCTTCTCCGTGTCTGGTTCTGACTCTGGGAACTAATAAAAGACCAGATCCAGATGACCTGAGGGATCTGGATGGTTCATACTGGGTCAGGAGGTCATTGATGTATTTTGGTCCTAAACCATTCAGAGCTTTATAGACCAGCATCAGAACTTTAAAGTCTATCCTCTGACGGACAGGCAGCCAGTGTAAAGACCTCAGAGCTGGACTGATGTGGTCCACTTTTTTGGTCTTAGTGAGGACTCGAGCAGCAGAGTTCTGAATGAGCTGTAGTTGTCTGACTGATTTTTTAGGTAGACCTGTAAACATGCTGTTACAGTAATCAAGCCTACTAAAAATGAATGCATGGACTAGTTTTTCCAGGTCCTGTTGAGATATCAGATCTTTTATCCTTGAAATATTCTTGAGGTGATTGTTAGGTCTGGCTGTGTGCAGACAGGAATAGGAATAGGAGTTGTATTTTTGTTATTGACCAAATACTTATTTTCCACCCTGATTTACGAATAAATTCTTTACAAATCCTACCATGTGGATTCATGGATTTTTTTTTCACATTCTGTCTCTCACAGTTGAAGTGTACCTCTGGTGCAAATTACTGACCTCTGTCATCATTTTAAGTGTGGGAACTTGCACAATCGGTGGCTGACTAAATACTTTTTTGCCCCACTGTATTTACTGTGTAATGTAGACTTTTCACTGCTGTCAAAGCGTAATGTTATTACTTATCAGACAAAAAGAAGCAAATGTCTGAATGTGATGGAAATGGTATCACTGAGCTTTTCCACTTGGTCTGTTGGTGTGCTGTGAACTTCTGACAGGCTCAGTTTGTCTATGCCTTTATCTCTCACTCCCCCTCAGCACTCATGTTTTTGTCAGTACTTAAAACTAGGTTAAGTCAACATAATCTCTCTCTCTCTCCCCTCTATGTGAGTGTATAAAAATCGTCTTGACAATGTTCTTTTTAACCAGAAAAAATATGTTCATGTTTACAGGAAATGATAATATGAAAATTGGAGACCATTAGATCATTAAGGTATTCTTTTCAGTCTCAGTGATGTGGTTAAAATTGACCTTTTCTCCCCAACCACAAGATTGTGCCCTTTGGACATGTCTTCCTTTGTTAAATTTCCTGTCAAGAGAAGGAGTTCCATCTGACTTCCTGTTGGATTGTGACATTTCCTGTGATGTGGAAGGAGGGGGGTTGGTACTTGCCTTGCGAAGGCCTTTCAGCTGTTTAAAGAAACAGGATGCAGGACACTGCATAGGCCACACTAGGAAAAACTCTGCTGAAAAATTTATCAGCTGACTGTAGCCTCAGTAACACAGCACAGACTTCAAATATCAGTTCAAATGTTGTAGCAACAAAATGGATTCACCGAAAGATAAGAAGGAAGTTGGATAGAAACCTTTACAAGATTTAAGATTTATTTGTTCCCACGGCACAAAATACACAAAGATACAAAAAACTTTAATTGCATTTCTGTTAACTTTTACCCACACTGAAAAATTGTCATTTCATGGCATTCCAATGGTAAAGTCAGAAAAGCCTAAACAATTGGGTTTGTTTTGCCTTTTAGGAAGGCAGAACCATTCATGCTTCACTACCAACACAAGCAAGCAATTTATTTATATAGGACTTTCAGACAACTCCCAGCTGAAAACAAAGTGCTGTACACTTGACATGACAAACGAAAAATCATTAATTACATTAAATTAAAAATAAAAATCAGCACATTAGATAAAATGAAAGAAGTAAAATCATAACTGCAACACAATACTTTGTGTTTGTAGTTTGTATTTAAAAACACTGCTGCAGCCTGGTCAGTGTTCTGTTTGTGACTTATTTAGTAGGGTGCAAATACACAACAGTGGCAGCAAAGTTTATGTTTTACACTTTTCCTACAGTTTAGATTCAGTTTAGATGCCTGCAGTTTACATTCCTACATCTTGCTTGTTAACCTTGGGTTGGTGGGGCTGCTCTGACTTCCTGGGTTGGGAATCCTAGTTGTGGTAGTGTCACAGATGAAGATTCCAACTTGATCTAGACCTTATGTTGTGGGCCTATTGCTGGGCTTAGTCGAGACCTTTGAATCTTGTTGCTCATCTGGGTTGATTGATGCAAGTTTATATTAAACATGTTTTCAGTCAGCACATCTTAGATGGCCGCTGCAGAAAGCAAAGAGCACACATTTGGACAAAATGTTTTCCTGTTCTTGATTTGATCAACAATTGCAACAATTTTGGTGGTTTGAACTAGGGCTGCCACAAACGATTATTTTGATAGTCGACTAGTCACCGATTATTTTTGCGATTAGTCGACTAATCAGATCATCATCCATTGGACGTACAGCGTACTGCTTATTGCACCGGCAGCATCTGGTCTTATATAACTATCATTAGCTTACAGCTTGGAGTGTTTGTGCTAACTAAAAATAAAGACAAGATGGTAGTTTATTAATTTTTAATGAAATTTGCAGATTGTTTCGGTGAAGTTTAATAAACTCCTTGCTTTCTAAAATATAACAGGACACCGGAGTATATTATCCAGCGTCTCACACTTCTGATAATCAGCTGTCTGCTTGACAGTTTTAGCTGTGCAAAAAACTATAACTTTAATCTCAGCCAAACCGATTTACTCAGGAACAAATAAAATACTAAAGAAAGCCAAACAATAACATTTTTAAGTTCTCTAAGTGACTTATATATATGTTTAACCTGAGTAGCGAAAGACGGCGGTGGGTTTGAAAACGATTTGCCGGGAATCCGGTGTTCTCACGGCTCTAGTTAGCCTTGCCCCCGCCTAGCTAACGAGCTAGTGGGTAACAGACGTCTCCGAAAACGTCGGAGCGCTTTTGAAAATATGTGGTGTCTTGATAAACTGAGCAGATATTTGAGGTTTACACAGCTACATTCTCGCCTGAAAATATGTTAAACGTTTATTTTGTGACCCAGAAAGAATAATAAGAGTAAAGTTAAAACTAACTAGCTGCCGCCATTGTTGACAGCTGCGCTGGGCTGCGCTATGAATTCTGGGACACAGCTTCTTCTTCGGGGTTTAACGGCAGCTGGCATCCTTGTACATGCAGTGCTGCCATCTTCTGTTTCAGTCCGTTATTACACTCTTAAATCCTACTACTCATTCCTGCGTCCTTTGTGATCTTACAAAGCTTCAAACGATGCGTCGACTATTAAATTAGTCGTCGACGATTTTAATAGTCGACATAATCGTGACTAGTCGACTAATCGTGGCAGCCCTAGTTTGAACTCACTGTTTGCTTTGGTTTTCATTTTTAAAAGTAGCAGTTTAGTTGTGCTGTGTTGTCAGCAGTGTGCTTTTCTTCCTCTGCTCTAAACAGGGACTCCGTCCCGAACTCTGTCGACGATGTCTCTGTCCATTCGCCCAGTCAGACGCCTTACCTCCAGATCCATCACTAGGAGCCAGAGCTTTACTGGAGTCAATACCCACAACAAACCTTACCGGTATACACATGCATACATACACACGCAAATCCCTCCTAACCATGTGTTTTTTTCTAGTGTAAAACGGCTTGTTTACGTACTATCTTGTACTTATGTGTAATAACTTGTCATAAGGACAAGTGTCTCTTTAATGTGATATATTGATGGTCTGTGACATGCTAAGGTTTCAGTCATCAATTTGATTGATCATCAGTGTTTGTATATGAGCCGTGAGCTGTACAACGCCCAGGTCTGGTCTTGAGGGATGTTATGGCGATCTCATAACTTTAGGTCAGGACTTCTAATAATGACTTGGTGTTTGTGGTGCTGCAGGAACCTTGTGGTGTTCAGCACTCCTGGTCTCAGCAGGAAGCCCAGCAGAGCAAGCAGATTGTTTACTATGTCGATCAAGGCCAACCCCCCACCGAAGGTTCCTCAACCAGAGCGACTGGATGAAGTGTATGAAGCACTGAAGAAAGGCCTTCAGTGAGTATACACTCAACAAATGCATTTCAGAGAGAGAGAGAGAGAGATTATGAGTGTGTGTGTCTGTGTTCTCAGGTCTTACCTGCAGGTTCATCAGATGGACTTGGACACACTTACCAGACAGATAAAAGAATCAAAGAGGAACTCTAGACTGGTATGTTGTTACTTTTGGCCCAGCATAAGAATAGATAAAGTGATATAGTTTCAGTTGCTGATGACTTGATATTTTCTGCCTTGCAGGGTTTCCTGTATGAGCTGGACAAGGTGAGCTTCTTTGAATCCTTCAGACAAGCACATATTAGAAATAAGTCAATTTTAATATTACCATTCTTGTTTTAAAATCCTGTGAAAGCTTAGTTATAAATGGAACAAATGCAAAGAATAAATGTGACTTTCTAATTTCCTTTAATCAGCAAGTAAAGGTGACTGAGAGGTACATTAGAAAACTGGAGTTTCACCTCAGCAAGGTAAGACCAGCGTCATTTCCTGACATGTAAGAGTATAGTTGTGAGATGACTTTTTGTATGACTTGCTAATTACATTGCTCTTTGTGCACAGGATGAACAGATGCTGAAAAACAGTTTGATAGAACATATTTTCTACAGCTGTCGTGGCTGTGTTTCCGTTATGATCCTGCATTTGTCATTTTTAAATTCGCATTGTTCATTAGTGTATAATTGATATTGTAACAAACTAGTGATCAGTATACATACATCAATATATTATTACTTTGTTATTATAGAGTACTTTTCTTTTTTTTTTTTTTGGAATTTGACATGAAAAATGAATTGAAACAATTTTGAACTAAGGCTGTACGTGCCAAAATGTAGAACAAGTAGAGCACTGTGACTGCTTTTGGGATACAGTCTTTTGCTTGTATACGTGTCATTGTGCACAAGCAAAAGACTGTGGTGGTGGTAACGCACTTTCTAGTGGCCACTGTCTGGATTACTAGTTGGATGATGAGGTTTGGTTTTTAATGATGCTTCACCTTCACCGGTGCTTCATTCAAAATAATATAAAGTGGACTAAAATGACCAGCTGCAATGTTAGTACATTTTTACCAACTCAACGTGAAACATTTATTTATTTTGCTGTAGTTACTACACAGAGCTTGTATTAAGCTGTGGTCTTTAAGCACACAGCTTCCTGTCACTGCTGGACAACCTTACTGTCTAGAACAAGACTGGCTTTGTCTTAAATTCTACTCTCAAGTGAAGTTGCTGTGAGCTTTTCCTCTCTACTCTCAGATTGAGGAGTTTTATGAGTCCTACTGCATGCAGAGGAGACTCAGGGATGGAGCCAACAAGATGGTGAAAGCATACACCGCTTCCTCAGGAAGTAAGGAGGCCAAGGAGAGTTTAGCAGAAGCCAGTAAAGGATACAAGGAGTACACAGAGGTAAAAAAAAAAAAAAAGTACAAAGGCATGCAGTGGAAAATCGTTTTAGGTTAAACTGAGAAAATTGCTAAATGTCTAATTCTTGTAGAAGAAAGGAGCCATTGCACGAGCAAGTAGTAATAGGGAGTAGCGCTGTAAGTAAGACTGTACAGAAAAGACTGCCTGAAGGTCTCAATCTTTTCATTCTCTTTAGAACATGTGTGTGTTGGAGAATGACTTTGAGAACCAGCTGGGGAAGTTCCACATAAAGATGAAGGGTAAGAAGTAGAGATCATGTGGTGATATGACTACACAAAATCTTAAATAGAGGTAGAAACTCAATATGACATACGTTATGTGTGTGTCCCTTCTGATATGACCCTTAATTAATTGCAATGTTTTGGGGTGGTTTCGCAGTTTGACAAAATGCTAAGTCTGTTTCCACTTGTTCTTTCTTTTAGGTCTGGCAGGATTTGCTAGATTGTGTGCTGGTGACCAATATGAGGTTTGTCTCACCCGCCAAACCCTCCATTTTTCACTCTGAATTCATGGCAACAATAAATATGATTAAAACACTAAGAATATGGATGTCATGTTACCAGATATTTAGGCTGTGGGATTAGCTTGTGACGACACCAGAATCAATGACTGTATCTTTCAGTTCCAAAATTCTGATAGTATGTTGTCACCTGAAAAATCAGCATTAAGATATAAGAAGGTGATAATTTGGATGTTGAATTGAAACGCACTCCCTTTGAATTCTTTGAACAGATCTGGATGTTGCTCTTTTATGCATTTTGCTAAATAGGACACGATTTCCTCCCTTGTTCTGAAAAGCGCAAGGCATCGTTTGTATTACATTTTATGAATCTATTATCTACCATTGGTCATCCAGAAGAGAGTTGAAGAGATTTTGGCAAACTGTCAGGTGACTCAGGTGGGGAAAGCAGTGCGCCACTTGGGTGGAGCACTGCTGACCACAAGGATATTGTCGGGAGGTGGAAGGAATAGTTCGAGGACCTTCTTAAACCTGCTCATGTCTTCCATAGAGGAAGCAGAGTCTGGGGACGACAAGGATGATTCATCCATCACTTTGGGTGAGGTCACTGATTTAGTTAAACAACTCCTTGGTGGAAGGGCCCCTGGGGGTGGATTAGGTTTGCACTAAGTTCATGAAAGCTCTGGATGTTGTAGGGCTCTCTTGGTTGACATGCTTCTCCAATGTTGCATCGAGATCAAGGCCAGTACCTCTGGATTGGCAGACCAGGGTGGTGGTTCCCATCTTTAAGAAGGGGGACCGGAGGATGTGCTTAAACTATTGGGGATCACACATAGCCAGATATATGTTGGACTCATTCACGGTGAGCGTTGGACTCTGCCAGGGCTGCCCTTTGTCACCAATTCTGTGCAGAATTTTTCTGGACAGAATTTCTAGGCATAGCCAAGTGCCGGAAGGCTTCTACTGGAGCGATCTCAGGCTACGTTCACACTGCAGGTCTTAATGCTCAATTCAGATTTTTTTTTTTCCATTTATTTATTTATTTATTTTTTATCAAATCCGATTATTATTATTTATTTATTTTTAAATTTATTTATTTATTTTTAAATTTATTATTATTTTTTACTTATTTTTTCGGTCTGGTTGTTCACACTACAAATAAAATGTGACAGCAAACGTGCTCTAGTGTGACTCCTCAAAGTGGCCCACATGTGCAAAAGAAGACATCACACACAACGCACTCTGTTTAGACCCAGACCCAACAGTACTGTTTGACTGATGGCCGTTAATATAAAGACTTGTTTCGAACTTTACGTTTCCCAATTTTGTTATAAAGTTATTTTGTTATTTACATATGACCTAATGATTATCCTTATTGCTGTTTTAGAGAGGAGCGGCGCTTCAAAGGATAGCTGCAGATTTCTGTCAGAATCTGCAGATTATACAGTACAAATAAAATGTTCACATTCCTCCAGCATTGTCTTCCCAACAGTTTCACTGGATGGCCAGGAAGCGTTCACAATGTCTTCTCGGGCGCTTCTCCGGCACTGATAATTGGCGTCTCTCTTGTGTCAGTGATGTAAAAGTCGGATTTAATGCGACATGACCGTTCAAACAGCAGTCGCTTTCTGAAACATCAGATATGTATCCGATTCAGTACCACATACGTCAGTGACCTAGTTCAGATTGAAAATATCACATTTGTGCTGTTCAAACTGTCATACTATGATTGGATATGGGTCGCATAGGGTCAGAAAAGTCGGATTTGGTGCGCTTTCGCCTGCAATGTGAACGTAGCCTTAGAATCTCATCTCTGCTTTTCGCAGATGATGTGGCTCTGTTGGCTTCATCATCACACTGGAGCGATTCACAGCCGAGTGTGAAGCAGTGGAAATGAGAACCAGCACCTCCAAATCTGAGCCCATGGTCCTCAGCCGGAAAAGGGTGAAGTGCCCACTCCTGGTCAGGGACGAGTTACTGCTTCACTTAGGGAAGTATCTCGGGTTTTGTTCAGAGTGAGGGCAGGGTTGAGATCAACAGGCGGATTGGTTCTGTGGATGCAGTCATGCGATCGCTGTACCAGTCTGTTGTGGTGAAGAGAGAGCTGAGTGCAAAAGTGATGCCCTCACCGGTCGATCTACGTTTTTACCCTCCTCATCCATCGTGACGAACTTTGGGCAGCGACTGAAAGAACAGGATCGGCTTCTTCAGGCGGCAGAAATTGGCTTTCTCCGAAGGGTGGCTGGCCTCTGCTTTAGAGATGGGAGTTCGGCCATCCAGGAGGGGCTCAGAGTAGAGCTGCTACTCCTCCACATCAAAAGGAGCCAGTTAAGGTGGTTCGGCCATCTGACAAGGAGGCCTCCTGGGTGAGGTGTTCCAGGCATGTCCCACTGGGAAGAGGCCCCGGGGAAGACCCAGGTGACCCTGGAGAGATTTCTTTCAGCTGAAGGAGGTGGCCGTGGTTTCTCTGCTTAGGCTGCTGCCCCCTGACAGGCCCCGGATAAGCAGAAGAAAATGGACAACTGGTCATCCACCTCAGAGTATCAACTTTCCTATCAAGGGGCAATGCTGTTGTAGCAGCTACACTAGTCGCTATCTTCCACCTGTGGTTTTTCTTCTGCTTGTGCCGTCCTTCTCCTTCATCATGATGTAATGATTAGAGCCCAACCAGCATACAGTGCTTTGAAAAAGTATTTGCCCCCCCCCCCTTTTTTTTTCTCTCATATTTGTGACTCTTCACACTAATTGTTTCAAATTATAAATGGAAAGGTTCTTCCAAAGCACTTTTCTGAGCTCTCAGAGCTTTCCATACAACATGCCTCATTTATCCATTCACATCCATCCATAGAAACACAATTGAAAAATAAAATGTAATGTTAGACAAAGGTAATCTGAAATAATACAAAATGGAGTTTTTAAATGTTCATTTCATTTAATAAAGGAAATAATCAAAGTCTACCTGCCCTGTGTGAAAAAGTTAAAGCCCCCTCATTAAATCATGAATTAACTGTGATTAACCACATTATTTGCGAAGCGGAGTTCAATTTCACTAGCCCCACACCCAGGCTTTACTGCTGCCAGACCCGATAAATCAAGAAATCACTTAAATATAACCTGTTTGACAAAGTGAAGCAGGTCTGAAGATCTCAAAAAGCAACAACTCATGCCATATTCTAAAGAAACACCAGAGAAACAAAATCACTGACATCTATAAGTCTGGAAATGGTTGCAAAGCCATTTCCAAAGGCTTTAGTAACCATAGTGAGACCAATTAACCACACATGGAAAACTTGGAACACTAGTGAACCGTTCCAGGAGCATCCGAGACCACATTAATGACTCATCCGGGAGGTCACAAAAGAACCAAGGGAAACATCTGAAAAACTGCAGGTCTCACTTGTCTCTGTTAAGGTCAGAGTTCATGATTCAACAGTAAGAAAGAAACTGGGAGAAAATGGGAGAAATCAAGGAGAAAACTACTGCTAACCAAAAAGAACACAAAGGCTCCTTTGCTCATTTGCCAAAACACAACTTAATGATTGACTTGTGGGAAAATATTCTGTGGACTGATGAGACAAAATGGTTTGACTCTGTTACATTTGACATAAAACTAACACATCTTTTCATGAAAATAACACCATACCAACAGTTAAACATGCTGGTGGGTCTGGGGCTGCTTTGCTGCTTCAGGACCTGAATTACTTGCTGTAATTGATGAACTATAAATTCTGCTCTCTAATAACAAATCCTGAAGGAGAATGTCTGGCTTATCAGTTCATGTGCTGAACCAAATGGCCTTAAAGTCTGGACCGATTGAGATGCTTTGACATGACCCTTAAACAGGTCATTCATGCTCAGAAGCCCTCCAATGTGGCTGAGTCAAGACTGTTCTGCAAAGAAGAGTGGGTCAAAGTTCCTCCATGGTGATGCGAAAGACTCATTGCCAGTTACTAACACTTGTCTGTAGCACATGTTCTATGTAGTCATTTTTTTCTCGTTACTAAGCTTTTTAGTCCTTTTTAAAATAAAATCGCTACTTATTGTTGCCACCCTGCTGGGCAGGCGATGTCCTCTGGTGCATCAGCATGATAGACTGCATAGAGTGCACAAATGACAGAATGAAAACTGCTGTATGAATGAGTCATTGTGCCTTGTATTGTAAAGGTGTGTTAAGTATTCACTAAGCAATATTAGTATTTATACAGCAAATTGCTATATAAATAGTAAACCATTTAGATTTATCGCGGTTTTGAGAAGGGTTTGTCCAGTGCCTGTGTGAAAACACTGCTTCAGCTGTTCCCTGTGGAGTTATCTCTAAGTGTACACGGCAGCAGGTCCTGTGTGATTGTGTGTATGATCAGTTATGAAATTAGAGGGATACTTACTTAGTAACTTAACCTAGTGAGAAAAATTCTCACCAGTGGTGAATGTTTGAAGGCATTTTGTTTTCTGTACTGCCCACAAGTCTGTCTGTCCCATTCTCGTAATCATGATATCCGAGGAACACACTGAGGGAATTTATTCAAATTTAGTTCGAATCAAGTGATTAGAATATTTTAGTGAAGCCTTACAGTGACCTTAAAAATGAGGATATTTTTTTTTCCTTGTCCACAATTCGTTGCACTTAATGTCAAAATTTGTACAAATGATGAAAAATAAAATTTTACGTTCAAAAGGTTAAGAGTCCAAATACACTGCAAGTTGTCTGGTTGGTGAAGGCATACAGTTGTGACGTGACAATTCTAACTTTAGTGTTCATCGTATTTTGTTAACATTAAATTTCTTTAACTGTGTCGTGGGTTTTGTTTTTTTTGTTTTTTGGTTTTTTTGGTTTTGTTTTTGTAAAAGTGGCCTCATCACTTGCACATTCATGCTCTAGCCATTGACATTTATAGCTATGTAGTTAAGATGTGAGTTGTCAATTCTTTTCAACCCTGTCAGATTAATCTGAGCTTTATGAAAATCATCACATGATTATATGAACTGCTCAAACTATCAATAATTTTGAAGTAGTCAACCGGATTTTCCAGATTTTAAAATTAATTTATTATTCATCTACTTGTATAACCCTGCGTTTGTGTTTGTTTGTTTTTGCATATGTGTATGTTTCAGATCTTTATGAAGTATGGTCGGCAGCGGTGGAAGCTCCGGGGGCGAATAGAGATAAATGCTAAACAAGTGTGGGACAGTGAAGAGATTGTATTTCAGCCACTCATCAACGAGTTCCTGTCTGTGAAGGTCTGTCACTCAGTGTGTTTTTTAAATTTGTTATTTTATTGATACTCAGTTCTGGTTTGGGTCATTGACTGCTTCATCTTATGTAAAAAGTCATAAAAATAATGCATCTAAAAAAAAAATCTGGTGTGTGTGTGTGTGTGTGTGTGTGTGTGTGTGTGTGTGTGTGTGTGTGTGTGTAACATTTTCTTCAAAACTGAAAAAATCACTTATTACATAAAGTTTACTTTCTTGTATTTGTTACATGTAAAGCAAAATATTTTTGGCTTTTTTTGTTTACATTTTGACCAATCATAGTGTAGTTAATGAATATCAAAAATGCAACATCTAAAATTTTTAGATTATTTCCTAAGACCAATCAGAAAGTACTGAAAAGATGTTAATTCATACAATCAATACTTCATTGGGTCAGCATTACTGCATCTGTGCTCTGTGGCATGGGGGCAGTTGACTTTCCCAGAGACATTGAGTGGAGGCTCTTGATGCTCTGACACCAGCCTCAGTTGACTCTTTATAAAGCTGTCCCAAATGTTTCAAATGTTTCCTTTTCCTTCTAGTCATTAATTAATATACATCATCCATTAATATACATCGTTGCAGCGGCCTTTTTAACCAACAGAAAGTCTTTTTATTTTATCATCATTTGATCATTTCAAAATGAAATGTACTAATTTCAGAAACTGGATCTTTAATTTTCATGAGCTTTAAGTCATAGTTATCAAAATGTAAACACAAAAAGCTTGAAATATTTCAATATACAATGTATGAAAGTTTACCTTTTTGAATTCAGTTATCAAAGAATAATACTTTAATATCCTCTGGAACTTCATATTGTCCATTATTATTGGTGAATGTGTGAGTTTTTTACCCCTCAGCCATAAAAGACACTGTGTGATCCTATTGTGTTATTAATAATAATATCTTTTCCCAATGACATCAGCACCTTGACAAACTTGAGTGTACTATTTTCAGCCTGGATGATTGAAACTGACTTGTTGAAGGCAAAAAAAAAGATGGTATAATGATCAGACATTTCTCTGGTTTCCTAGGTGACAGAGCTAAAGAGCTTAGCCAATCACGTGGTGGTGGGAAGTGTTTCCTGTGAAACAAAGGATCTGTTTGCTGCGCTGCCCCAGATGGTTGCTGTGGATATTAATGACCTTGGGACTATTAAGCTAAGCCTTGAGGTGACCTGGAAGTAAGTTTTGTCAGTCATCTTGTGAGTGTACGAAATCATACTGAGCTTCATGAGTGCTGTAGTGTTTGTTCATTTAAAGGTATCATTAACAGAGCATAATGTAAATATTATTTGATGTTTATTGAATTTATCTTTTCTCTCTTTCCCATCCTTTATTCCTTTTCACCTCTCTCAGTCCGTTTGATAAAGATGACCAGGGATCGGTTGCAAGCACTGTCAACAAACCACCAAGCATCAATAAGCGAATCTCAGCTATTTTTGACCAGACTCCACCTGACACACCACCTTTACGTGTGAGTTTAGCATTCGCTTTAGACTATTAGTTCTTTGAAAGGCTTCAGTCTAACCCTAGAACAATTTGTGTAAAGTTGCTGATTGCTCGTACTTACTACCCATATATTAATGTGTATTATCTTGGCATTCATATACAGATAGTTGGAAAACTAACAAAGACTGTTGGTTTTAGCAGGAGTAATAGGCCCACTCACAACAGAAAATAGCTGAAAGGGAAGCTTTACTCTCTGTAAAGTGCTAGAAAACAAAACACAGGAAGTCAAACAAGGCAGAAATTCATTCAGAGAAAACCAACAAGGAAGAGCCAATAGGAAAATTATTTTTAAACAGGAAGTAAATGAAGGCTTGACACTTTGTTTGAAAAAACAAACTCACAGGGAAAAATGGGAAATATTCACTCTGTAAACACAGATGTGTGTGTGATGAGCTATGTGAACACAACACTGACAGAAAAATGGAGGAAAAGAGAACTAAATGTGGAAGCAGCACTAACAGGAGAAAGACGGATTGATGAAATGGAAAATGACAAAAACTATAAACATAACATCTAAATTCTAAAGGATAATACCTTTAGGAATAAGGAAAAAACTCCCAGACACATGCTAAGCAAGAACACTTATCGGTGTGCTCAGGCCTCTACATTGAGGAAACCAAATTGCCACTCCTTTCGAAGCATGGCACAGCATAGAAGAGCCACCTCAATAAGACTCAGGTGTGCATCTTTATCAGTGTCCACTATGAACAACCATGAGGGGCTGGCGTCCAACACCAACTGTCAGTCACCTACAACATAGTTTTGAGATCCCTTCCCAGTCCTTCAAACCCCACTCGTGTCTTACGTCTGATGACCTTAATAGGTCACATGATAGCATGGGACAAGGTCTCACAGTGGTTTCACCCAAAACCTCTGGTGGTCATGATCCACGCCTTTTTTCTTTTCTTTTTTTATTTCCCCCCCCACACCTTGGCTCGTGTGATGATGCACGTGATTAAACACCCACTAGGTTTTAAATTCCTGAGATTCTCCACCTCCACCAATCAGATAAAAACAGCCTTTTCCAGAGGGGGAGGAGAGAGAGGAGTCAAACACAGCTTTAAAAAAAAAAAACAAAGCACAATGTTTTTTAAAAAAAATAAATAAATAAATAACCGATTAAATCTATTCTATAGATTTAATCCACCAACTAAAATTAGGAATCTGTAAATGAGAACATTGAGAGTTTTAAAGGACATTAGAGTTTAGCCAGCAGCCCTCAGTATCTAACTGCTCCAATGCCCTTTGTTCCACCTGCTGCCACTTTGATGTCCAGTCTCTGCCTCGGAATCTGACACGGCGGCAGCACTGGCCACTGCTGGACATCTTCAGAGGCACTCTTAGCCAGAGCTGCTCCTGTAGTGACAACTCGCCAACAAGGCAGTCCACTGCAGTAAGTCGTGATGAAGTAGACCTCGTGGAGTAGAAACACAGGACCTTCTGGTATATTGATACTTTGGTGTAGAGTAAGCACTAGAATCATAGTCTCCATTTGTGTGCTTATGGCTTCATGGAGCCATGACAGATGTGTGCAAGGTTTCCTCATGCATCTCCATGGCTCTCTAATTATAATATTTAGACCCCCCACCCTCCAACAGAGCTGACTACTGTTAGCCATCATCAGTGCCAGTTTATGATGATGACTTTTAGACTTATAACTCCTTCTAGCCATTTCACACAAGCACTGAAGCCTTTAGCTTTTTACCTCATCAGTATATTTGTCACCCTGCCAGGTAAAGATCAGAGGTCATCTTTTCTGAAAATCTTGCAATAACTCGAGAATGAAGTCTCCTTATATTTTCAAATCGATACCATAGATATATCTACTAAAAGCAGACTCATCTCAGATGAGTTTGAATCTCATTGTCCTTGACCTCAAGGTCAGAAGTTAGACGACAAGGTGACATAGGATTTTGAAATTGAAACGAAGGGTGGATCTACGAGGAGGCTGAGGGGTAGCACTGGCCAGTATTTTCTTGAATATTACACGATAGTTGCGTAACTCAAAGTTATTCTCTTTATAAATAAATGCTACAGTGTTACAGAGCTAGGCTAAGGATGTTGTACTATACTGATATTAAAAATGGCAAGCAAATAGAAAAAAGTTCCCATACAGTCACCTCTGAACCTTTGGTTAAAGGGATAACATGCTGACTCATGTCTTGCCTTCACCTTACTTTTCACTTTAAATATGTGAGTAAAGGAAGTGTGTCGCTTTTGCTCAAATAATGTACAACCAGGTGCAGTGACTGCTCAGTTTCCTGCCAGCTTGTTGTAAAAGGTCTCCATTTCCCCCCCTCTTTTTGCAGTCAAGCCTTTTAAAATGTGCTGATCTCTTTTAGAACATGATCCGCCTACAGGGAGAGTTGGAGAATGGACCAGCATGGTCTAATTCTTCAGAATCTTCTGATGATTCAACCAGCCCACAGCTGCCTGCACATCCAAAGGTAACACACAACAGATATGGAACTCTCATCTATGACATGATAATATTAAAGATTCAATCTGTATCTCTCTTCCTCAGATTCAGAGGGGCTACAGCTGTTTGAACATTACACAGTAACAAAAGTATTATGAATACAAGATAAACTTTGATATGTATTATGTTTATAGTATGTACAGCAGATCATGTGCATGTGTACAGTCTTGTAAAAACTAAGTACATTGCATGATTCAGTAGCTTGAGGAGCCGCCGGTACCATGCACAATTGGTTTCTTTAACGAGCCTCAGTCCTCACTCGGTCTACTCTTTATCCTGGTCTGGTTTGCTTACTTTACTGTGTTTACTACTTTAACTCTGTGACTCAGCGTGTCTCTCTTTCCAGGCAGTAGTGGTGACACCAGACATCCAGCCAGTTGGACAAAGGAGTTCCCTCCTTCAGCCTGATGTTTCTTCTTGCTCCGGAAACTGGCCTTCCTCAGCTCAAAAGGAAGGTATCATCCTACCAAAACAACCAGCGGAGAGCAACAGGTAGATTAAAAAAAATGTTAATGTTTTGTTTGCACATGAGAACAAAGATGAAATAACATTCTTATTCTGTGGTGAGCTCTATCAACATCTGATATATGAACTATTTTGCAGGCATGAGGAAAAGGGGACAGTCACTGTGATAACAAAGCCTGACGGTGAGGAAGAAGCTGCGGGGAAACACTCCTCTATGGCACCAGTGGATGTGCCGATAATTACCAGCAGTAACTCTACATTGTACTTACGCTCTCTGAGTCACATTAGTGAAAACAGTGCTGATGGGGTTGTGGTGCCTGTCAGTGAATCGGGGGACGTGATGTCTCTGGTCTCTGGAATCTCAATCAATGACATTGAAATGGAGGTGGCCAGCAGAACTCCTGAGTCACCCACTTCTGCTGACACTGACACAGCTGTTGATGTCACTGATCCCCACCCAGTCAGGAAGCAACACAATACATCCACCTCTGTGGATACATCGGTCCCTCTGAGAGCAGGAGCAGACTCCAATGTTGTAGAAAGTGGGGATATGACATATCTAGCTCTGCGGGTGCCAGTGGAGGAGGATATCCCAGCTTCAAGTTCCAACTGCCTGTCTGCTAAGGGCGATGGTCCAGTGGACAGTGGACTAGAGGATGCCTTGGTAGCTGTACTTTCCTCTATAGATGATTATAGAGGACCGTTTTCTGAGCTACAACTACTGGAACAAGAGCTGAAACTGCTGCAGGTTACACTGAAGGTGAGAGTAAAGCATAGTGAGAAACAAGAAAACAGGTTAGTAAAGTACAAAAAACTGCCTTAAGCTAAAAGTACTTTTTACAAATCCCCAAGTTTAATTTTCCCTTTTTGAACATTAAGTGGCAATGATTGTATGTATTTATAAATGTTAGCACAGCTTTCCTGTGCCATTAATATCGAAATATTATTACTGCAAATATTAGTTGTGCAATTACTATATAAGTTTCAGTGGTTACAGTATCTGGTATGCCTCCCTTGTCTTTACAGACAGCATACATTTGAGCTGAATGATTGCATGCTGTTCCAACATTATGTGACTATGATTCAAAGAACTCCTGAAAAAACAAAAAACTGAAGTGACTGCGTACAGCCTGACTATGGCTTTGTTTGTGAGTGCAGGGTGGGAGGCACAGCCGGTCACCCAGTGTAGTCAGCCTCACAGTGGAAACAGCTCTTGGCAGCTTTGACTTCCTGAATGGATCAGACTGGGAGGAGGAAGAAGAGGATGGTGATAAGAGGAGTAGACATGGCAGGTCAGTGCTGACAAATGAACTGAAAACCAACCATCCAAGCCTTTGCACACTTCAGTGTAATGACACAGTGAGACATACAGTCTTAATCAGTAAGCAAAGAAAGTATGATCTGAAGGTCATTAAACCTGAATCACAGTAATACCAGACACTGTAAATATGCCTACTTCATTTAACATCTACAAACTCCAGTGTGTTGGTGTCCTCTGGGCCATTGTACAGGGAGTGCAGAATTATTAGGCAAGTTGTATTTTTGAGGAATAATTTTATTATTGAACAACAACCATGTTCTCAATGAACCCAAAAAACTCATTAATATCAAAGCTGAATGTTTTTGGAAGTAGTTTTTAGTTTGTTTTTAGTTTTAGCTATTTTAGGGGGATATCTGTGTGTGCAGGTGACTATTACTGTGCATAATTATTAGGCAACTTAACAAAAAACAAATATATACCCATTTCAATTATTTAATTATCAATTATCGTCAACTTTTCTTTAATATCAGGTGTGTTTCCAGAACCACTAAAAACTGCTGTAATAAAACTTATACTGAAAAAGGACAATCTTGACAAGACACAAATGAACAACTACAGGCCGATCTCAAATCTCCCATTTTTAAGTAAGATCATTGAAAAAGCAGTTTCTCAACAGCTCAATTACTTCTTAACACAGAATAACTGCTATGATGCCTTCCAGTCAGGTTTTAGACAGAACCACAGCACTGAAACCGCTCTGACCAAAGTGTTCAATATGTCTGAATACAGACAGTGGAAAAATGTCAGTCTTAGTTTTACTGGATCTCAGTGCAGCATTTGATACAGTTGACCACAACATATTACTTAAACGACTGGAGAACTGGGCAGGTCTTTCGGGGACTGTACTAAACTGGTTCAAAACATACTTACAAAATATTTCCTGTTTTCTATCAATAGGTAACTTCACATCTGAGCAGACAAGTATCACATGTGGAGTTCCCCAAGGTTCCATCTTGGGACCCCTTCTGTTTAACATTTACATGCTCCCACTGGCACAGATTATAAAGAACAACAAAATAAACTACCACAGCTATGCAGATGACACACAAATATATATCACAATGTCACCAGGAGACCAAGGCCCTGTACAGGCTCTTGGTAAATGCATTGAGGAAATTAATGACGGGCTGTGCCACAATTTTCTCCAGCTAAACAAAAACAAAACTGAGGTAATAGTCTTTGGCGCCAAAGAAAAACGATTACAGGTCACCAGAGAACTTCAATCTATACACCTAAAAACCACAAACCAGGCGAGAAATTTGGGTGTAGTGATGGATGCAGACCTAAACTTAGAAAAACACATTAAGACAATAAGAAAATCAGCTTTCTATCACTGTTAGGATGCCTGGGTCGTTGACCCAGGGTTTTTGAGTTTATGATATTATTTATACTGTCTAGTTTTTGGTTTCTTTGAGTTCTGTCTTATGGCTTAGGTCTCTGTCTTCTTTAGTTGCTCTGTCTCCCCTATCACCTGCATCCCCTTGTCTAGTTCATGTCTATGTGTATCCTAAGTTCCTATATCCCCGTGTTCAGTCAGTTTGTGTCTGCCCTGTTCCCACGTCTCTGTTCCCTTTGTAGTGCCTGCATGTGAGTCTGTGTCTTTGTTCAGTCTGTGTTATGTGTTTCCTGTTTTACTTTGAAGGTCTCCGTCTTTTCTCAGTGTGTTCAGTTTACGCTTCTTTGGTCTCGTCAGTTCTGATTTGCCCCAGCTGTGTTTCCCTCCTGTTACTCATTTCCTGATTGCTCCCTCTGTGTATTTAAGCCCTGTGTTTCTTAGTGTCTGTGTCGCGATCTACCGTTTTCTTAGCTGTGTGTTCTGTCATTCCTCCGGTGTAAGTTTATTTTGATTTTTCCAGTTATGTTATATTTGAGTTTAACATTAAAGTTGTTTTGAGTTCACATCTGTCTCCGGAGTCTGCACCTTGGGTCCTATTCCTGTCTGCACACAGCCAGACCTAACAATCACCTCAAGAATATTTCAAGGATAAAAGATCTGATATCTCAACAGGACCTGGAAAAACTAGTCCATGCATTCATTTTTAGTAGGCTTGATTACTGTAACAGCATGTTTACAGGTCTACCTAAAAAATCAGTCAGACAACTACAGCTCATTCAGAACTCTGCTGCTCGAGTCCTCACTAAGACCAAAAAAGTGGACCACATCAGTCCAGCTCTGAGGTCTTTACACTGGCTGCCTGTCCGTCAGAGGATAGACTTTAAAGTTCTGATGCTGGTCTATAAAGCTCTGAATGGTTTAGGACCAAAATACATCAATGACCTCCTGACCCAGTATGAACCATCCAGATCCCTCAGGTCATCTGGATCTGGTCTTTTATTAGTTCCCAGAGTCAGAACCAGACACGGAGAAGCTGCATTCAGCTTTTATGCTCCTTATATCTGGAACAAACTCCCAGAAAGCCTCAGATCAGCTGAAACACTCTGTTTATTTAAATCCAGGTTGAAGACTCACCTGTTCTCAGCTGCATTTGAATAAAACACCAAATCCACACTTTTAAGCTTAAATTTCAAAACTTACATTTAACTACTGATTTTATCTATTGTTCTGATTTTATCTGTTTTGATTTTATATAGTGTTTTGTTTGTGAGTTTGTTTGCTTGTTTTAATCAATTTTAAATCATGCTTTTTATTTGTTTTTGTTTCTAATGTCTCTGTAAAGCACTTTGAATCACCTTGTTGTTGAATTGTGCTATACAAATAAACTTGCCTTGCCTTATTTTTACCAGTGACACCAATATAACATCTCCACATTCACAAATATACATTTCTGACATACAAAAACAAATCAGCGACCAATATAGCCACCTTTCTTTGCAAGGACACTCAAAAGCCTGCCATCCATGGATTCTGTCAGTGTTTTGATCTGTTCACCATCAACATTGCGTGCAGCAGCAACCACAGCCTCCCAGACACTGTTCAGAGAGGTGTACTGTTTTCCCTCCTTGTAAATCTCACATTTGATGATGGACCATAGGTTCTCAATGGGGTTCAGATCAGGTGAACAAGGAGGCCATGTCATTAGTTTTTCTTCTTTTATACCCTTTCTTGCCAGCCACGCTGTGGAGTACTTGGACGCGTGTGATGGAGCATTGTCCTGCATGAAAATCATGTTTTTCTTGAAGGATGCAGACTTCTTCCTGTACCACTGCTTGAAGAAGGTGTCTTCCAGAAACTGGCAGTAGGACTGGGAGTTGAGCTTGACTCCATCCTCAACCCGAAAAGGCCCCACAAGCTCATCTTTGATGATACCAGCCCAAACCAGTACTCCACCTCCTCCTTGCTGGCGTCTGAGTCGGACTGGAGCTCTCTGCCCTTTACCAATCCAGCCACGGGCCCATCCATCTGGCCCATCAAGACTCACTCTCATTTCATCAGTCCATAAAACCTTAGAAAAATCAGTCTTGAGAGATTTCTTGGCCCAGTCTTGACGTTTCAGCTTGTGTGTCTTGTTCAGTGGTGGTCGTCTTTCAGCCTTTCTTACCTTGGCCATGTCTCTGAGTATTGCACACCTTGTGCTTTTGGGCACTCCAGTGATGTTGCAGCTCTGAAATATGGCCAAACTGGTGGCAAGTGGCATCTTAGCAGCTGCACGCTTGACTTTTCTCACTTCATGGGCAGTTATTTTGCGCCTTGGTTTTTCCACACGCTTCTTGCGACCCTGTTGACTATTTTGAATGAAACGCTTGATTGTTCGATGATCACGCTTCAGAAGCTTTGCAATTTTGAGACTGCTGCGTCCCTCTGCAAGATATCTCACTATTTTTGACTTTTCTGAGCCTGTCAAGTCCTTCTTTTGACCCATTTTGCCAAAGGAAAGGACGTTGCCTAATAATTATGCACACCTGATATAGGGTGTTGATGTCATTAGACCACACCCCTTCTCATTACAGAGATGCACATCAGCTAATATGCTTAATTGGTAGTAGGCTTTCGAGCCTATACAGCTTGGAGTAAGACAACATGCATGAAGAGGATGATGTGGACAAAATACTCATTTGCCTAATAATTCTGCACTCCCTGTATGATCACTGTAGTACAGCTGTAAGCAGGGTCAAACTAACACATAACCTGACTGAAATAATGCTTAAAAATCATATTTTATTATTTTTGCCAAAGGTCATTAGCTGAATGGCCTTATCCCACAGTTGTGCCTGTATATAACTGAGCTTAATATAAAGCTAATCTGCAATCCTAAAATAAAAAGCAAACTTGGTGGGACTTCTCACAACCAGTTGGATTAATCACTGGCAAAAATGAGTTTAAAACAACAATATAAACTGGGGTTTTTTTTTGGTTTTTTTATTTTTTTATTTATGGAGTTCATGATGTATTGTACAAAATATGGAATGGAATCTTAATGGTTAAGAAAAGAGCAATTTCTGTACCCAAGAGACGAGGCTGGAACAGTACTGAATAGCTCTGACTGTCAGCCAGTCAGATTCATTTACCACTTACTGAACTGAAACTCATCAAAAAGTATTATTCTTCTTGGGAAATTATCAACTTCTCTGGGTTTTAATGTTGAGAGCCTTTTTTTCCATGGACAGTACATTTAAATTACATTTAAACCGTATTGAACTTTATATGGATAAAACAGCGTTAATGGAAATGTTATGTAACACTGGATGTTTTGTTTGTGTGTGTGTGTGTGTGTGTGTGTGTGTGTGTGTGTGTGTGTGTGTGTGGGTCTCCGCTGGACAGAGGCTGGGACAGCCCTTCCTCCTCCAACGTACCGCTAACCACAGGCTGCACCACTCTAGACTGCTGCCTGGTGGTCCATTTGAGGAACTGCAATGCACAGTTGTTGGTAAGAGATCTGCAACACTATCCTCATGTTATTAGTAGAGATGGCACGATACCACTTTTTTATGTCCGATACCGATATCATAAATTTGGATATCTGCCGATACCGATATGAATCCGATATAGTGTTTTTTAATCAACAAAACTGTTTTTTTTAAATATCTTGCTGAATTTTGTATAAGTTCATACTCAAGTTTAAAACAACAACTACACTAAAGCTATTCTGTTATACCTGTATGCAAAAAAAAATGTTTCATAGTTCAGCAATACTGATCAATCTAATAAACTTAAACCTGCACCATCCTCCCTATTCTGGTATTTTAAAGAGTACTTAGCGTAAATATTAAGCAACCTAACTAATAGGGTTCCAACTCCCAGCAACAACAAAAATAAATAAATAAAAAATAGGGAACCACCCCTCACACTCCACCTCATGATGCTTAATCGACGTAATCAACCTTAATTTGATGCAGTGTGAAAAAAAATGCACAGAAATCAATTATTTTTCAAGAAATATTAAATAGATTCAACATCTTTCTTCAACAAAATTGCAGACTGCACAGATGGTACCTTCCCAAAGGAAAAAGTACTATAGCTTACTAGGGTATATTTATTACCGTAGACTCAACAGTTACTATATACAGTAATGGACTTCTATTCCTTTTACATCAAATTAAAACTTTGGGTGTAAGATTCGGATAATTATTTATTAAAAGCTAGACATTTTAAATGAGAATAAAGAAAAGTATGTCTTTGTGCCCCTTTTCCCTGTTCATGCCCTATCGTCCCCCCTGGCTAAACTTTGCTAGATCCGCCCCTGCACAGTTACAGCCGTCAGCTGCGTAGAAAAAGATCCTGGTGTAGAAAGTAATATTAAATAAATTCTAACAACAGCTTATCAAGCTTAAACGTGCTGCTGTTGTTTATCCACTGGTTTCCTCTTTCTGGTGCAAAGTGGGCCAAAAGCAAACTAGAGAGACTAACTCGCGACAGAAAAGCCGATCAGCTGATCGTTAAGCAGTTTCATGATTGAAGTAGCAGCAAGAGGAGGCAGTCGCTCCATATATCGCTTGTTAAGCTTAACGCAGGAATGCTTTACAAACATTCAGAGATGGACTTACACACTTGCTTTACTTCTCTCGGGGATAACTTTGTCGGAGATGAAATGCCGGGTTGCTAGCGAAGCTCCACATGCTATCCAGACCACCACAGGTCCCGCATGCCACAGCCGCTCTATCACGTGATGCATACTGCTCCGACGTGCTAACGTTCTGAGGCGAGTTAAGGCGCGTTGCAAGTTTTGTGAGGTGCTTTCGTGATATTTAATGGATCGGATTACATTTTTTATTTTTCTCCGATATCCGATCCAGTAATTTAGGTCAGTATCGGACCGATACCGATACGTAATATCGGATCGGTCCATCTCTAGTTATTAGCCAAACTCATATGTAGCTACCTCACATTCTCATGGCACATCGATACCTTAAGTTCACTCTGCTCTCATCTACGGCTGTGGGTAGTGAATAATTAAAATTTTCACCAATGCAAGTCATGGGAATTGGCTTCCTTTGAAAGGTGTCTATGCTCAGCCTTAGAGATGGGCTGAGGAACACAGTCTGCATCATAAGGAGTCAGTTGAGTTGATTCAGGCATCTGACTAGGATGGTTGCTGAACATCTCCTCAGAAAGATGTTTTGGGCATGTCTGACCAGGGGAACTCTGATGAAAACCCAGTCAAGTTTGTTTACATACAGTCAATACCATTATTTTCTTTTTTTAAAAATCCATTCAATTGGCATAGTGTTTGATAGTTATGTAATCATAGTTTCAGGATGCCATTGAAAAGTATTATTCACTCACTGATGAGTTAAAGCAGTAGCAGCTGTGAGGGCTGTTGTATTGCTAATTGTAATATTGGTCACTTCTTTTACAAGTGTTTTGTTTTGTTTGTTAAGTGTCTGGGCAAGTTTGGTCCTCTGAGATGTGGAGAGATGTATGCCTTGGACAGACTGCTGAGAGAGGCTCGTGTCCTCGAAATCATCCGACGCGTCACCAAAGAAAACCCACAGAAAATCAGACCAGCTACTGAAGGTGATTTGTGTCGTTTATGTTCATTTCATGTGCATTTGTTTAAACATCCATAAATGCATTTATTCAGAATAACTGTATAGACAAGAAAAAGAAGTTGAAGAGGAATTTTCATTAGTGGGAGCATTCCTTCTGGAGCATAAGGGTGAAAATGTCTGCTTTTGGCTTGGATGACAACTAGTGTCATCAGAAACATTTCATGGGTATATGGAAGTAGAGATTCCACTAAATAATAAGTAATTATGGATTTTGTCATGCAGCCTGTCAAGAAGGTAAAACAGACTTTACAAGGCACTGATTCAAAGCAAGCTGCAACCTTATACTATTAATAAATTTCCTGTGTTATGTATGGCACTAACCCCCAGTATCTTGCTTTCCTACCTTGCTTATAACGGTCTCCTGTTTTCTGTTTGTCAGTTATCCCGGCGCTAGGTCTGTGTCTGGGTGCTGTGTCGCTATGGCAAGAATGTGTGGGACAGGGTAGCATGTACTGCGTCTCTGCTGAAAGGTTCCTGAATACACTGTCGACAATCTACGCTGGTTTACTGCCTGAAAGGGCCGAAGCAGGTAAATCATCATTAGTGGGTATACTGCACACGCTGGTACAGTGGGGCAAAAAAGTATTTAGTCAGCCACCGATTGTGCAAGTTCCCCCACTTAAAATGATGACAGAGGTCAGTAATTTGCACCAGAGGTGCACTTCAACTGTGAGAGACAGAATGTGAAAAAAAAATCCATGAATTCACATGGTAGGATTTGTAAAGAATTTATTCGTAAATTAGGGTGGAAAATAAGTATTTGGTCACCTCAAACAAGGAAAATCTCTGGCTCTCACAGACCTGTAACATCTTCTGCAAGAAGCTTTTCTGTCCCCCACTCGTTACCTGTATGAATGGCACCTGTTTGAACTCATCATCTGTATAAAAGACACCTGTCCACAGCCTCAAACAGTCAGACTCCAAACTCCGCCATGGCCAAGACCAAAGAGCTTTCGAAGGACACCAGGAAAAGTATTGTAGACCTGCACCAGACTGGGAAGAGTGAATCTACAATAGGGAAGCAGCTTGGTGTGAAAAAATCAACTGTGGGAGCAATCATCAGAAAATGGAAGACATACAAGACCACTGATAATCTCCCACGATCTGGGGCTCCACGCAAGATCTCATCCCGTGGGGTCAAAATGATCATGAGAACGGTGAGCAAAGATCCCAGAACCACACGGGGGGACCTGGTGAATGACCTGCAGAGAGCTGGGACCAAAGTAACAAAGGTCACCATCAGTAACACACTACAACGGCAGGGAATCAAATCCCGCAGTGCCAGACGTGTTCCGCTGCTGAAGCCAGTGCATGTCCAGGCCCGTCTGAAGTTTGCCAGAGAGCACATGGATGATACAGCAGAGGATTGGGAGAATGTCATGTGGTCAGATGAAACCAAAGTAGAACTTTTTGGTATAAACTCAACTCGTCGTGTTTGGAGGAAGAAGAATACTGAGTTGCATCCCAAGAACACCATACCTACTGTGAAGCATGGGGGTGGAAACATCATGCTATGGGGCTGTTTTTCTGCCAAGGGGACAGGACGACTGATCCGTGTTAAGGACAGAATGAATGGGGCCATGTATCGTGAGATTTTGAGCCAAAACCTCCTTCCATCAGTGAGAACTTTGAAGATGAAACGAGGCTGGGTCTTCCAACATGACAATGATCCAAAACACACCGCCCGGGCAACAAAGGAGTGGCTCCGTAAGAAGCATTTGAAAGTCCTGGAGTGGCCTAGCCAGTCTCCAGACCTCAACCCCATAGAAAATCTGTGGCGGGAGTTGAAAGTCCGTGTTGCTCGGCGACAGCCCCAAAGCATCACTGCTCTCGAGAAGATCTGCATGGAGGAATGGGCCAAAATACCAGCTACTGTGTGTGCAAACCTGGTAAAGACCTATAGTAAACGTTTGACCTCTGTTATTGCCAACAAAGGTTATGTTACAAAGTATTGAGTTGTATTTTTGTTATTGACCAAATACTTATTTTCTACCCTGATTTACGAATAAATTCTTTACAAATCCTACCATGTGGATTCATGGATATTTTTTTTTCACATTCTGTCTCTCACAGTTGAAGTGTACCTCTGGTGCAAATTACTGACCTCTGTCATCATTTTAAGTGGGGGAACTTGCACAATCGGTGGCTGACTAAATACTTTTTTGCCCCACTGTATGTGGAGCATATTAACATCTGTGTTTGTGTGTATGCAGTGTTCTTGTGCCTGGTTGAGCGTGTACTGGATCAGAGGTTACCACGACGAGGAAGCAGCAGGGACAACATGATGGTGACGTTGTTCCAGCTGTGGAGCTACTTGGACTCGAATGCTGTCAGTGATATGGACACACACATCATTGAACTGGCAAAAGAGGGTGGGTGTACACACACACACACACACACACACACACACACACACACACACACACACGATAGGTCAGATACATACTCGTTAAATGTTTAAGACCAGATTTACTAATTGTCAGTGCCAGTTCAAAACCTTCTTTTCATTTTAATAAGCATTTACACATTTGATACTGTGCCACAGTATCAGGTACAGTGGGGCAAAAAAGTATTTAGTCAGCCACCGATTGTGCAAGTTCCCCCACCTAAAATGATGACAGAGGTCAGTAATTTGCACCAGAGGTACACTTCAACTGTGAGAGACAGAATGTGAAAAAAAAATCCATGAATCCACATGGTAGGATTTGTAAAGAATTTATTCGTAAATCAGGGTGGAAAATAAGTATTTGGTCAATAACAAAAATACAACTCAATACTTTGTAACATAACCTTTGTTGGCAATAACAGAGGTCAAACGTTTACTATAGGTCTTTACCAGGTTTGCACACACAGTAGCTGGTATTTTGGCCCATTCCTCCATGCAGATCTTCTCGAGAGCAGTGATGTTTTGGGGCTGTCGCCGAGCAACACGGACTTTCAACTCCCGCCACAGATTTTCTATGGGGTTGAGGTCTGGAGACTGGCTAGGCCACTCCAGGACTTTCAAATGCTTCTTACGGAGCCACTCCTTTGTTGCCCGGGCGGTGTGTTTTGGATCATTGTCATGTTGGAAGACCCAGCCTCGTTTCATCTTCAAAGTTCTCACTGATGGAAGGAGGTTTTGGCTCAAAATCTCACGATACATGGCCCCATTCATTCTGTCCTTAACACGGATCAGTCGTCCTGTCCCCTTGGCAGAAAAACAGCCCCATAGCATGATGTTTCCACCCCCATGCTTCACAGTAGGTATGGTGTTCTTGGGATGCAACTCAGTATTCTTCTTCCTCCAAACACGACGAGTTGAGTTTATACCAAAAAGTTCTACTTTGGTTTCATCTGACCACATGACATTCTCCCAATCCTCTGCTGTATCATCCATGTGCTCTCTGGCAAACTTCAGACGGGCCTGGACATGCACTGGCTTCAGCAGCGGAACACGTCTGGCACTGCGGGATTTGATTCCCTGCCGTTGTAGTGTGTTACTGATGGTGACCTTTGTTACTTTGGTCCCAGCTCTCTGCAGGTCATTCACCAGGTTCCCCCGTGTGGTTCTGGGATCTTTGCTCACCGTTCTCATGATCATTTTGACCCCACGGGATGAGATCTTGCGTGGAGCCCCAGATCGAGGGAGATTATCAGTGGTCTTGTATGTCTTCCATTTTCTGATGATTGCTCCCACAGTTGATTTTTTCACACCAAGCTGCTTCCCTATTGTAGATTCACTCTTCCCAGTCTGGTGCAGGTCTACAATACTTTTCCTGGTGTCCTTCGAAAGCTCTTTGGTCTTGGCCATGGCGGAGTTTGGAGTCTGACTGTTTGAGGCTGTGGACAGGTGTCTTTTATACAGATGATGAGTTCAAACAGGTGCCATTCATACAGGTAACGAGTGGGGGACAGAAAAGCTTCTTACAGAAGACGTTACAGGTCTGTGAGAGCCAGAGATTTTCCTTGTTTGAGGTGACCAAATACTTATTTTCCACCCTAATTTACGAATAAATTCTTTACAAATCCTACCATGTGGATTCATGGATTTTTTTTTTTTTTTTTCACATTCTGTCTCTCACAGTTGAAGTGTACCTCTGGTGCAAATTACTGACCTCTGTCATCATTTTAGGTGGGGGAACTTGCACAATCGGTGGCTGACTAAATACTTTTTTGCCCCACTGTAGGTGTGTGTGTGTGTGTGTGTGTGTGTGTGTGTGTGTGTGTGTGTGTGTGTGTGTGTGTGTGTGTGTGTGTGTGTGTGTGTGTGTGTGTGTGTGTGTGTGTGTGTGTGTGTGAGAGAGTGAGAGAAAGAGAAAGGTACCAGATGCTCTCATTTTCACTTCCAAAGCTGTGAGTATACTGTTAGCATGGCAGGTGTGTGCATGTGTGGTAGCCTACTATTTCCTGCTCTTTCCAGATGTATGTATAAAAATTTATTAAAGTGAACATTTTCATAATTGACAACAAAAATATCTACAATTTTATAACTAAAAGGTTTCATATTTTTATTTTCAATTAAACATTTGCATCTGCACATCCTGCAGGTCAGCTATTACTAACTGAGTTCTGGTGTGTTCCACAGTAGAGATTATAATCTCTTGAAACCTGTTGATGCTTTATCAGCTACCTCTCTGAATTCCCATGCTGTTTCCAAAGAGGATCACATGTGTAAAAACCTGCATTTGCAATGTTATTTTTGTCATTACATTACTTGATCCATCTTGAAGAATTTTACACTCGTTTCCGCAATAATCTGCAGTTGTGGCATGAAGCTCTGTAGCTCTGTTTATTAGATCAGGCCCATGGAGTGTGCTGGAAGCAACAATCCAGCCAGGCAATTGCCTGATTTGTTCCCGCATTAGTTAAATTCAATGTAGTAGGGCAGTTAGCAGGAGAAAGACTATGTTATGGTCCAAAAGTTTTGGATATATTTCTCATTACAGCTCAGCTGTGTGATGTATATGAGGTTTCAGGGCTGTAGTGTAAAAATGGCTTAAAAGGAAAAACAAGAGTAAAACTTGTGCTATTAATAACCTCCAATAACCTTCCTTCAACAGTATGGTTGGTACAGAACCTGGCGTCATCTGACCAGGATGTGATTGTCAATGCTCTACGCCGCCCTGCAGAGTGCAGCCTGAGGAGAGAAGGAATTCATGCCGTGGCCAAATTACTAAAAGATCCTCGGGGCAAAGTGTCTGCCTCTGCCAGCTCTGTACTGAGAAGCCTCGCTGCTCAGCCCAGACAGAGAAAACAGGTGAGGTGTGTGTGTGTGTGTGTGTGAGAGAGAGAGAGAAAGATTTTCACTGGGGTTTTTTTTGGTTTTTTTTTTTCTTCTGTAAAAAATGTTACCTGCTAAATTGTCCTAATTGTTTTCTTCCTGAATGGCAAAAGGACCTTTTGATCCTGCTGTATATAGACCTGTGCATGGTGTGTGCTGCAGAAGCCAGTAACAACCCCATAACTGGTGTATCAAAGCCTGGAAACATTTTGTGCATCTTGTCCTTCTCAGGCTTTGGTCAGCTGTTTGGAGCTGCTGGAAGATGAGAATGTGGACAATCGAGTGTGTGGATGCAAAGCTTTAGCTTGTCTCAAGGTACAAAAAAGCACAGAGTTTATGCTATTATCCAAAGCTGCTGTTCTGATTTGATAAAGGTGACATTTAAACACCTGTCTGTATGCACTCTGTTTGGAGTGTATTATACAAAATGCATTTGTCACTGTATTCATTCTATTATTCCAGGCCAAAGAAAGCATTGATCAGTTGGTGTATCTCTGCCGGGCAGACAAGGAAGAAGTACGAGATGCTGCCAAACAAACACTGCTAGTGCTTGGTAATAATAAACTTCATATTATTTACAATAGAACAGCAAGACTAACTCTTTTCAGACTGTAGTTTGGATTTTATGGTTGGTTATACTCCATTTCTATTATGTTCATTTTACTCTGACATATTCTAAAATGTAATGATGCACTTCTGTGCAGACTGTCGAGGTTTGAGAATTGCTAATTGGATCCCAACTTATCTGTCTCAGTATTAATAGTATTTGACATAATGGTCACTTAACTGGGAGTAATATTGACCTGCACTATAAAATGAGAACCTTTTTTAATATGCCTTGATGTAAATGTTGAGAATAATGCACAAGCAACAGTAACGTGACTGTAAGAGTTCTGATCCATTTGTTTTAATCTGTTCATTCATCTATTTGTGGCATTCATCTACAAGTTGATAATTAAGGCAGACATAATGAAATCTATATTTTATTTTCTTCCATTTGTCTTTGACCGGTACAGATGTCTTTGGAGAAAATGAACATATCCATCCAGTCTTTTCCTCCTTTAATTTATTTCTTACATTTTCTTTGCTCTTCCATTCATGTTGTGGAGCAGGTGAGGAAGGGAAGATGGCCCATAGACACGTGGAGACGTCTCAGGACAGCATCTCAAGACTTTTTGCACCAGGAAGCATGGCCAGCACAGCTTTTTAACACAACATGCACACAGGCGGTTACAGCTGCTGAAAACAAAAATTCAGTGACAACACTGGAGAGTATAATGTCATTTTTGCAATGCTTTGACATGGTGTCACAGGAATATAGGGTATACTGTCCTCTTCAGCTACGACTGTAGCTAAAAACATAAAGAAAAATGTGTTAAATGCAGTATATATCCTGTCAGAACAAAACTCAAAGGGACAAACTCCAACACTGGCTGCAAACAAGAAATGCATCAGACGTCTTAATAATGTAAAATATTCATCTACATCATAAGTCAAAAGCTTTTCAGAGTCACCTTGTTTATAATTATTTTCCTGGGTCCACAAATGCGCAAAATGTTAAATCTTTATACTGTTTACTTACTGCTACTACTATTTCTTTGGATGCTCTAGAAAGCTGTGGGTTTTTACCAATGATATTACAGTCACTACACTAAGAGTCATATACCAGTGGGAGTTAGACTTCTGCTATTACATGAAAATGTGTTTTCTTAACGGGCGCTGCTGTCTCCAGCCTAGCTTAAAGGCTGCTTGGACTATCTCCCCACATGTCACTGTCAAAGTAACTATTTACTGTACTTCTACTTGCTTGCTACTGAATAGATCTGAAGCCAAGTCCAAATGATTTTTTTTAAAAATAGGACCACATTATAGACTGCATATGAATGATGGACATGGTGATGTCAGACGCCACATTATGAAGTGTAAACTTTGGCATTCTTGCCACTGCCATGTTAGCTTTTTGGAGCAGGAAATTGCTAACTTTATACTACTAAACTCTAAGCTAACAACTAAGCTTGTTTAGCTAGCTGGATTTCTAACCTGCAATGCACAGGCAAGTCTGGTAAGTAGTGATAAGTAACAGAATAAGAACATACTAAAATTACATTTACCAACACTGCCACATAGATTTCTCAAGTGGTCTGTAGCACATACTTTATTAGCTCAAATATGGCAGGTCCAGTTTAGTAACTCTACGTGGTGGACGTGGAACTTAAGCAGACATCTATTAGGTATAACTCCCTGTGCCAAGACAAAGTGTCAAAATGTAATGAACATGTCATGGAGGGTGACTGACAACCAGCCCCTCCCCCACTTATAGTTATTGCAAACCTGTTTATTTCTGCTCTGAACTGGGACATTTTAACAGGGGAATCTATGGGTGGCCTCGCCTTTAGAGCAAGCATCAAGTGAAGATTAGACAAACTACAGCTTGTGGAACGTCTGCAGTGATGGTTACCATTTAGCCTATGTTCTTTAAAAGAAAAAAAACTACATACACAGTGCCCATCAGACACTTTATCATGGTGTTGCTTGTAAATCTGCCTTAATGTTGCATTATTTGCTTACCAGAATTTGACATTTTTACAGATGAAATGCTGTAAGAAGCATTTTTTTTTTTTTTTTTTTTTGCAAAGTGTTCTTAGCTAACTGTGAAGCTATTAAAGTATATTTACACCTAAAAGCATGAATTAACATGTCTAAAATGAAGATACTGCTTTTTATGACACGATATTGAAACTGAGCTCTGTCAGTGTCGACGAAGTAAACACAAGCAACACAGACTGACTGAAGACGTGCAGGATGACTTTACACCTGAACTTTTTACATGGTGTATTCTACATGGCAACACATTCTAATCAAATCTCACCAAAAACAAAGACCAAAGAATGTAACGCATGAAAAGTTAATGAACAGAACATGCTACAGTTTAAAAAGTAGTGTGTCTGTGGAGTTGGTAGATTAACTAAAGACATCAGCCTTCTCTGAGGCACAGTTCATCGTGTGAGCCAAAACACCAAAGTCCAAGAGCAAACCTTTTTGCAAATACAAATACTAAAGCAGAAGTCGACATTCCTTCACTGAAGTGGAAATGCATACTAACTTAAATATGGAAAAAACTTTGGTTTGTTCTTAAAATACACACATTCTTGAATTTAATAATATGCATTTTTTTTTGTATTTCATCACAGAAATGACTAGAAGATTATGAATGTAAGGATATTAAGGGATAGAAAAATGGTGTACAGAAATGCTTCAAAGACCATTTAATTGATTAGCAAAGACAGTTATGGAATATATCTTGAGATTTTTATTTTTGAGTGCAAAGGAGTGCTTACTGTCACCGTAAGCGATGCCGCATCACTGTGCATTAAAATAAGATTTTTAGAGGTTAACGCTTGAGAGCCCTCGTGTGTCTCAGGACATGTTGGATGAGAGCAGCACTTTAGAAAGCAAAGTATGTGATAGTATTATTGGGTTTTTTGTTATTAATGTTAATGTCATGGGAACTAGTTGGTTGGCTCTTTCAACAGAGCTGAACCAAAAAGCTGCTCAGAATTGCGTAATAAGGCTGATGTAGAGAGGGGCAATCTCGGTTAGTGCAGTGAAATCAGAAACAGACTATTACAAAAATGAAGTGACATCTAAACGTCCACTGTGCCTGTAGAAAGTGTGGATCCTGCTATTTATTTTTGACATGCACGCCTCACCTAAACATTACTGCAAACCAAATACACCAACTTGTAGCAGTGATTCCTTAACATTGGCAGACTTAGCAAGAAACTGAGCTCTACCACCCAAACAACTGCTCAGGAATAGAAAACAAAGATCCCACCTTTGAACCCGATCCGTACACTCCCCTAGATCGCAATCAGATCTGCAGGGTGTCATGGGATCCCTACAGAGTCTCTGTCCGCACCTAAATTAGTTGGAGCTGTTTTGGCAGCTTGAGAAAATGCTACACAATATTATGCAGACCACTGTAATTCTGGCTGATGGAGATAGATATATATATATAAAAATTGAGTTTTAAAAAATGACCTTTATTTTTAAAGCGCATTAGTTTTTCAACAAACAACAAGGGGGAAAAGTGTTTTGTACTTGTGGATCATGCAGGTAATAATAATCTTTGTTTAGATACAGCATGATTCGGACACTGTACCAGGACACAGAGTCCAAACAAACATGTTGTGTAATGTACAGATGACACATATGACTGAAAATGCCAAAGTGTCCAAGTGACTTCAGTTCCTCACTTTAATGCATTCTTATAATAGTTTTACAGTGACACTGCTGATGCTAATGTCACTATACTGCCTTTTCTCATTTGCTAAGTACCATTACTGGAATTTAACTCGGGGCCTACAGCTGTATATCCCAATCTCATACTGTATGACACTAGTACTGTGATAAAGACCAGTTGGATTAACATTGACAGATGAGCAGTTATAGCTGTGCTATCAGATGGAAGGTCTTGAATTAGACTATCTTTGATCAGAATGGTGCAAGGAAGAGGACTGTCCCTCTACTGCCATCATGGGGTCATACTTGAGTATGTCTACCTGGTTTTGCAAAATTTGATTCCCATCAGCCTCAGCTGTACTCTATATTAAGCAAAGTGTAGCATACAGTTAAACTAAACTAATTCTGTTAACATTATACAGAATCAAAATGTTGACTTTGTAATTGTGAAAGTTTTTGTTAGCAGTTGCATTTACCTCAGAATGCTGCTGTGACTTTTGTAGTGGTTCAGTGAGGCACTAACTTGGCTATAGTGTCTGCAGGCCTGGTATTTTACTTTTATTGCTTTGTGAACTTTCATGACAATGTCTGATTTTTCATTGTTATATCAAACTCAGCAGTTTTAGTCTCACTGATGCTTGATGGCAGTTTTTAACAAGAATATTTTTTTTCCTTATGTGTTTCTAGGTTCCTAATGCACTACCTAATGGATTAAGTCCATTTAATCAAATTAATCCAAAGTTGTGAGTCATCGCAATGCATTCAGCGAGCTTTTCTCTCCTGATGGGAGTGGTCCCTTCCAAAATTAGACACAAGTGCCAGATCTTAACCCAACTGAATGGCTGTTAGAGATATTGAACCAAAATGTAGAGATCCAGATGCTCAAATCAATTTGATGGAGTATTGAAGCTGTTCTAGTTAGATGTATTGATCATGCATGTTACTATTGTTTTCCTTTGATTTGTCACCCATCTGAGATGAGTTGTGAGGAAAAGCCAACTAAAAATGTATTTAAATGGTAGGGATTTGGGCAAACAGATTTAAAACAACAACAAAAAAGATTTAAACTGTGGGACTTTGGTCTATTTTACTTCATGAAATATGAGCTGGATGTCACATTTTAGTACTTATAGATTCAGAAAAGAGAGTGTTTTACAGCTGTAGTTATCGTATGCACATCACAAATGCTGAAGGGAGGAAAAAAGGAGAAAAAAATGAAACAACTTGGAATTTCCTTCAAAGCATCCATAATGATCTTTGGTTTGATTATACAATTTAAGAAGATCACCAGAATGCACTGTCACTGGAATCCTGTTATAGAGTTGATGTCATGCAGGGAATCACTGTATATATCAATGCTACCACTGTATTTAATGTTCTTACTACACTGACTTCTATAGGACAACAGAAATCTACAGGTGTTCCTTTTGCAATCAAGGCATCTCAGTTTTTAAGTGCCTTGATTTTTTTTTATAAGAGATATGCAATAAGACAGAAATGAGATACTTTAAGAATGAAGAGAATGTGAAGTGATGAAATCCCATTGCAGGACACACATGTATGCAATTGTTTTTTATCAAGCTTGGGGAATTGTGAAACATTGTAAACAAATGTTTTATTTCTAGTGTTCTGAGATGTATTTTCAAACATTCTTGTGTCAAGTATATTGAAAAAAACTATTAAAACATTGTAAGATAGCTTCCTGTGCGATTGATCATCTTTAGATGAAGAGCTCTGTGTATCTGAGTGTTAACCCACCCACCACCACCACCCCACAAACACACACACAGAGTAGAATTTTAGCCATAGAACACTAAATTTTGGAAGGGGTGTGTGTGTGTGTGTGTGTGTGAGAGAGAGAGAGAGAGAGAGAGAGAGAGAGAGAGAGAGAGAGAGAGAGAGAGAGAGAGAGAGAGAGAGAGAGAGAAAGATTTTCACTGGGGGTTTTTTGGGGGTTTTTTTTTCTTCTGTAAAAAATGTTACCTGCTAAATTGTCCTAATTGTTTTCTTCCTGAATGGCAAAAGGACCTTTTGATCCTGCTGTGTGTGTGTGTGTGTGTGTGTGTGTGTGTGTGTGTGTGTGTGTGTGTGTGTGTGTGTGTGTGTGTGTGGAGAGAGAGATTTAAAAAAGCAGGACACAGTTACAGCTCAGATGTGGGTGTATATCTTCAGGATAATCATCCAAGTCATTTCATGTAATAAATGGAAAGCTAAAAGCTTTGCATATCTTTATTTTAGTGTCAGACACAAATAAAAAAAGTTAATATTTCCCATAATATTAAACAGACTAAAAACATTTCAGTTACATAACTTTTTCTTTGGTTCTAAATGAGCATGTTTTCATTTGTATGTTTTATTGAAAACGTTAACGCCTCGGGTTTATTCTCTTGTGAATGTCGCATTTCCGAGGGTTGTGAAAGCGTCCGTTTTCCTAACGTTGTGATAAATAGGCTTCACTGTATTCCAACGGGGCGCCCCTCCTGGCCAATCAGTGTGTCTGCAGCAGCTTCGACACCACCCCCCAGCGGCCGCACAGGCGCACTGAGCTTCCAACTGCCATTTTGTGGCAGAAGCTACTCTGCTAAAGCAGGAGAAGGATTAAAACAAACTGCGAAGAAGCCCGCATTTTTCCCTAGTCGGCTAAACTTTGTAGCACAGACTCTGTGCTTTCCGCCGAGTTAAGCAGAAGGAGAAACAGACTAAAAGAGGTAAAGTATCACTACTTTTCACATAAGGGGGGAGTTTGCAGGATCTTTAATCGGCCTCTAGGTGTCACGATGGGGCTCTGGGTCCGGGCAGCTCGTCGGAGAGTGTTTGTCTCCCTCTATCGTTATTGAAAACCCTGTCAAAATATGCTTAAAAACACAAGTTACAATAAATATGTATACATCCAGTTGTATTTCGTACGTATTTGTTAGAATATAGTCGAAGACATGTTGTGAATACTCCGTCGATTTGGTTGGAGAGTTTAGGCCAAGGCGTCCATTTTCTCGCTTCTTTGTTTCCCATTTTTGCTACCTTGACGACATCGAACTGGCGGGTTTAAGTTAGTTAACGTTAGCTTGTTTGCATTAATATAAAGTGTAACCCAGACAATCTTACAAGCACGAAATAATTGTTGCGACATTGGCGTCGTTTTGGGTGATCCTGTTCACGTTACTTTGAGCTTTAGCGTGTTGCATAACGTTTAATCAAATCTATATTTGGGGAAAAAGAAGCGAGATAGCTACTAGCGTTGGTTAGCAGTCACCGTTAGCAAAGCTAACAGGATCACGTCGACCTGACAGGCTTGAGGCCCTCTGTACCCAACGCCCTTAATACGTCTGAATGTTTCGAAGCAACGGAGTCTCGAAACGTGACCCTAACCAAGGTTTTACTCAGCACTTTCCTGACGCATCTGAAATACTGGAACCAAACTGATTATTGTGGCCCCTCGTTGCAAAGTACACACACGGAAACGCCAACTCCGAGGCAAGTGCGGGAGAGTGACGAAGCATTCACAGCAGAACGATCTTTGGCGTTCTCGAAGATCAGATGAGCATTTAGCGTTCTCCCAGCCGTCTTCCATTATTGAATGTTGCACCTCTCTCCTTTTTAGCCCATCACGACGTGCTCTGAATTGTCGGGTGTTGTTACACCCGTTGCCAGTTCGTCGCTTATTCTAAGCCCACCTAGAGCCTCATAGCCACAGATATATATTACAGCAGAGAGCTCCCTCTACGACTCGGCTTGGAGAGCTACAAAAATACAGCTATATAAATGCATTGAAAGGGGACGACAACTGACTGCTCCGCTCCGAGTGATTGCTGTTTTGTGGTAAATTTGTTCTGCTGTAAATGGAAGGATGTATGAAGGCCTTTGCCAGAGCCTCTCCAGTTTCCCACATTTAGCAAATAAAGACAAATGTGTCGAATCTCACAAACACATTTCAGGGATTGCCAGTATTCTAAAATCACATTGGGGTTATGGTGTGTGTAAGAGTAGTTACACAGCCACTACTTCATCTCAAGTGTGTATATAAATGCATACACATCTCTAAATGTGTGGTGTTTTAAGGGTGAAAAGGGTGAATTTTTAGCACAGTATTCAGATCTAGGCACATATCATTTCTTGAGCTACTAATGCAATTTTCTCTGGACTGTGTGGTGTGTAAAATGTCAGCATATTTCAAAGCTGATTGTTAGATCTCACCCTTTGTGTACAGTTAAGGGTTTTGCTCAAGTTAAACAATTAGCAGTGATGGTGTCAGTTTTGTTTTTCTTCATTGTTAATAAAGTCTAGTCTTATAGAAGAATGGGGGAGGGGGGGTTAGTGCAGATTTAATGAGTCTGTTAGTACAAATTCAGCCTACCCTGAAACATACTGATTTATTCAGGCTAGTACTGGTAAATAAAAGATTTCAAGGGGGGGAAACCAGCAAATGGCAGTAATCATATATCGCTGATCCTTTATTCTAAGATATTTTTTAAACCTCTTTATATCAGATTTCACCATGATGTGTAACACTACATAGTTTTTAATGTTGTAGTGTGATCTTGCAGCGGCAGAGAGAAAAATACATGCTGAATGTAGACACTTTTAGTGCGAAACTTCTTTTTCTTTTTTTTCCATTCATAGTACTCCTTCAGGTCCACAACCCTTTTCCCTGCGTTATGATGCAGTTTAAGTCACTGCTTGTGAATGTGCACGGAATACATAAGCATATAGTGCTGCTGTGTAATATATCCCTCTCCTGTCCTTCAGGTTGGCAGGGACAGTCAGGTAGCAGGCATTTGATCGAGCACAGCTCAGGGCTTTCAGCAGCAAAAAAAGGAGATCTCTGATACAAGAACCCTGCAGACTGCAGCCTAGTCGGCAAAGTCATGTTTAAGTCATTATCCTTTCTATTCCAGGTAACAGCTGTAGTGTTAAGAAAAAGTTGAGCCTTATAAGTTTCACTTTGTTCCCATTCTGAGAGTACAGCTTGATAGTGGCAGCATGGTGTTTGTTTTACATTTTAATATTATCCAGAATCTTAATATTGTACATATCCGGTTCACTAGTTAATGATATGAAATATTTGAATAATCTGTTTTTCATATTTTCATAAGTTCTGAAAGTAGATGCTATGCATACAGAAATCATGTTTTTATGTGCAATAATCCTCAGTATCAATAGAAATGGGAGAACGTTAAATCAGAAAAATGTCATGTTTTGAGATGGAAGTTTAACATGCTGGTGAACAGATACATGATCAAACTGTAACCGGCTACTGATTAGTTTCTTCTCCTTTGGTTTTTATATGGTCATAGTTTAGTCAACTTCTTGTGTTCAGTTGTAAGACTGTATACTGCTGTCCTAGACAAAATATGGCCCCACACTGCTAGAAAATGTTTGTTTCCACAACACAATATTTCAGTTCCTACCCAGCATGGACGGGAGGCCAACAGATGGTGTAGGGGTTGTGGATGTCCCCACCAAAGAGTTTCCGTCCATCCAAGCTGTTCACAGCCAGGATGCCATGGTGGCGGATCTCCTTCAGCAAGCAGCTGAGGCTGGGGGTGTGGTGGAGGGACAAGCTGGAGTTGTCGTAGAACAAGGTTCTTACTCATTTCATATGTAATTTTACCGTTTAGCTGTTAAAAAATTTTAAAAAAGTATTCATTTGTAATGTAAACGGGGACATTTTGACATTAAAACAGTCAAAGGTTTTATCCAACAGGTCTGTTTTATCCAACAGGTCACGGGGAAGGAATGGCAGCAGCCACTCAATCCCAGCAACAGCTAATGGAAGGAGTTGGTGTGGAAGGTGGCACAGGTGTTGAAATGATGGTTATGGACTCATTGGATCCCACCCTGTTGCAGATGAAAACTGAGGTGAGTTACAGTTACATTATTTTGATTTAATAGTTATTTAAACTTAGAAGAAAAATGAAAATATTATGTTTTGATGTCACTTTAGTTTTAGATATGACATTTATTGAATTTAGAGTACCAAGCATGCCTTCCAGAATATGCATCTTTACCACAGTGCTCATTATTATACATAATTGTAGGTAATAGATGCTGCAGTGGGAGGATCATCAGCTGCGGTGGGTGTGGTCGGAGGTGTACCAGGTGGTGCTCACCAAGCTACTGTGACAACTGTGGATCAAACGCAGATAATCACCCTACAGGTACTTTTTTTCCATTTCATATTTGTTTTTTGTTTTTCTTGTTTGGTTTTGTTTGGTTTTTTTTGGGTTTTTTTTTTTACTTTTATCCATTTGTGGTGTCAACAAAGCCAGTAGACTTTTAATATAGTTTTAATGAAGTTTATGTTTTCTATTAGTTAATGTTGTCTATTAGTTTCAGTAGAGTGCTGGTTACACAGTTGAGCAGGCGACACATATTCCTAAAACTAATGCAGGCCTGTCTATCCCAAGGCCATTTACTCTTAGCACTTCTCTCAACATTCCCGCCTCTCTCCACTGTTCTATCAAATAAGGCAAACCCACCCCCCCAGATTGGTGTGTGTGTGTGTGTGTGTGTGTGTGTGTGTGTGTGTGTGTGTGTGTGTGTGTGTGTGTGTGTGTGTGTGTGTGTGTGTGTGTGTGTGTGTGTGTGTGTAAAATCTCACTACTCTGTTGAATCAGAAGGCATGATTTCTGTTGTCCTGTCCTCAGGTGGTGAACATGGAGGAGCAAGCCGCGTTGGGCTTGGGGGAGCTACAGCTGGTTCAGGTGCCTGTTTCAGCCACTACTGTAGAGGCGCTTCAACAGGGCAATTTTGTAGACACTACTGCAATGCCTAAAGATGGAGACCCAGTTATCTGTCACACCCTTCCACTGCCTGAAGGCTTTCAGGTACACAGATGTACAGCTGTAAACTCATGCATGACATTTGAAAATTATATATGTACTATAGTCAAAGGTTTAATTTTTTTAGTCGTTTAATGTTAAAAATGATTAGTGTATATTCTTTAGGTCAGGCTCAGAAGCCTTTGTGACAAAAATCTGCAAAAAAATTTATGACAGCCACACAATTACAAATATGCACACATGAGGAAACACACATGCACAGAGAGACACACACACAAGATCCAATTCAGTCAAACAGTCTAAATATATTGAATTTGAATCTTACAATGAGATCATCCCATTAAAAGGCTTTCTCTCTCTCTCTGTCACACACACAAACACACACACACGCACACACAAACACACACAGACAGACACAGAGGGAGAGAGCTGCCGAATTTAAATCCACCAATCCGAGTGGCTGTTTACGTTTTCCCGCCAAAAAAGGTGCATCTTTTTACACACGCAGCACAGAGAGGCACAGGATTATTGCAGCCTATTTCTCATAGTGACGACTCCCCTCAAACAAATGACCATAATTTCCTAACCGTAGGGGCTAGAGCGGTCATTCTTACACCGTTTTGTTCAGAAGAGATGGGGGAATCTTCCAGTGTTTACAATTTATCATTAACATATGAATTTTTAGAGATATATGACATGGATGACTTATTGACTTAGAAGCCACGAATTCCCCAATATGCAAATTTGAATGGCTGAGGCCACATATATGATTGGCTGGCTGGGAAGCCGTGCAGGCCCTGATTTGTGGATTTGAATTCCTCAGCCCTGATATGATTGGCTGGCTTAGAAGCCATGAAGGCCCCAATATGCAAATTTGAATGCCTCAGGACACATATATGATTGGCTGGGAAGCCGTGCAGGCCCTGATTTGAAAATTCTAATGTCTCAGTCCTCACAGAGGATTGGCTGCCTGGGGACCTGGCAGAAATATATAGAAATACTATGATTAAGCATAAATACTACATTTAGTAGAAATACTATGTTTTAGCACAAATACTATAAAAAGCAGAAATACTATATTAAGCACAAATCCTATAAAAAGCAGAAATACTATATTAGGCACAAATCCTATAAAAAGCAGAAATACTATATTAGGCACAAATCCTATAAAAAGCAGAAATACTATATTAGGCACAAATCCTATAAAAAGCAGAAATACTATATTAGGCACAAATCCTATAAAAAGCAGAAATACTATATTAGGCACAAATCCTATAAAAAGCAGAAATACTATATTAGGCACAAATCCTATAAAAAGCAGAAATACTATATTAGGCACAAATAGTATAAAAAGCAGAAATACTATAATTTAGCAGAAATACTATGTTAGGCACAAATCTTATGAAAAGCAGAAATAGTATGATTTAGCAGAAATACTGTATTTAGCACAAGTACCGAAAAGTACCAGAAATACTATGATTTAGCAGAATAGTAATAACTTACAAAATTACAAATATGGAGGCATATTGAAACAGAAATGCACAGAGGGACACACAAACACAGGCTCTAATCCAGTCAATCAGTCTAACTATATTCAATTTAAATCCTACAATGACATGCTGCCAAATAAGGGCAGGGTCCTCTCTCTCCCACTAAACACACACACACACACACACAGACAGACACAGAGGGAGAGAGCTGCCGAATTTAAATCCACCAATCAGAGTGGCTGTTTACGTTTTCCCGCCAAAACAGGTGCATCTTTTTACACACGCAGCACAGAGAGGCACAGGATTATTGCAGCCTATTTCTCATAGTGAGGACTCCCCTCAAACAAATGACCATAATTTCCTAACCGTAGGGGCTAGAGCGGTCATTCTTACACCGTTTTGTTCAGAAGAGATGGGGGAATCTTCCAGTGTTAACAATTTATCATTAAAATATGAATTATTAAAGATATTTTACTTCTAATGCACCATAACTGAGTAGAGCGAAGCAAAAACTGCCTTGACTTGCCCTCAAACAACGCTTTCTAACTCTAAATCTATTTGGAGTATCGATATCATTCTTTCACCGTAAGAGACAGCAGGCTTTGGTGAACAATCATGGAAATTTTCAGGTCTCTGTGGAAATCCAACAAAAAGTTATGACGAGAGAAAAAAGTGGTTCATTTCCACAGTTTCAAAGCTGAAGAAATCTGAGCGAGGGACAAATTTCCTACCCTCAAACAAACGTAATTCATGGCCAAATGGTAATAGGTGAGAAAACAATTCTTGAATTGTGAGCGTCAGGAGTGTCTGAAGATATACCGGGACAAGCCTCATGTCTTAACTTTGCTTCGTTAAGGAGATATGACGATTCGAATATGCCTCTCATTACAGAAATCCAGCGGTGATTTTGAACAAGCTCTCCATTCACTTTATATGGAGAGGTTTTCTGACATTGTGTTGGTCTGAGGAGATTTGCCAAAATTCTATAAATCCCACAACAATGATAGTGACATTTTCTGAAAGCCAGCAAAAATACCTACATTTTGATGTATAATTTGTGGAAGTTGAGTGAAAATTGAGCAAGTAGCAAACAGTTGTTCGGACATGAAGAGAAGACTGCAAAACCTTCAGTGACACACTGGAAGCCAAGAGCATAGCAACGATAACAACGCATGTATTTTGTGAAAAATCACAATTTTGCAACTCAAAACTTTAAGAGGCATAAAAGTAAAACAGTAAAAGATTTGAAAAAGCTGAATCATACCTGAATAGCCCAATATTTTGTGAACATTTTAAAGTTTGAATGGTTGTTCTAGGTGAAAGTATGAGGAAGTAGTTAAGTTTCAAAAACAAGCAAAATTCAGCAGAATTTTGGAAGTTTCCCATTCATTTCAATGGGACAAATTAAAGGAAAAAAGCTTAATATTTTAAAAAGTATAATAGCAAAAAATAGCAAAAGTCATAGCGATCATTAGCAGAAATAGCAGAATAGTTTATGCTTAAAGCATCCACACAATAATAAAGAATAAAGAGAAACAGGAACTCAATAGTGTGGATGCTTAAAGCATCCACACAACTAGTTGACCACTGAACTCAAGAGATGGTATCACTATGCTGAAAGGAAGGCATACAAGAGTGTCCCACTTCAAGATAAAGGCCCTATTTGTGTGGGAAGAAGACCCTGATGAGAGCCACTTGGGGATGGAGGAACAGGATACTAGCAACTCAACTAATGTTCAAACCATCCTCAAAGAGTTAAGAGACTTCTGCCATGAAAACAGTACTGAACTCTGTGAAATTAAAGGTAAAATTGTAAAAATGAGCAAGGGAATGGACCACACTGAAAAAAGAATTACAGAAGCAGAAGAAAGAATATTGATACCCATGCTAGCTGGCTGGAAGCCAGGTTAATGACCAAGAAGGAAGGTCGAGTTGTGAAAGAATTCACAGAATAGAAGAAAACTTGCCCAATGTAGCTGCTTTTGTAGAAAATGCATTGAGGGAGAAGTTGGCTATTTCACATGCTATGGAGCTGGGAATGGAGAGCGCTCACCACTCTGTCGCTCTGAAGCTGCCATGTGCTGCCCCTCAGTGATCCATAGTGGCCAAGTTTGGCAGCTTCAAGGTAAAGGAAGAAGTTTCAAAATTGTCTGGCAGAAAAAAGGGGTTTGTTTTTCAAGACAGGAAGGTTTTCTTGGAACATGATCATGCACCAGAAGTGCTTAGAGAGAAGAAAGAGAAGTCTTTCAAGAGCTCGACAGGTGGTTTTGCTGTTTTATTTGGCAGGGCAAAGGACCCAAGATTAAACTTAAGACCCTGCAAGTGGCTAAAGACAAAGAACGTCTTTTCCTGCCAAATACTAGAGATTAGTTTAGGGCAGTACAGATCACAACCTTGACGAACATGTGTAACTCAGTCTGCACAGCACAGTGGAAGGAGATGGAAATATAAAGTCATATTCCATTACAGAACCTGCTCCACCTTAATGAATCCAACCCTTGGATATAAACATCTCTTAGGACTTAGTTCAGTGTGGTGAGAGAGAAGCAACCCAAGGAACTCTATAGACCGATACACTAGATAATATACGACCCTGAATTCAGCCCAAATAAAACTGATAGTTGATTTAAGAATGATATAGATATAGGTTATAGGATAAAAGACATAGGTTTGGTTAAATAAAACATTTACTTAGTGGGACCACTTTTAAAATGCTTTGAAGATTTGAAAGAACAAGGATTGACAAATCAAGACTTCTATAGATTTTCACAAAAATCGACATTATATGGGAAATGCGTTTAAAAAGAAAGATGTTGAAGCAGATGTGTCAGTTGTTTTTAAAGGTTCTCTTAATGGCATATAAATCAATTCAAGGAATTCGATACATTTCTAAAATATACCAAGGATTACACAAATTGAAAGTGTAAAATCATAAGAGCTATAATGGAAAATGTGAAAAGGAGGGAAATTTTAAAATTGAACTGGAAACTTAGGAAGACATATCAGTACCAGTGGACTTCCTCTCTGTCCTTGAGAGAGTAACTTTCTCCACAGAGAATTAACTTGCTGAAGATCCTGTGGTGAAACAAAATGCAAACCACTTACATATTTTCTTGGCTTTCCCACTGATCCTCCGGTACTGGACATACATTAGCAAGAAATTAGGAAAAAACATTTAACGTAGCAATTCTGTTATCATTTGAAACCTTATACTTTGGTTCCAATCTTCAAATTCTGGAGGGTGATGTAAAGAGGTAGTTGTTGAACGTTCTGCTGGTAAGCCAGTAAGAAAGCACTCACTAAAAAGTGGTTAACTATAGTTTCCCCTTTTAACTAAGATGCTGCTCACCTTTCTCTACTGGTTCATTAGTACTTAAGTTTTGGTGGGGTTTTTTTGCTTTCATTCTCTGTTTTGTTACTCTTGGTAATAATTTTGCACCAAAAGTGCATTTAACTCAATTGTAGTGCCTGTATGTTCTGAATAAAAACTTGAATAACACCCCCTGACTGAGCAGTTTGTGCCTTTTCATGTTTAGGTAGTTAAGGTTGGTGCTAATGGTGAGGTGGAGACTGTGGAACAGGAGGAGGAAGGAGCAGAAACGCAACCTGACGAGGAGGAAGATGAAGAGGTGGGTAACCAGCTTCTGGAAGAGGGGGAAGAGGAGCCTGTTCAGCCTCCAAATGACGACCCAACCTGGGCTAAGGACCCAGACTATCAGCCACCATCTGGAGTTGTTAAGAAGATCAAAAAGGTAAGAAAGGTGGTGGGATTGTTATTTTTGTAAATGCAGATTTAAGAGACTTTGCTGTACTGAAACTGAACTTGCTGTTTGTCCAGGGTAAAAAGAGTCGTCTGCGTTATGCTGAGGGAGACAAGGATATGGATGTCAGTGTCTATGACTTTGAGGAAGAACAGCAGGAGGGCCTTCTGTCTGAGGTCAATGCTGAGAAAGTGGTCGGCAACATGAAACCACCTAAACCTACCAAGATAAAGAAGAAGGGTAAGTAAAGGGCTTTTTCCATTAGCACCTACTCAGATTGATTTGACACCACTTGAGGCGGTACAACTCTGCTTCAGTTGTACATTAGTGTGTCATAGCTCCTAAATTGTGGAATGAATTACTTCCCCATGTTATGCCTTAAATCTCAAATTTATTCTGTGGTTTGTATGATTTGTATGTGTGGTGTATCTCTTAATTTATTGTTTAAACCTTTGTTTCATGTGCTTTATAAATACATTTAAATGGGTTTGGAGAATAGCACTGCACCAACCCAGCATAGCTGCATACTTATAACCACAGAAAGTTGAAATACACAGCATAGGAGGATCAGCTGGCTGTTTAGGCTACTGCAGCCATACACACCACTATGTTAGTGTGTGAATGAGATAAGATAAAATGACAACAGAAACCATTAATGAAAACTCGAGTGGCAATGTTACCAAACATAACAAGCCAGCAGATACAGCCTAAGGCTAAAAAAAAAACCCCATTAATATCTAGGTTCCTGTACCTTACAGTAATATACAGGAACATGTGACAGAAAACAATTATTAAATCAAAACTAGCTTTACTTAGCAAACCTACCCTACAGCCATGTGTTTTTTTTTTTTATTTGTTTGTTTGTTTTGTGCTGCAGTGATTTATATAAGTTCTTTAAAAATGATTCCCAAAATCTATATATGTACATGGGTTCATAATCCTGGTACTCTAGGGAATTGATATAGTAAGTTGGTTGCAAGGATCCATCTTTGTTATGCCAAACAAACTTAAACCTAGTCCAGATTATGCACATTGACTTAATGAGTCTTGTTTATTTGTCTTCTCTGATATAAATCAGCTCTGAACGATCAAAACAAAAGTGATCACACAACAAGAATATGAATAGAGATGTACAATCAGTCCTAACTTAATGGTTCAGCAGCTGTATTTAACTGTTGAAACGTAATATTGTAAGTTAACACTGTTTTAGTTAAAGACGCGTGTCCCGTAGATGCAGCTAGCCCCAAATGCATTGCATTGTTTTGCTATACAAACACTGTTACTGAATATGAAATCTTTCGATGTCTTTGTTGTTTGTTAGGAGTGAAGAAGACATTTCAGTGTGAGCTGTGTAGCTACACATGCCCTCGACGCTCCAACTTGGACAGGCACATGAAGAGCCACACAGATGAGAGACCTCACAAATGTCATTTGTGTGGAAGAGCTTTTAGGACAGTCACTTTGCTAAGAAACCATCTCAACACTCACACCGGTAAACATGAATCTGTGGTGTCATTAAAATGTACAACGTTGTACTGTGCCTGATAGTTCAATATTTTTTTTCACACAAGTATGCAAGGATTGCTTACATTTTATTTATGCAGGAACTCGTCCACACAAGTGTACAGACTGTGATATGGCTTTCGTGACTAGTGGAGAGCTGGTTCGCCATCGTCGCTACAAGCACACACACGAGAAACCCTTCAAATGCTCCATGTGTGACTATGCCAGTGTGGAGGCAAGTTTATCTATTGTCTGCTTTGTGTTCTTGGTGTTTAAGTGTTTACCAAAATGTAACTTTGTGTGTGACTGTTGTGTAGGTGAGCAAATTAAAGCGTCACATTCGTTCCCACACCGGCGAGCGTCCATTCCAGTGCAGTCTTTGCAGTTACGCTAGCAGAGACACTTACAAGCTGAAGAGACACATGAGGACACACTCAGGTAAAGCCGACACCTTAACTGCTCCTCTCCTGTGTGTTTAAAGAACTGAAGGGCAATGAAGTGTTTTCTTTGGTGCACAGCTTTATTGATTGTTTTCATGCGAAAGAATAATAAATTGCTTCCCAGACTAAATTACTCAAGTTAGAAATGGTATGGACTGCTAGTACCCAGTTACTCCAATATTGGCATATGGGCCTCTTTGAGAAATGAGAAAGAAATGAAAAACATGAAACTGTAAAACATTGTATGTGCTCAATCATCATTCTTAGGAGAGAAACCCTATGAGTGCTACATCTGCCATGCCCGATTCACCCAGAGTGGAACCATGAAGATGCACATTCTGCAGAAGCACACTGAAAATGTGGCCAAATTCCACTGTCCACACTGTGACACTGTCATTGCGCGCAAAAGTGACTTGGGTAAAACACACTGTGTAAACACACAAACACACATGGTACTTTACTTTAACTTGCTGTTTCTGCCACCTAATTTACTCTCCTGTCATCTGTGTGCTATCTTAGGTGTCCATCTTCGTAAGCAACACTCATTCATTGAGACCGGAAAGAAATGTCGTTACTGTGACGCAGTTTTCCATGAGCGCTACGCTCTGATCCAGCACCAGAAGTCACATAAGAATGAGAAGAGGTTCAAATGTGACATGTGTGACTACTGCTGTCGCCAGGTCTGTAATACAACTGATATTGTGTGACAACCAGGTTTTTCATATTTGTAGTAATATTATTGTTTCAGTTTAGTCTCAAGTGTGAATCATCTACTCGTGTTTAAAAGTCTGAGAGTGAGTCTGGAAGCTGAAGGCTCTGCAGTTTGATAGTAGCAAACTGTACTGGGACAGTATGGTGTTATGATGGATAACCACTAAAACTGTTTTTGAGGCGTTACCCCAACAGGTCAGCATGTATGGACACCGAGAATGAGATGATGTAGGATTTCGTTTTCAGGAATTTCATTATAGGATTTTTTTTCCCCCTCAATTCATACCATAGGTGCATGTACAAGGAGGCTGAGGGATCTAGCACCAGCAGCCACCAGTATTCTTGACTTCTCCAGTCATGGTGGACAAAGCTAAGAGTCTTAGCACAATGACAATACTAATTTAATACATCAATTAGGATATGAATTACCTTGATCACTGTATCGCTATTAACTTGACCATTATCGATTCCTGACGTCATCAGCACAACACTACACAGTGTAAATGAGACCATATGACCATACATTCAGCAGTCTGTCAACTATCTAACTGCTGGCCGTTATTGCATGCATGATATATGAAATAATATTTGCTGCTAACAGTGAAAACTGTGTTTTCATGTTGCTGTGTCCAGGAGCGCCACATGGTCATGCATCGCCGAACCCACACCGGAGAGAAACCATATGCCTGCAGCCAGTGTGAAAAGACCTTCAGACAGAAGCAGCTCCTGGACATGCACTTCAAACGCTACCATGACCCCAACTTTATCCCTGCCACCTTTGTTTGTCCCAAGTGTAACAAGACCTTCACCCGAAGGGTAAGATTACATGTGTTTTTAGCTGTCACACATGAAGTGAAAGCTAAGGGTCAACTCCTAGGCCAGCTAGTTACCTGCAAGTCACAACACAGACTGTTTACGGGTGTGTTTCTTTTAGAACACCATGGCTCGCCACGCGGAGAACTGCAGCGGTGAGGTGGAGGATGCTGAGAATGGAGCTACAATCCCAAAGAAAGGAAGAAGAGGAAGAAAGAGGAAGATGAGGAGCAGGAGGGATGATGATGATGACAGTGGTGAGACGTGGACGCCGTTTTGGGGTTTATACAGGGCTGTGTTTTTCTGTAACTATGTTCAACTAGATTGTTTTGTGTGTGTTCATTCAGATGAGGATCATGCTGAGCAGGATGATGATGAGGAAGAGGGTGAGGGTGAGGAAGAGTCATCACTTCTACAGGAAGAGGAGGACCCAGAAAGCATGGAGCTGGACCAGGCTCCAGCCGCCATTCCTGTACCAGCCCCCGATGAGCCACCAGTCAAGAGGAAACGAGGCCGCCCCCCCAAAAATGCCCCCAAGCCTCCAACACCCAGCAAGTCCGTTAGAGTTGCTACCAAAACAACTGCTTCTGGTGAGCATTAAAATACAAATTTAAAAAAGAAGTAATCTAAGAAGAGTAACCTCTATGAATAGTAAAGTGTCCTGCTCCAGCATTAACGGGCTTTCTTTTTTAACTGTAGTGTCTGTGACAAATTAGAAATGAATGTATGCCATATATGTTAGTGATTAATAACCGTAGAAGACGAGTACTCTAGTAAACGAACCTGTCGTTTTTGATAGTGCTATGGATAGTAAGAAATATGTCTGTTGTGCTTTTTAGCTGCTGCCATCATTCAAGTGGAGGATGAGAGCACTGGGGCAGTGGAGAACATCATAGTGAAGAAGGAGGAAGGTGATGCCTCTGCAGCGACTCCTCTGGAGCAGGGAGTGGCCCTCACTGTGGAGGGGGTGGGGCTTGATGAAGGGGTAGAGACTGTTGAGCTTCCTGTGAACGAAGAAACAGCGGCAGCTTCAGCCAACGGAGATTTGACACCAGAGATGATCCTTAGCATGATGGACCGGTGAACGTAACACAGAAACGCACATGTAGCCGGACTATGACTAAAATTACTGCATACTTCCCCATGGCCTTCATTTCGTGCTTCATCCAATGGCAGCCGTTCTGCTAAAATGGCTTCCGAATGCGACAGCAGGAGCAGTCGTGCACTAAGAGTAGAAGCTGCATGTATGTGTTTAAACACAATGTCTTCACATCCCCGTGTGTCAGCCTGTATGCCCATGTTTCAGGACTCTGTCACACATCCTTCCGTGACCCTTACTGTACACAGATAATGTCAAAGCTAAAACTGCTCTCTGCTGTTAAATGCTTTTTTCCAGTTTGAATGTCTTTTCAATGGCTCTAAGTGGATTTAGCTAATTATTCCTACCCAAAGCCACATCCTGTGCCAGTCTCTACCCACACACCCTCTCCATGTCTTTAATATGAGAACATTATTTGATGGAACTTTACATTCAAGTATTTTTTTTTGTTTTTTTTTAGAAGAAGAACTGTGAGATGTCCTGCTTGCAGTTCTTTACAACTATGCTGATTTTGCAAATTCCGTGTGTGTGAGTGTGTGTGAGAGTGTGTGTGAGAGTGTGTGTGTGAGAGAGAGAATGTAGCTTTTCCTAACAATGACATTATTGGTACTTTCAGATGCCATTTTTGCTTAGTTTTGTGATTTAAATTTTTTTTTTTTCCTAAAGCCACATGGTCACCATAGTGGTGTTATTAGTCAGCTGTTTGTACACTGAGTTAGCAGAATGAGTCTTCCTGTGAGTAGGCATGGGGTAAGTGTTGACATCAATAGAAGTGAGTGATGATAGTTTTTCAGCCTTCTTGTTAAACCTTGTTGTGAACTGAAACTAGCCCCCAGTCAACTTATGTAAACTAAAACGATGAGACGGCTCATAAATGAGTTTGGCCATATCACACACGCAGCCGAAACTTCAACTGTTTCACACATGGGAGATATTTGTCATTCATATGTCACTCAATGTTTCTCCTCCTGTCCACATTTTTGAAGGAAAGGGTCGTACACGTCTCATGAAACCCCGCTGGTTGGAGAAAATGTGGATAATCCTACTTATACAATATCGTATTATAGCAGTGGTTTTTGAACACCCCAAGCACTTCAGCTAATCCCAGTTCTTACTGTAACAGTCATTATGCATTTTGTAAATCAGTCGCTCAAACACGTTCTTCATCTACAATAATCAGTGAAAACTAGCTGTGGCGGATGGAGTGCATGTACATACACATTTTAACACCTTTGAATGTTTTTATTATCTGAACATGTGTTGGGAAAGAGACAGCAAGGCTTGCATGTATTTTTCTAAACCTGAGTGTCCTGAGCGAAGGGCCCTCACCATCATGCTTTCATTCTACAGATTAGCATATATACTCAAATCAACTGAATTGATTTCTGCCACCCCCGACTGTCTCTTGGTTAGCTTGTGTCTGCTGTGATGCATTACAGTTAAATTTTTGATCTTTCTGTAGTTGTCACTGTTTCTCTGCAGTTGGTTGAGTTCAATGCGTAGTGGGGCCAGTTTGACTTCTAGTGGACTGTAAGTTGTTGCTTGAAGACGGGTTTGTATCTAAAAACAGAAGTGACTTGGAACTCGTTTGTAGGGACAGAATGACCCTTGTGCAAATGCACTGTTCAACATACTGGATCTTATCTGGCCAAGTTGGTCCCCTGCCTTCGTCATCTCTGAGAGAAAGCTGCATTTAAGCCTCTGCGTTCAGTTCTTCATACATTTCAGTTTCTTCGTGTCTGCACACTCACACATTAGCCTTATTTTTGCAGTACATCAGTGGCTTTCAGCTATATGAACACTGAAAAGTAACTGCTAATGTAAGCTGTTTTCTGCCATTGCTGCACCATCCTCCACCATCAAGTTTTCCAGCTGGTAGTGCAGTGTGCATATCATATTTTAGGTTTTAGCTAAACTGCTTTACACTAAGACTGAACCAACTTGAGGTAATGGAAAAGCCCCATTGATAGAGCTGTTTGGCAAATTGCTACTTTTGTATTTCCATGTTGTCGTTCTCACTTCCACTCAGTTTCCAGGATTCCTCAAGATCCAAGTGTCAACAGATAATATGATTTGATTTCTCTGAAGACAGTTGAATTATGGATTATTACAGCCATAAGGTGACTTTAGCTCTTCTGTAATGTAAATGCCCAGTTGTGTAAAAAAATGAATCAGATTTGCACTGTACAGTTGTGGTCAGGCATCTTCCTGTGTAACAAGACAATGTTCAGTTACCTGATCTGTCATATTCATGTCCTGATGGAATGATTTGAGGTTATATGACTGTTCTGAAATCAGTGCCGGGTTTTGTTTTGTTTTGTTTTTTCTTGTTGTTATTTGTTTGTTTTGGGGTTGTTTTGTTTTTTAAATTCCATATTGTTTGTTTTTGCAGAAAAATTGAGAAAATAGTTTTAAGATTAAGTGTCCCCATTTTAAGACCAAGAAAACAAATGTTTGTGATGTCATTTTTGAAAATGAGAAATTGTACAGATGATGAAAATTAAAATCATCTTAATGGGCTTATGACTGCTGCATAATTCTGTTCTTTAACTTAAACGTGTAGTTATTCAAAAAGGTGGGATTATAAAATACATTTGTGATCAGTTTACAAACACCAATGGGCATGATTGCCATAGTAATTTGGGGCTTTTATTGATTTCTTTGAACTTTTTGGTTTGCTTTTTGTTTTTTACAAGGTAGAATGATTACATATCATACATCGATAATGACTTCAGAAAATGAGAATTAGGTGCACAAGTGAATAATTATTTAGTATTTTATCTGTACATGGTCAAAATCTGCACATCATCTTCTTTCGGCTGCTTCCTTTAGCGGTCACCACAGCAGCTCTTGTGCCTCCATCTCAAACATCTTTGCTCTGTCACACCAGCCCTGTGCGTGTCCTCCTTCACTACACCCATGAACCTTATCTGTGCTCTTGCTTTTTTTTCCTTCCTACTCTACAGCCAGTGTCTTCACTGCTCATGTCAAAATTGTCTCAGCCTTGAAGCTCTTACTTTGTCTCCAAAGCACTCAACGTTAGCTTTCCATCCGATATACTTGTATATCCTGTCCATTGTGGTCACACACTCAGCACCTCAAGTCCAGCCTGTCGTTTGTTTTTTTTGTTTTCCAAACTATAGATCACAATGTCACCTGTGAACATCTTGGCAGACAGAAACTGCCAAATGTCATCTGTCAACCTGTCCATCATCACTCCATGAAGGAGCTCAAAGTAGATCCCTGATGTAACCTCAACCCATCTGTCCCTTCTACCTCAACACTGCCTTTCTGTCCTCACACTGTACCTGTTCTGCGCCACCCTCACATACTTCTCTGCCACACCTGACTTCCTCACAAAGCTTTCTCTAGATCCAGAAATACACAGTGCGTCTCTTTCCGGCCACCTTTTTATTTATCCATCAACACTGTCGTCCTCTCGCTTTTATTTATTCATCAGCTTCTCAAAGTACTTCCATCTTCTCAACACCTGGCCACCTGGCTTACACAGCTTGCAGTCATTCAGTTGACCTCCTCTGTATGCCAAAGTATTCCAGAGTCAAGCATGACAACATCTGTCTGACTGCTATTAATTATTTAATATTGTCAGCCTGTCCCAGCTACTATAAGGCACGAGGCAGGGTACACCCTGCACACGTCACCAGTTAAAAGGGACCTGTTGTCTGACACATAGAGACAGACAACAATTCATACCTATGAAGGTAACTAACCCCACTAACTGCATGTCTTTGGACTGTGGGAGGAAGCCGGAGTACCCAGAGAGAACCTACACAAGCATGGGGAGAACATGTAAACTCCACACAGAAAGACCCTGGCCAGGTGCTGGAATTGACCTTCTTGCTGTGAGGCAAACGTGCTAATCCTCCTGGAGCACTTTCTACAACAGGATGGGAGAAAAATTCAGTTTAATTCTATTTATTTATACAGCGCCAAATCAAAGTAACAGTTGCCTTAAGGCGATGTACAAAACTGTAAACGGATCAAAGCAGTTCTGCCTTAACTAAATGTAGATAAAAGTTTGAATGTGCACTTTGGTTCCCCCTGGTGGTTAGAGATAACTACTAATGAAAAATATAATTGATTCCATCATAATAAAAGTAAAAGTCATTAAACCCTTATTATGCTTTCATAAATACTATTTCTTTTATTTATCCTCTGACGTTCAACATTTGATTAGTTCCTAAACTTCTAAACACGATGCACAACTTTGTAAAACTGCAGGTTTCCTGCAGTGTGGGGGTTAGCTTCAGTTCCTTCCTGCTTAGTCTTCTCTGTGTTCACAGTGTTATTGACTCACAACATGGAACAGGATGTGAGTATCTACGTTCACAAGCAGAGGGTGCATGCAAGCAGAGCAAGAAAGGTGACGTGTGTGCATGCATGCAGGGTGGAAAGAGAAAGAGGGTTATATGCAGATGTGCTCTGAAAAAGAAATCTTATGGTGGTTTCATGTGTGTACCTTCACACCTTTAGTATCTCCACGCTACATTTTCTTGTTTTACTATCTCCTCTGCTCCCTGCTCCTGACTCAGTGCAGTTGGATTTGTACACACTGTTTTATTAGATTAAAATCTGTCTTCTTTTTGTAAATTTGGCGGTATGGACATGCATCTTTCCTTTCGTTATTTCTCTAAGGAGCAGTACAAGATCACAGATTAACTTTTTGTGCATCTTCATATTAATTTCATCGTTTTATTGAAGTCCACAGAATGGAGGCTGTTTCCCAGAACCTGCAAGGTAAGCTGAGCCATTTTCAGCAGCAAAGTTAATGCGCTTTGATATTTCTGATTCTTTGAACATAGGATGATAGCATTGAAACACCTTAAAGGTTTTTACATGTATTTCAACTCAGTCTGTTTAAGCTGACCTAGTTAAAGCAAATGCAATCTAATTCAGGGGCTCCAAATGTTGCCATACTGGGTAAAAACGGGTGCTTAGCAACAAAATGTGAGACTTTCTGTCACAGAGATCATCTTACATGTATTTATTTTTGTCTAAAACTTCAAACATACAGTTTTAATGATGTAAGATTATTTATAAAGATGTAAATAATCTGTGCTTCAGTGATACTAGCCATACAACTTTTTACTGGACTAAATCCTGACTTCATAAAAAACATCTGGTCTGCACAGTTAAGTTAGGCTTTTCTTTTTCATTGAAACAAACTGTTTATGCCTAAAGGTCAGCTTCTCCTACTTAGTTACCGTCTGTGTTTCCACTTTAACAGTCAGTGACACCAACTGACAAAAAGAAGGAAACGTGACTCAGTGTGTGGTTTGTTAGCAGTGTTATGAACTGAATAAAGACAGTCCGATACCAGGACTCTGAAATTATTACTCTGTTAGTGCTCCGATTAATTTCTAAAGAAGGGTGGGTGCACAGCTGACCTTCATCATGCAGCATTCTGCAGAAATTCAGTGTAATCTGAGCACATGATCGGTATTGTATGTAACATGTCCCTGAATTCAGCACAGCAGTCAGTTGCACTCTGACTGTCAGTATTTCCATGCCATAGACCTTGCCGGTGCCAAAAAAGCCTCTGAATAACAGTGAATCTGGCACTTGTTTGGTGAGGTGACTCCGAGAAATTTCTGTGCCATCTTAAAACTCTAAACTACCTGAACTTCATTAGAAATGATCACCTAGTCATGTATAATCAGGGTTAAGGTTGGAACTACTAGGGCTCACTTCTGTAAAACATCAAACCCTGATTATACAGCTATTGCATAATAACAGTTTGAATGTTCTCTCACAGATGTTTTACTGTCTTTGTGGGGGACGTACCTAATTTCTGTCCTTCAGCAACTTCTGAGCCTCAGGTTCATTTCATATCTGCTGCCCTTTAGATAGATTATTAAAAACTAATATCACATGCTATTTATTTGTAGATACCGTTCAGGTATGTTTTTTGCCCCAACCAAATAAGCTAATGTTATTTATAAATGAATGGACAACATTAATTTGATCAGTTCATTTAAGTTTTTATGTACAGGTCATTCCCAATAAGACAGACGTTCTAATCCTCAGAAAGCGTGGCTTACATGATCAGTAACACTGTAGGCGTCCTGTCCTCTGCTAATTTTATCAAATACAAATAATTTCATCTTTGACCAGTCCCAGTGTTTTTGCACCCACATAAAGGAGTTTTCTTTGTGCTGATTTTCCCCCACAAAGCTTTTTTTATTCTCACGTTCATCCAGACCATCCTTTATCAGCTTTTGTTATTCATCATTGTCTTCACTCTGTATCTGATTACTTGTGGGAAATTCAGGCTACTATTTGGCCACTTAACACCTGATCAATGTGTCCATCTCCTTTCAGTAGCTTACCGTTGCCCACATCACCTATTTTCAAACTTGTCAGCCTCACCTACAGAGCAGTGTACTGTTGGTCTCTGAGGTCTCCTGTGGATCAAGAATCAAGAGTTTTTGTGTCATACACACCATGTGTGAGTTTTATAATATAAATCTGTAATTTTGTATATGAAAAGAATGAGTGAGTGGACTCTTGTAAAAGTCTTTTCCTTCTTATACGGGTACATGCACAAACCAGATGTTATTGTAACTGCTGATTTTAACTCTGATTTATAGGGGAATTTGTAAAAGTAAGGTATCTAAAGCGACAAAACCCCCTCAAATATATCTACTATATTGAGTTTAACTGAAAGTCATTCACATTGAAAGTCGTTACAAATACATTTCCTTTCTGTACTAAAGTTACAGGGCAAGTTTCCATTATTTCAGTTTGCCTCAAACCGCAGAAAAGAGGTTGCTGGGCAGTTTCAGATCTTGCACTACTTTTGTTTCTTTGAAAACTCAATTTCACAAGTTTACACACACAAGTTTTCACAAGTCTTAGCATTTCACAAATCACTATATTATCACTATGTAATTCCCTACACTAAACTCAGAACTCCTGCCTGTTCGTTCTTAAAATGGGCTGGAAATAAGAACCACGTGGGTAAATAAACAGAGTTTACAAAGGATGGATGTCTTCATGCCTCACAAAGTAGGTGGTGTTTATAGGTGGTGTTTAAAGCCTGGTAATACGACTGTTTAACACGATGACAACAATGTGCTGTAGCTCAGGTGGTAGAGCAGGTCAGCTACTAACCGGAAGGTTGGCAGTTCGATCCCAGGCTCCTTGTCAAATATCTTTGGGCAAGATACTAACCCCAGGTTGCTCTCTGATGCATCCATCAGCGTGTGACTGAGCACTTAACACCCATTCACGCAGTTTAGTGCTTGTGTGGTTAGGTGAACGAATTAGTTGTATAAAGCGCTTTGAGTGCTCAGAGTAGAAAAGCGCTATATAAGAACCAGTCCATTTACCATTCTTAAACCTTCCATTGCACGTGTTGTCACTTACCCTTCAGTCCAACACTGAGGATGCTTTGGAATTTGGCCCTTTGTCGGCCAGTTGTAACTCCTACAAAATTTCTAGGTGCAGTGAAGATGCTGGTGGTGTACAGTGTGGAGGATCTGTGGATCTCAGTTCAGGTTTTTGCAGAAATGGTCTTGTTTGCCTAGTGTCATCCACACTATATTGCCAAAAGTATTCACTCACCCACCCAAATCACTGAATTCAGGTCTTCCGATCACTTTCGTGGCCACAGGTGTATAAAATCGAGCACCTAGGCATGCACCGCTCGCTCTCAGGAGCTCCGTGAATTCCAGCGTGGGACCGTGATAGGATGTTACCTGTGCAACAAGTCCAGTGATTAAATTTCCTTGCTACTGAATCAGAGGTGGCAAAAGTACAGACATTATGTACTTAAGTCGAAGTACAGATACGAGTGTTAAAAAAATACTCCAGTAAAAGTTGAAGTACTGATTCAACTTCTTTACTCAAGTAAAAGTGAAAAAAGTACAGGCTCTTACATGTACACAAAGTAAGAAAGTAAAAAGTAGCTCTTTGGAAGATGTTTCTACACTGAGTAGTCCTTCCCTTTAAATCGAACCTCTCTTCTTCCTCTCCTGTCCTGATTTTCTTATCTTTCTCCATCTCTGAGTGAAGTTGGCTCTCTTTCTTTTCTCTGCCTGTCAAATATAGCAGCTGGACCTTTAGCTAGCAACACACTGTGCAAATAACTGCACACAAACAGTTTGTGTGTTTGCTGATGTTTGTTGAACTGATAAAATGTGCATTTGAAATTACCTGCACCTTTAAAATAAGACTCCTTTATGCTCCTCGCTCCTCTTTTGTAGCACTAACTAGACGCTGAAGTACTGCTACCACAATTTAAATATCAACAAAAACAAAAATACCCATCGTACTTTAACCGCTGACTTTTTGCCTCTTCTATCTCTTTCTATGTGACATGTCCTGGTGAATAATACATGAACAGGACTGGTTTTCTTGTGTTGCTGTTTAGGCTCAAATTGGTTTGATGTTTGGACGCTCACAGTGAAGTGAAATAATAACTCACCTTAAATATGTTAAAATTAATAATATATATATTTTTTTAAATTAAGTAATAAACCTGTTTTGAAAATGTAAGAAGAAAGTACATATACTTGTTCAAAATGTAGTGAGTGAAAGTAAAAAGTAGTCAGAAAGAAAACTACTCAAGTACAGATACCTGAAAATTCTACTTAAGTACAGTAACAAAGTATTTGTATGTTGTTACTTCCGACCTCTGTACTAAATATTCCACAGTCAGCTGTTAGTGGTATTATAACAAAGTGGAAGCAACTGGAACGACAGCAACTTAGTCATGTAGTGGTCGGCCACGTAAGATCACAGAGCAGTCCCTTAGTTTCAGTGTTGGGAACTCTTAATGCTTCAGCATACCAAGACACTTTGGACAATTTCAGGCTTCCAAATTTGTGGGAACAGTTTGGGGATGATCCGTTCCTCTTCCAACATGACTGCACACCAGTGCACAATGCAAGGTCCATAAAGACATGGATGAGAGTTTGGTGTGGAGGAAACCTACTGGTCTGTCCTCACAAATGTGCTCCTTAAAGAATGGTTATAAATAAACACTCCTAAACTATGGAAAGCCTTCCCAGAAGAGTGGAAGCTGTTATAGCTGCAAAAGGTGGGCCGACATCATATTAAACCTATGGATTAAAGAATGGGATGCGACTCAAGTTTATAGTTAGGTCCATATATATTTGGACACAAGTTTAGTTTTTTTTTTTTACCTGGTTATTGAAACGTAATTAAATAATGGTTATACAATGGATGTCATGTGTAGTCTCTCAGCTTTCATTTGAGGGTATCTGCATTAAAATTGGATGAAGGGTTTAGGAGGGACCAAGGTAATTGGACAATTGATTCAAAGGCTATTTCGTGGGCAGGTGTGGGCAATTCCATCATTATGTCATTATTAATTAAGCATATAAAAGCCTGGAGTTGATCTGAGGTGTGGTACTTGCATATGGAAGATTTTACTGTGAACAGACAACATGCAGTCACAGGAGCTCTCCATGCATGTGAAACAAGTCACCCTTAAGCTGTGAAAACAGAAAAGAAAACATCTGACAAAGAACAGCTCATGATCCAAAGCAAACCACATCATAAACACAGCGGAGGCAATGTGATGGTTTGGGGTGTATGGCTGCCAGTCCCACTAGGACACTAGTGTTTATTGATGATGTGACACAGGACAGAAGCAGCCGAATGAATTCTGAGGTGTTCTGAGACAAGCTGTCTGCTCAAATCCAGCTACATGGAGTCGAACTGATGGGCATCGTTTCATAATACAAATTGACAATGACCTAAAATATGCAGCCAAAGCAACCCAGGAATTTTTTAAAGCAAAGAAGTGGAATATCCTTGAATGTCACCAGGTATCCAGTCACCTGATCTTAACCCAACTGAGCATTTCACTTGTTGAAGGCTAAACTTTGGACCGAAAGGTCCAGAAACAAACAGTAACTGAAGCCTCTGCTGAAGATGTCCTTAAAAGTATGATAGCAATAGTGATGGTCTGTTTTTGTGTGTAATCCTGTGAGCAGATCAGATATCAGAGCTGCTGAAGCCTCACAGAGTCTGTCTGGTGACGCCTGTTATTTTGAACAACTCCAGTCTGACAACTGGAAGGTCAACCAACAGGTTTATGGTGAGTATCATTGGTAAAAGCCAATACCTTTGGTCTAATGGCTATTTCACTATGACTACTCTAACTAAATCTGAATCAGCTGGTGCTCTTACAGGATCAGCCTCATTACTACTTGTCTGCTAACAGTTTGTTTGCACACAGAAAACACGTTTATGTGGGCACCAGGGCCGCTCTGGCATCGGCATGTACACAAATCTGCCAGGAGGGGGCACTAAAAGATCTGTTTTTACAGTGCGTGTGATTTAGGGTTAGACAAATATTTTTTATCAAGAGTCAGGATCACTTAAAGTTTACTTTCTTGTGGATTAAAGTAAAAATAAATAAATAAATAATGTTGTTAAACTACTTTTATATTTTGTTCATTTATTTAAGGTGGATCAATGTATTCAAATAAATTTTATTGTCCATTATTGATTGAATAAAAAAATGGTAAAAAAAAAAAAATTACATATTATAAATTGATTATGTGTTTGTTAAAGTGCATTTTGACTTTTTTACTGTAACTTGTTTACTATATTTTGACTTGTTTACTATAACCCGTTGTTTAAAAAGCTAACAATGTATGTATAAACATGTATGAAGGTTCTTAAAGCAGGTCACTGAACAACTTCAAGTTTAATGTTAATTTTTACGAAGTAAAGAAATTTACACTACTCTGTCAAAGGTAGAAAGGAATAAAATACAGATTTTTAAGAACATATATTTATGGCATGATTAATTAATGATTAATGATTGACGCAAAATCAGAGTAAATAAACTGTTGTAAAAGTAATTTGGGCAACATTAATTTGTACCTATTGCACAAGAAGCTAAACTTTAGGTCATCCTGACATGTGACCAAATTTCATATGGTAACTTGTTTCCTGTGTAAGCAGAGTGGTAATAATGAGGATGACGCTCTACGAGCACTAACTGTCCATCTGAGAATTGCATTCGGCTGCTGCAACACTGACATATGGGACGGTTGCAGGAGCAGCATGCCACTTGTGGACCTCAGTGCTACTGTAGTTTGGAGGTCAATGTAAAGGACCAAAATTGCATAAAATGACACTGTTCCTCTGAAGCTGCAGGCATTGGTCTGTCAGTTTGATATCTAATAGCTTTTCTCTTTGTTTTTATGATGTCTGTTTCTCTTAGGTACTGAGTCTATGGAGAGGCTACGTGGTTATAAACAAGCAACCTATCAGGGTAAATTACAACGTCTCTTTTAAACCAAACCAGCTTAACTTAAACATTGTGTGATGAGGTTTGAAATAAGAGGGGTTATTTTTTTCCTTACTGGTTCTTACTTGATAAATGACCATTGTGACTTATGAGCCTTATGGATTATCCTTTCTGACTAGGACACTGTTTCTGGAGAGAGATAGAGCTGAACGTGCCAAACATTTTCTTTTTATATGTATGTGCATAAATGCCCCGATGCATCGGTGTGCACAGATTCATTCTCACTGTGCATAGAATAAAGCAGTGTAGGACTGGGCGGATATGGCTTGCAGTGTAAAAGCACTGCATCAGTATCAGGCCATTTAACACTGCAGTGAAAGGATGGATTCGGCCGCACCACAGTTACCAAAAAACAATCACATTTTTAAATGGAATTTGTTTTCACTTTGTCTTTATGTGTGTGTGTGTGTGTGTGTGTGTGTGTGTGTGTGTGTGTGTGTGTGTGTGTGTGTATTCACACTCATGCCTTTCTCTCATGCACAGGTGGAGAGCACCTTTAGCTACCTGGAGATTTGCGCCATTAATATTCATAGTCACATGAAGGTACACCATTTATCAGTGTCAATATATAACCTGTTTTTACATTAAATTTTTATATGCACTTATGCATATATAAAACACACATTAAGACAATATTTGATTCTATAAAAAAGACTAGTTTTTATATGCGGAGAGTAACACACGTATGGATGTGTTGCAGATTGTGTTGGAGACAGACAGACAGACTCTGTATTTCAGTGTGTTACACACTGAAGATCTTGAAGCCATGATCAGTCACATGACCGCCTCATTGAAGAGGATCTTTCCTGATTCTTCACCAGGGTGGGTCCGTCTTGCAGTGGGCTCGTACCAGTCTCAAAGCCAATGGCTTCTCAAATCACAGAAAACATTATATGTTTATTATATACAGTGTGTGTTTTTAAAGATACTCCCCAAGTTTACATACAGTTTGATGAATATAGGAAACAATCATAGACTATATATAAAAGACGTAGCCACTACAATGTCATCAGCTGGTTTCCAAAGGCCTGTTGTTGCACAGTCAAAGTGAGCTTGTTCACCTTTGGGACCTTAGCTTTTTGAAATCAGATCTCACACATGGTAGATCTGTCCAACTTTACTAGGCTTTCAGGACAATAAACATGACTAGAAATTCTAAAAGCAACACAATTATATATATTTAGTAAGACCTTAAGGCCAAAATACTTTGAGGTGTTTAATGAGGGAATAGATCAAGTGAGTCAAGACCTGAATTTCCGAGCTCCCAGTCAATAGACTCTTGGTCTGTCTGCAGAGTATTGCAGTTTCATGGGGTACATTTCATATTTTCCTTTAATCCTCAGAAAGCTGTTGAAGACAATTCCACCCGATCTCAAGGACCGACTCCTCACACTGATTGGTGCGATAGAGGAGCAGATGAACAGTCAGCCTGGCTACTGTGGTGTGTTTCATTTCCCAGTTTCAGATAATGTAGTTGGGATATCACTTACTGTACTAACATGTAAACATTTATAAATGTGTTGTACATACTGTGATAAAGCTAAAGACCATTTCAGTTGATCATAAACACCGTATGATTCAAACATTAGCAACACTAACTACATGATCACCGACAGTTTTGCATTTCAGAAAAACAAATGAATTTAAAACTAGAACTAATGTATCTGAGTATCGTTCCCAGGAGGATTCTCTGATACCTATGCTGCTTTGTGTGATTTCAATGAGATGCCGTTTAGAGAAGAGATTCAGTGGGTATGTTAATGTGGCATCAACATAAAATCTAGTAATGCCATCTGCACCAAACTTTAGATGACTCACATTTGAAATAAATTCTAAAATTTTAAATCAATTTTAGCACTTTTTATACAAATATTCTAATTAATGTCAAACTGTTTATGCAGGATGTTGACAACATCTACTACATCCACAACTGGAGACAATTCAACCTGCAGGACTTCAGCCACTTAGACAGCAGGTGAGATACAGCATTATGATGGCTAATCCAGTCATACTTTACCGCTGTTACATACCTTCTTTGTCTCCTTTCCTCACAGGGACCTGGCATTGGCAGTAGCGGCTTTGTCCTTTAACCAGTGGTTTACAAAGATTTACTGCAAAGATCTCAAACTGGTACACTATGATTTTTATTTATTTATGTTTGAGTGTTTGAAAGAGTTACCTAAAGGTTTGCACACTTGAATCCAGCTTTTTCTCAAAATGACGACTATTATTCTCATGAATAAACTAAGTGGTCATTTAATAATAGGAACAAAATATATGTTAGATCCAACACAACTGTCACAGAGCAAGACTGCGGTGCTGGAGATGTTATCAGACTGTGGAATCTATATGGAAATAATTATTTGCTTTATTGTTTTGACTGTTATTTGCTTGTGACCCCAACAGTTAATAAGCTGATCAGATGATAATCTTCTTCTCCTTAGCTCTCATTTCAGGTGACATTCTTAAGTGTAGATTCATTTATTATGAATAATATTTAAAAACTATTAGAAAAGCATATAAAAAAACATAAAAGATTGATTTCTCTTGAGGGTTTTGGATCACAATCATTCATAAGTTGTTATGTTCGGGTGTGTGGCGTGGATCTAAATGGAGACACTCGAAGACACGAGTGGGTTTAAACAAGAAGCGAGCTGATTTATTGAGGCTGGTAAAGAGTACAGAGCTGGGGTCTGTAACTTGAGGAAACTTGTCGTGATTTGGTGCAACATGAATGAAATTGAATTGAACTGAAATTTTGCTCTTTTCCATTCTTGATATCACTCCAGACCAAATTATTTCTAAGACCAAATACACAATGACAAAATAACTTGGGTTAAAAAAAAATCCCCACCAGGACTTTATAAAAACCTCTCCCAGCTCCTGGATTCACGGCAGGCTTATTGTGCATGTGTTTATGGGCCACTGCTAATGCAAAAAAGAGAGTTGGAAACACCACTCTGCACGTTTCTTGTTTTGTTCTTTCAGTCAGTGGATATCCAGCAGCAGCTGACATACCTGCTGTCGAGGTCTCCCAGTCTGGAGGAGCTCTCGCTGGAGGCCAGTGGACTGAAGCTGTGAGTTTCTGTGTCCACATACAGACGGGTCAAAAATCAATGAAAAAACAGAAAGTGTCTCAGAAAGATGTGGGGTCATTATGGAGCCCAGGTGCTCTATTGATGAATGCATTATTATCATGCAGAAGAAACCACTAACAGCAGGAGAGAACACTGAGAGGACCATTAGTTTCAAACCAGCAGAATGCTCCCCACAGCTCAACAGAGCTCCTCACTGCACGTTTGAGCTTTTAACCATGACTTTAACAAAATCTGGGACTCTTGTCTCAGGACCCCTCCTTCTTGTGACAACATAGACCTTTGTTACTCTGGCTGAGTGTTTGCACTCGTCACAGGCCAAGCAGATGCCTCCTTTATGTTACTGCGGTGACTCAAGATCCAAACATCTTAATTGTATAAAACATTTGCACAATATCATGTATTTCAGGAAAATATATGTACTCAGGAAGAAATATTTTCACTTGTTAAACTAGGCAGACTTTAAATTACTTTGATTTACAGTGTAGCTTACAGGTATTGAGACTGACAATAATCTTCTTTACAGGGACTTTGCAGTCAAAATGGCTGCTGCCCTCAAAGAGCATGCCTCGTCTAACCTGCAATCTATCAACCTCTCTGGCAATCCAATTGAAGACAAAGGTGAGCTTTTTAGATTTGACACCTGATTCATGTATGTGGTTGTGACTAAGATGTGAATAGGGGGAAAGCGTCTACTGCTGCAAATCATAATAACTGGTTTGTAGTTGTATGCCTTCACCAAACAGCTGCAGTTTAGATTCATATCTGTGCAGACTCAGACAGTAATATGTATATAGTGAAAACTTTTATTAAAGGTATGAAGTGATTGGCAAACAAATTTGATTCTAGTAGAACATAAAAGCCTTCCTGAGAAAAGGCAAGCGTCACCAGCACAGACACATCATAAAATGCAGGTAGTAATCATAGATACCGAATAAAATGACTAAAAATAAGAATATTTTTGTTCTAAAAAGTGTCAAGTCAGTGAATGAGAATATACAAATCGCAGCAGAGTTGAATTATTATTAATGTCATTGCCTCTACCTGTGCTTTTCTGCAAAATATGTCCCTTTGAAAGACACTATTTTAACTCACAGTTGTGTTAATGTTTTGTGTTTTCACTGCAAGGTGTAATAGCGCTAAGTCAGAATTTGGAGAATCTGGAGAAAGGACTCAAGCGCCTCTCCCTGTCCAGGGTGTCGATGACTGCCAGAGGTACAAACACTATAAACTGTAGAAATAATGTGCTGTTTTCATTAGTTTAATAAGATAAGGAGCAGAATGAAGACAGAATCGAGTAAATATGAAGAGGAGGTGAACACTCAGGACTTTTACAGTCTGAAAGCATATATTGAATGCCAGAAAGAAACCATTCAGTAGAACATTTTAGTTGCTGAATGTGCTGCTTAAAAGTCACTCGACCAAAAGGTAATGTTGTTCCTGATGACCTTGCACTTCAAAATAAAAGCACTTCCTGTCAACACTTTGCATTGTACCACTAAATAATTATAATTAGTGTGTTAAAACACACCTCTTAGATACAAATTCGAACATATAGTATGATCATATTTTTGTACAATACATCCAGGTATATCAGTTTTGCAGATTCCTCTTTTGCTCGTCTTTGAATGAATATGAAATGAATAAAAGGAGGATTCCTTCGGATATTTTGCCTGCCGCCATAAATGTGTTTCACACCATCTTTGCTGTCACATCCTTACCCCATTCAAAATAATCATTATTTGTGGTTTGATTGTTTTTTTTCCAGGTCTCGGCTGTCTGAGTCAGGTGTTGTCCTCCAGTCAAAGGTTCTCAACATCTCTGACCCACCTCGATCTGTCTGGTAACACCAGTAGCCTGGTTACTGAGGAAGCCACGGTAACACTCTGCTTTATGTGTTTTCACATGATATGGATTGAAGACAAATGATGCAACGAATACTCTTACAGTACTTGCAGTACACGTACCTTTAACATCCAGAAGTGGTGCCGACTATTATCCTGACCTTGCTTGCAACCAGCTTCACTGGTTTGTTGAAACATTTCAGCTTGTGGTCTTCACAAGGGTAATCATCACCGAAGGCCACAAGGTCCAATACGTTGCTCATGCAACAAAGTATTTCTATGTACAACAAAGGTTGCTGGACTTGTAACGTGTTGTCCAAGCACCGTGAAAGTAAGTGAAGGTTTGCCAGAAACAGCAACTCTGTTTCAAGACATACGCTGATGGTTTTCCATCCTGGATAAGAATGTAGACATGTACAGAGCCTAAACGTTTTCTCCAGTAGAGTCCAAATAATGGATTCTGATTTCAGTCAAGCAAGTCTTATGTTTATCAAAATATCCTAGAAATATTCTGGAAATTATTTTCTTTATTATCTTATTATTATCTTCTTCTTCCTAAGTTAATGCTGGCCTGTTAGGATGGTGATTGTGTCTCTCCTTGTCATCATTTCAGCTGCCTAGTCTCTGAAAGAAACCATGTCTACATAACTCAGACTTTATGATGCATCTGTGTGTCTCTTGCAGTTTCTCTTCAAGTTCTTGTCCAGTACAAACTCTCTGTCTTATCTGGACCTCAGTGATACCAGCTGCCCTCTGGACACAGTCAGTGACATACTGTTTTTATAACTGTGGACTTCTTTCCATCATCTCATTGATTTCTCATTGATTGATATTTGGAAGAATCAGAGGCCATGGTTGGATCTCAACAAAATGGATAAAACAATAAAACAAACCAAAATCAGGGACCTCATAGCTTGTGCCCAAGACCAATCTGTACTACATTACATCTATGTTAATATTTATGTTTTATCCACTCATATATCCAGTTTGATAGCTTCCCCAGGTCGCCAGTCTGATGCAGGGCCAACACATAGAGACAATTATTATTATCATTATTATTATTATTATTATTATTATTATTATTATTATTATTATTATTATTATTATTATTATTATTATTATTGTCATTGTTCTTGTATGCACAGTATCAAAACAGTGGTTTGAAACAATTGCTTGTATTTTACTTACTTTCTGTAGATAACTTTCGCTCACTTTAACCTTTCTTTTCATGCAGTTATTTGTGTCGCTGTCTGCTGGATGTTGTTACAAACTGGTGCACCTTAACCTGGCCAGGAATCCTTTCAGCCACAGGTCAGCTCCACTGTCCATATCTGTAAACTCATTGGACTTCAGTTTCTTAGTTGGTTTGAAATGCAGCAGCTTTTGAAAACCAGAAGAGGGCATTCCAAGCCTATGGAGTCATACTGCGACAATTTATAGGATCAACCAGTCCACAAGTTTACTAAACAACATTAATGAACAAATTAAATATGAATATTCACCACAGTACTGCAGTACCTCAGGTTACAGTCTGAGAACATAGTAGCATGAAGTGTTCAGAAGGAGCTTTGACAGCATGTGCACAAACTGGCTTTTACCATAAACAAGTGGCTTTTACAACATATCACCTGATGTTGTTGAGAGTTGTTAAAGTTGTTAAATGTGAAACGCCTTTCACCATAGAAAAAAAGAGCAGTTCCAGAATTAGTAGATAATTTAGGTGTCAACATAAATAAATAAATCAGTAAAAAAAAGATGTCCCATAATTTCTTTCATCCAACGTGTGTTTTTATAACAATATGCTCGGTGCTGTGTTTGACACAATCTTGTTACAAATTCTTAGGAACTTGAAAAATGATATTTAATATTTTCCATATACACAATATATTAAGCCATTAAAAAGATGTCATGTTAAACTGTCATCAGCTGATAAATTCATAGATTAATTCACTGATAGATTCAGAGATCGAGAGGTATCTACTAAGTTATCTATTAATTGAAAGGTTGAATATGTGAACCTGATCCAGACACCCTGCTGTCTTCATGAATGTTTATGTGACTACGACAAGAAATCTCTTTTCTTTCTCTCTCTCTCCCTCTGTGTGTGTGTGTGCACGTGTGTGCACGTGTATAGAAAGGTGCAGGAGGTCACGAGGAGCATTCAAGAGTTCTTTAGTCAGAGCTGTGAGCTGAAATATGTTGGGCTGTCTGCAACCAAACTACCTCCACAAGCTCTCAGGTGTGTCCACACACTGTCACATATGACACGAAAGCTCACTGTTGGCCGTGGGAACTGTGAAGTGGCTGAAAAAGTCTGGCTAAAAATGTAGTTAATTAATGAATGAAGCCCTGAAATGGGAATTAAAATGCATGTTTTTGTACTTTTATATTCTAAATCAGTCACACGCAGTTAGTTGAGACGTTTTTTTGCACAGCCATATTTCGCCACCGCTACACCGTAGGCACTTTTCACACTGCATCTCAGAGTAATGCTAATGACCACAAAATTTCTTTGTGGGTTTTATTTTCATCGGTGTATTTTATCAGTGCTTTGCCATTGACCTTTCATTTTTGTGAATCATTACGTAACTCAATAAAAACCTGTTTGTTAGCTGTGCTTAATGACGTCAGACAGCAGGGGAAAAAACGTGACGGTTGATGTTAGTCAGCGCTGGCAACCTTAGTTGTATTTAATATGACAGCATTTTTGACTTGGTTAGAATAAAGATGAATAAAAATATAGTTTTTCCACCTCTCTTATCACAATTACTATTGTACGTACTAACCGTGAAGCATCCCATGTATCAGTAAGAGATGTTTTGAAGCGCTTTAGGTTCATATGTGTGAAAGTTTTTGTCAAACTATATCTTGTTAGGAAATACTAGGTTAAAAAAGCAACCATTGCTTACCTTCAGAGTACTACTGTCCACACTGCCAGCACATATTGTACTTTCTAAAACACAATTACAAATACTGACGAACTAGTAGTCTGTGGTTAATGAATCTATTGATATGTTTTGCAACCAGGTTATTACTGCAGGGTCTGGCAACCAACAAACGACTGTTTGGGCTGGAGTTAGACCTAAGCAGCTGCGAGGTACACACTCACATACCCTCATGCAGAAAGAATAGCTTTTTTCATTTATGATGAATGGTAGCATCCACAGTAGGAACATGTTTTAGACCAATAAATATGTGTTTGTTTATGTGTAGCTACGTTCAGCAGGAGCCCAGGTGATACAGGAACACATCTCTGAAGCCACAGCCATCAGAAGTCTGGATATCTCTGACAACAGTATGCAAAACAACTTTCTTACACACAAATCCAATTATGCCATATAAAACCTGCAAAACTCATTTCAGTACATTGAAGTTCAGGCTCACAGTCCCCGCTCTAACTCATCCCAAAGGAGTTCTAACTCAGTCAAGTTCTTCCACACCAAACTGTCTCATCCATGTCTTTATGAACTTTGCTTTGTGCACTGCTGTGCAGTCGTAGTGCAACAGGAAGGGGCCATCCCCAAACTGTTCCCACAAAGTTGGGAGGATGAAATCCAAAATGTCTTGGTATGCTGAAGCATTAAGAATTCCTTTGACTCCAGAGAACACGTCCACTGCTGAGTCCACTAGCAGCACTTTGACAGGCTTGGATGCAGCTGCACGGCCATGGAAACCAACTCCATGAAGCTCTTGATGCACTTTATCAGCTAATCTGAATGCCACATAAAGTCTGTTGTGACTGACTCAACCCAAAGTTGGTGACTTCTGTGTGTGACAGTGTATCTCTGAGTTCTTTGCCTTATTTTGTCAAGTGCTTATTTTCAAAGTCAAATTATTTTTCCTCTCCAGAGTGAGAAGATTGATAGCACCCTCATAACTATAACCCTAATATGATCAACAACAATTTGACAGTTAGCTTTTTTTCACTAGATGAATAATAAGAGAATTATTAAAATACAGTAAACCCATTTACACCAGGAAGAATGAATGCTTCCACCACTTTTCCCTTGCTCTCTGACTGTAGGTTTTGAGAATGACATGGTGACCCTGGTTCTGTCAGTCGGTCGATGTCAGTCTCTTCGACATCTTGCTCTGGGGAGAAACTTTGCCATGAAATCCAGGTATGATGAAAAAGATTAAGAGGTCGCCTTACTCTACCACCACATTGTCTACTGACATCAGTTTATCACACTGACCCTTCACAATGTTTAAAATGCTTCCATATAGCAAATACAACTGATTATCTCATTTGAATGTTCATTAAAAGTAAGTGGTTATACATAATAGTAGAGTCCGCTGTGTGCAGCGGGTCATCAGAATAGAAACATAAAAATGGTGGCCATCACTTTTATAGAATAAGATTGTCAAAGACGCCAACTGAAATGCAGATGTTCACAGTTATATGTAGGGGTGCACATCAGTGGTCCACATTCACTGTCAAAATAAAAGATGCGCACAAGATAGGACGTTGCAACGCGCGTTTGCGTCCATATAAAAGGCAGTGTTTTTGTCCACTAGAGTGGGATTTTCACGGCACATTCTGCACCACATCTCTGTGCGTTCATCATCTGTTTGAAGCCAGCTCACCTCCTGCAACTACTTTTCCGAGAATACGTGCTTCTTTTGTGGTTCGGACTCCTTCTGACATTTCTTTGGAGGTGGAGGAACATCACAGTAATTGCTTAAAGGAGCTTCTTCGACATCTTTAAGAGTTCTAAACAAATGTCTGTCCTCCTCCAGAAAATCTTATGTACGCAAACACGCGTTGCAACTTCTTATCTGGTGCGCGTCTTTTATTTTGACAGCGAATGCGCACCTGCGGACCATTTATGTGCACCTCTGGTTATATGTTTTTAAACTGAGTAACTGAATTCAATTAAACAACCTTTGCATGATATAAAATTTGTATTGCACACAAAGTATAGTAATAGTAATGTAAGAAAAAACAGAAACTGCAACATCAGTAACTGTAAAGCTGCACTTTCAGAATCTGTAACATCATCGCTCAGTATTAATGCAGCAAACTGATGCATGATTTGGACAATATGGTAACATCATTTCTGTGGTAGAACATAGACATAGGTCAGAATATTTCCAGGTCAAACACACATTTGACCTATTTATCATAATCCAAGCATTTATCGGCATTTATGTTCCTGCCTCTAGCTATATTGGTCCTAGATTCATAAGCTGAGTTTCTCTTTTCCATAGACACCAGGTGTTGTTACAAGGTACACAAAGAACTATCACTTTCTGCCACCCGTTTGGCTCAACAACGTGCCACTGCTAATTAAATCTTTCAGATCACAATATTTATTTCAAAGTCGGTGCTATTTGTAAACTAGTCAGCCTGTAGTTTAAAGAATGTAAATCAGTAAATGTATTTTCTCCTCGTTCTTAAGTTTTTTCTCTTCTTTCTCCCTTCATTTCATGTCTGCCTACTTTGCTATCGACCAGAGCGCTCACTGACGTTCTTCAACGTATAGCTCAGCTAATCCAGGATGAAGAGTGTGTGAGTGAAACCTTCAGTGTACTTTAATGTAATTCAGTATCCCTGCACTGGATGTCCAGCCTGTGAGATGTGTTACCCTGCCTGTGACCCTGAAATTGAAATCTGTGTTTGCAGCCCTTGCAGTCTTTATCAGTGTCTGACTCCAAGCTGAAGACTGGGATGCACATTCTGCTGAGTGCTTTGGGTGGTCATGCAGCTCTGGTTGAACTTGACATTAGTGGAAACTTTATCGGAGATACAGGAGCTAAAATGCTGTCCAAAGCCCTGATGAGTAATACCAGCCTGAGGTGCACATGTAAACACACACACACACACACACACACACACACACACACACACACACACACACACACACACACACACACACACACACACACACACACACTCTCTCTCTCTCTCTCTCTCTCTCTCTCTCTCTCTCTCTTTTAAGAATGTTTGTAATTAATAAATGTTCTAATCCAAAGAGCTAATTAGTGAATTAAAGATCATCCTTTCAGAGGCAGAGAAAGTATGAAATATCAGTGGAAGGCAGAGCTGTATTTCCTCAAACTGACTGATCTCTCTTTTTTTAAGGACTTTAACATGGGACAGAAACAGTGTGACTGCTAGAGGTTTCCAGGATGTAGCAGATGCCTTGGAGAGGTCATGGACACACACACACACACACACACACTTGTTAAATGACAGCGTCCAGGTAAATGTCAAAAAACGCTTTGCTGGCTTTTACCAGAAAAAATGTTTTTTAAAATATACAATTCCTTTGAAACACCGGCTGCTTTTTCACTCGTGTTTAGTCCAGTCCTTATAGCTGACAAATTTCAAAGGAATGTTTTGTGTGTTCACTTGTTTATTTGATTCCTAAGCTGCTTAAGACTGATCTATGGATCTTTCAAACATAAAAATGGCACCTAACCCAAGGAATGAACCAGTAACATGTCTACATATAATAGACAACTTATCAAAGAACCATTTAAATCATATATTTATGCAACAGAACAAAAAGCAGCCGATATCCGCAAAAGAGCTTTGTAATGTCTTTCAAGATGCTTTGAGAACTATTCCTGAGGACTATTTAGAAAAATTATATGAGAGAATGTAGGCTGTGTTGAAGAATAAAGGTGGTCATATCATAGAAAGGCAAGTCCCAATAAATTGCTGCACCTAGTTCCCATTTTCCTATTAAATATTTTTAAAAGAAAGACAGACTCAATATGGGTGACGGTGCAGTAGTCAGCTCTGGTACTTCATAGCAAGAAGGACCTGGGTTTGAATCCAGTCTGATGCTCTGTGTGGAGTTTGCATGTTCTCCCTGTGCACCGTTAAACAGATCCATAATTTGATGTTAGGTTTCTTTGTTATGCAGGAACTTCACTCTGCAGCACATGTCTCTTCCCCTTGCCGATATCACACCGAGTTACCGTAGCAACCCTGACAGAACAAAAGAGGCCCTGCACAAGGTCAGTGTGTTTAGCAGGTTGTTATTTAAGATTGTATGCGTTTTATGCGTTTAGGGCAAGGGTCAATTAATTTTTACATCACAGTTGAAGTTCATGTTTTCTCTTGTTTTCTATTGCTGTGTTTTTTTGGACATCAGAGAACTGAGACAGCAAATGCAGCCAGCATACACATCTAACAGATTCATTGTAGTCTATGTAGCGATACAGTCCAAATTTATATTATACACTGAACAAAAATATAAACGCAACACTTTTGTTTTTGCTCCCATTCCCCATGGGATGGACGTAGAGACCTAAAATTCATTCCAGATACACAATATAACCATCCCTCCCAAACAGTGGTCACAAATCAGTCCAAATGTGTGGTAGTGGGCACATCTGCCATATTGAGATAATCCATCCCACCTCACAGGTGTGCCACATCAGGATGCTGATCTGACATCATGAGTAGTGCACAGGTGTACCTCAGACTGCCCGTGTATATAGTAATATATATTAATTGTTGTTTGGAAAGGCTTCTTCTTTTTCCGGACGTCAGCTGCGTGTCTTTGTTTGTGTGTGTGTGTTCAGATTCAGCAGCATTTAGACAGAAACAACCAGAGACAGTCTGACAGCATAGAACTTCGACAAGTCTTTAGAACTCAACAGTCTGAAAAGGTAAGCCAGTAAAAATACAAGATATTAATTTATGTAACTGCAACATCATTTATTCAACTAGTAAATTTATATAACTAGTAATAGTTGCTGCTCAACCACAAATGATTTTCCTTACAAATGTGGCTCATTTTAAGGGGAATTAAACAGGCTTCACAGCTTAATTACCAAGAAACATTGTTACAACAAAGAAATAATTGACCAAATGAAAATTACCTTACTCTTTGTACCAGGTCATATAAATCTTATGTGTATGTTGTCCACCGTTTTAGCTCGTCCATGGAATGTGTCGCCAGTTAGAGAGCAGCCTTCAACGTTTAAGCCACTGTAGCATTCAAGAGGACCAAGCTGATGTCCTCAAAGCGCACGAGGTGCTGCAACATGCCAGGGACTCTTTAAAGGTACATGCTTCAAATTTAATTTTGGATATTTAAGCATATTTATGTATGTTTTGATTGTTTTCCCCTTACCTTTGCAAATACAGGGGGACAGAAGATACAAAAAACCTCTTTTAAATGAAGTGAATGCTTTTTGAATGAAGTCAAGCATTAGCCTATAACAATATCCTCACTGAAGTGACCAGGGATTGTAAATGATGCTGTATGCCACCTAATATTTCTTTTGGTATTATTTGTGTAGCTGCTGCCGTCGCTATATGAGGTAGGCAGGAAGTGCGCCTCCGATGGAGACTTTGTGAACAGCATTCTTACTGACACGGCTACTGCACTGACCAATGAGTTCACTAGGAGCATACAGGTAAACGTTTAGAAAGCACTCACTGTGTGCACACGCGTACACACACACGTTCAAGAAATATGAGAATCCATGTCCAACTTCAACTTCAGCAACAACAACGAGCACACACAGGTAGCCCAAATCAAACATGAATAAATTCTTGAAAAAAGGCTTGGCTTGCAAATAACTTGGGGGTGTCTTCATCTACAGAACACAGTGTAGTTCAAAGTATCTGAGAATCCCCAGAAAGCTTAGTTAATATAGACTGAGGCAAAATAGAGTAGAGCCATAGTCTGAGCAATCAAAAAATGAATTTATTTTGGAATGGACGCTGTTTTTTCAGCTAGCTACATAATTTGTCTGCTAAAGTTAAAAAAAAAAAAAGCAAAAATAATAGCTGTTTTAACCCTTTTCTTAAAGTTGTCTATATTATTTCCAATTAAGTTAAGGGTGTTAATGACGTTTGAAAATTCTGTCTTTAATTTAAAAAAAAACTCATACATGTATTTATGTGCATATATATTTTAAAAAGAAAATAAAAAAAAATAGACAAAAAAGTGTGCAAAAAGTGATCAGAAATGAAAATTATGTAACATAATACCATGTTCGAACTATTACTGTAAGTTCTTAAGGCTATTTGGGAGTTTAGTCTGAAGCCAAACGGTAGCATTTGAAGCAATTTCTCACCACACCTCACATTTCTCTCAGATGATGGTGGTTAATTGACTTTGCAAGATTTGCAATGACCCCACTTGTCACAACATGCAACCTTGTTAGTGTGAACGTCATCAACAACAGGAGCACTCTTGGGTGACGGTGGTGAAGATGTGATGCGCAGTGATGGGCGCCCCCCTTTGTGAATTCAAAGGATCAGGCTAACGTCTGTCTGGAAGCTCTTTTGTTTCAGTGGCTTTTGGACACCAAGTAGTTTACAGTCAGGGTGTTAAATGCATTGACAACACCAAGCGTTACAGTTTTGAGTTTAATTCCGGATGTGACATGTATGTGACAACGATATTTGACAAATGTCATCTATATCAAACTGTTTTAGAAACGTTGCCAGACTAGGTTATATGTGACATGTTATTTAACGATTAGAATTGTTGAATGAGTTTAAATTTACCTTTGGTAAGAGAGAGCTGGGGTTTTAAAATTAGTTAGCTGCCTAGGTGTGCTGCCATTTTGGAAATGATGTCATGGGTGCTTGCCAGGTCAAGCTTGGTCTTGAGGGAAGATTGTTTAATGCTGTTTCATCTTCAGATGCCCAGTCTTGTCCTTACTGAAGTCCTAGTCTCTGTGTTCCAGGAGCTGTCTCAAGGCCTGATGAGACACGCTGATGCTTTGTACCCACGGGTGGTCCAGCGGTCTAGTGTGTGTGAGTGTCTTTCAGAGTGTGTCTCCAAAAGAAGCACACAGACACACATATTCATAAGAAGCACTCTGGTGGAGAGCACAGGGCACATCATCAACAACAGACTGCAGTAAGGACATTTCCACAGAGCAGTGGTTAACATTTAGTAAATGTTTTTAATGAGATCCCTTATGAGTTAGTACCTATCAGTACCTATGACATATCAGTAAAGTCAATGCACATCATATCAGGATCAGAGATATTGTAGGAGGGCCCTATTTGATGAGTTAAATAAAGATTATTTAGTGTGATGGTTCCATGCTCAGTGTATACATTCTAAACATTATAGACTGAAATGTACACGTCTTTGTCTTTTTTCAAAGTTAAATAAATAAATGCCTGATAGGTATGAACCCTTAGTTTTAGAACTTGTATTAACAATAGGAAACTGATCTACAATACACTGTGAAAGCATCTTTGTTTTAGTATCTCTGTTTAGACAGAACAAATAACATAAACTGTAAAAGACACAGTCTGGTTAGGTAGAGTTGCAGACATTTGTGACTGTAAATCTCTGGCACAGTCATTGCCTCTTTTATACCATGTCCTCATAAATGAAGTTGTTCCTTATTTCCTCTGTTGTGTTATTAAAGTGAACTGAAGAAAACACTGACTGTCACTCTGGCTGAAAGCATTGTGCAGCAGGTGCTACAGGATCTAAAAGTGGCACAGGACAAAATAGTAAGTGCATGTGTGTGTGTGTGTGTGTGTGTGTGTGTGTGTGTGTGTGTGTGTGTGTGTGTGTGTGTGTGTGTGTGTGTGTGTGTGTGTGTGTGAATACTACACACTCACAATCAGCCAAACCATTGAAACCAGGTATAATAATGAAGGTCATCTTGTTACAGTACATGTTCTGCTGGGAAACCTAGAGTACCTTTACTCATAAAGATGTTGCTTTAACACAGTGGTTCCCAAACTTTTTTTGCTAGGCCACCCTTTGTTTTACAAGAAAATCTTTGCGGACAGTACAGCACGAGCTCCTGATGCAGGGCTGTCCAAATTCTGCCGGGGATACCTACCTTGGCACCACCGTCGTGCAGGTGAAGCCAAAGGCAAGATATGCGTCATCCTATTTTCTAGTCTTTGGCTTGGAAGGAAGTTGGTTTGGAAGCATATTTGGCGATGCTTCATCTCCTGCTATGCGTTTGTGTTGGAGCCCCATCAAAAACCTGTCCATCATGCTAGCAGTGTCCAAGCATTCTTTTTTTTATATCCATACTGCGCCCCCTCTGAGCTCTATAAGCCTCGACATCCACGGACCCCACTCTGTGATTTTACTTGTCCTACTACTTCATTTGCTCTGAGAGTTTAGAAGTCTGTTCTGGAAGTATGGTGACACTTCACACAATGCATCTAATTCAGTGCTTAATCCTAATAGCAGTCTATATCACATAAGAAATAGCAATATAATTAATTTTATCTTCAGGTTACCTTTATCTAAACTGGTTCAAAACATACTTAGAAAACAGGAAATACTTTGTATCAATAGGTAACTTCACATCTGAGCAGACAAGTATCACATGTGGAGTTCCCCAAGGTTCCATCTTGGGACCCTTTCTGTTTAACATTTACATGCTCCCACTGGCACAGATTATAAAGAACAACAAAATAAACTACCACAGCTATGCAGATGACACACAAATATATATCACAATGTCACCAGGAGACCGAGGCCCTGTACAGGCTCTTGGTAAATGCATTGAGGAAATCAATGACTGGTTGTGCCACAATTTTCTTCAGCTAAACAAAAACAAAACTGAGGTAATAGTCTTTGGCGCCAAAGAAAAACGATTACAGGTCACCAGAGAACTTCAATCTATACACCTAAAAACCACAAACCAGGCGAGAAATTTGGGTGTAGTGATGGATGCAGACCTAAACTTAGAAAAACACATTAAGACAATAACAAAGTCAGCTTACTATCACCTCAAGAATATTTCAAGGATAAAAGATCTGATGTCTCAACAGGCCCTGGAAAAACTAGTCCATGCATTCATCTTTAGTAGGCTTGATTACTGTAACAGCATCTTTACAGGTCTACCTAAAAAATCAGTCAGACAACTACAGCTCATTCAGAACTCTGCTGCTCGAGTCCTCACTAAGACCAAAAAAGTGGACCACATCAGTCCAGCTCTGAGGTCTTTACACTGGCTGCCTGTCCGTCAGAGGATAGACTTTAAAGTTCTGATGCTGGCCTATAAAGCTCTGAATGGTTTAGGACCAAAATACATCAGTGACCCCCTGACCCAGTATGAACCTTCCAGATCCCTCAGGTCATCTGGATCTGGTCTTTTATCAGTTCCCAGAGTCAGAACCAGACACGGAGAAGCTGCATTCAGCTTTTATGCTCCTTATATCTGGAACAAACTCCCAGAAAGCCTCAGATCAGCTGAAACACTCAGTTTATTTAAATCCAGGTTGAAGACTCACCTGTTCTCAGCTGCATTTGAATAAAGCACCAAATCCACACTTTTAAGCTTAAATTTCAAAACTTACATTTAACTACTGATTTTATCTACTGTTCTGATTTTATCTGTTTTGATTTTATATACTGTTTTGTTTGTTTGTTAATTAGTTTGTTTGTTTGCTTGTTTTAATCAATTTTAAATCATGCTTTTTATTTGTTCTTGTTTCTAATGTCTCTGTAAAGCACTTTGAATCACCTTGTTGTTGAATTGTGCTATACAAATAAACTTGCCTTGCCTTGCCTTGCCTTGCCTTCAATAGAATGAGAAAACCTTCTTAAGCATTGTACTGCACTGTATGCAAATATCTTTGGTATACGCAATCATGGGGATAATTGTTTTCTTGTATTATTCAGGATTGTCTTATAAAAGAAAATACATGCAATACCCAGAGACTCAACATCCCAGAACTCAAAGTGGTTGAGAGTGACTTCCCAACTGATGACGTTAGTAACACACACCTATCTATCCATCCACTCTTTTTTTTAATCTAATTGTTTAATTTTCTGATTTTTCCTAATATTTTATTCTATTCTCTCCATCACAGTACAGTCCAGCAATTTGGAGAAACAGTTTTTACTCTAAGAGCCTGAGACCCGCCTGTTCAATTAAAAGTAAGTGAAAATTATTGTGTAATCCAGTCTCTGAATCTGGATTCTGCTCACTTCAACTCATTCAGTGTACATGTGGAGGTAACTGCAAGAACCATCAAAAGAATCCAAATCTAATTTAGAGTCATTTGTACTTAACTTCTGTATTTGTCCAGTCACTCACTGCTGTTTCCAAACAGGTAGAGCAAAAACAGTTATTCTAACCACAATCAAAATAAAATACATTTTTTACAGTGTAAAAAATCATATTAAATATAGATAAAAAAATAATTAGTGTCTTTACATGATCTGGTTTTGCTCAAATCATAGTCTACTTTCTGTAATCTCATGCAGTCTTCTTATATTCTGTTTCAGTATAATCAGAATGTCTACTATCAATTATTATCATATATAGAGAGCACTGTGCAAAAGTCTTGACTACCCACTCATTTTATAACATTTCATTAGAAAAAAGGGATATAGGTGCAGTGATTTATTGAAGCCTACATGGAAATACAATTTATGGGGGGGGGGAGAGAGACAACAAGCTTGAAAGTCAGTTACTGGTATGATAGTTACCAGTATGAATTACTGGTATCACCTATATTCTTCAACCCAGCCTGAACTCTGCAGCAGCTTTCTTGTAATTTCTTAAGTAGTCTTCAGGAATAGTTCTCTAAGCACCTTGAAGGACATTACAAAGCTCTTCACTGGATGGAGGCTTCCTTTTGTTCCATTCTCTATCAAGATGAACGCACATTGCTTCAATAACGCTGAGGGCGGGGCTCTGGGGAGGCCCATCTATGACTGATGCTGTTCCACTGTGGCCTTTTTCTATCTAAGTATGGGTTTATTGCAGTGACAGTCTGTTTGGAATCATTGTTTTGCAGAAGTCGCATCCCAATCTGATGCTTTACAGATAGTATTATCTACTTTTCAAGATTCCCAACACCAGAGTTTGAGGCTCAAACGTAGCCGTAAACCCTGACCTCCTCCAAACATGCTGATGACCATTTGAGATAAAACTTTCCATTTGGATTCATCACTCCATAAGACCTGTTGCCACTGATTTTCATTGCAGTTCTTCCTTCCTCTGAAAATGGTTAGGTACAAAGACTGGACTGAAATTGAGTGAAAAAAAACACACAGCCAATGTCCAAACTTTCAGAAAGCCTGGACGACCTGTGTTCAAACCACAAGCAAAATATAAAACCATTAGCAGAGTACTATATATACAGTGCCTGTGGATAAGCTCCCCAATGTGTGTGGCTTTGCTTTCGGGTCCTCCCAGTTTTCTTTATTTATATTCAAACCCCCTGCAGCTTCCTGCTGAAAAACTACTCAAAGGGAGAAAATCCTTAAGGCCTAGGGCACTTCCTGAACTGCAAACAACAGAGGGTCTAAACAGCGATCCCAGTTGCATCCGTTCTTGTGAATGGACTTACAAATCAGAGACTTTATTCAGCGCTCCACCAACCTGCCAGTCTGAGGGTGGTAGACGCTGTTCCGAACAGATTTAATGGGCAGTACTTCAGACTGACCATTAATGGTAACGGGCACTTTCGGAATGACTGGCTGGTTCAGGATGCCCCGTGGTTTGCCCAGAGTCAGTGTCAGACCACCTTGCATCACCACTAAGCCCAGCACAGACATCGCAATTCTTTACTGGTTATGAATGCACCCCTGCACGCTTCCCCATTAATCTGTTTCCAAAATTAAGAGGTGCATCCACAGCCTGCAGTCTATATGTTTTGCCCCTGTATTAATTAATTTCCACAGGGACTATAGGATATTTATGAGTGTCCCCAATTAAACACCTAATCTCCACACACTCCGATTACTGCAATGCCCCCGGGTGAACCAGGGTTTGGTGGGCCAGAGTACACCATAGCTGGGCGTGCACTGACACACTGTAAGTCTCTCCTGGACTAAGGAAGGGCCTGGTAACGTGGAACACTTTTTGCACCACCATCAGTGGGCACTCTCAGTGTCCCGGCCACCGACACCTCCAGCACCCCCTCCATGGAGGTGCATCTAATTTATGTGATGACTCCTTCCAAGCACTTTGCAACCTGTTCTCTATTGTGTGCCTTTTCACTTGTTTCTTATTTATTCCTGCTGTTTTACTATTTATATCTAATTCCTGCACAACTGGTCTGGAGCATCCACACTTTCATTGTACATGTACAATGACAATAAAGGGCTATTCTATTCTATTCTATTCTATTCTATTCTATTCTATTCTATTCTATTCTATTCTATGCTATTCTAATGGTATCACAGCCATATTCTGTATAAAGGTAATCTGGTGACAAACTGCCCAGTATTACATCTGAGCTCATGTACATGTATCATCCTGTATTCTTCATATATGCTGTGCCATGCTGAACTATTCTGTGGCAGACATGCAGCACTGTTTGGTTAATTGGAGCATAGCCTGTTTACTTTCACACCAGTGACTCTTACCACAGGAGAGATCAGATGGAGAGAAGATGGAGGAGAGGACGATTTGCATTCTTGAATTTATTTATCTATGCAGCAGGGACAACACATATTAAAATTGCTGCGTTTAAATAAAACACGACTGATACCATAGAATATTAATAACCACTAATTTGCAGACCTTGTCCCTGGTTAGATTTTTAAGACACAACCTAACAATACAAATACAGAAACCAGTAGAGTAACTAACACAAAAATTATAGAACAACATCAACCAATACAGATGCAAACTTCAAAGAACAACAGTTAAGAAGGACAGTAGACTCATTTCAGTGGTCACAGATTTCCCTTTGTTTAAGTCATAATTTTGCCTTTGGATTAAAAACTATAAAATCAGTCAATGTTTTCATTTCTGGTGGTAGAATGCTTCAAATCTGTGGACCTTTATCTGTAAAAGAGGCCCAACCAAATATTTTCTTTACATTTAGGTGTTTTATAATTACCATTATCAGTTACTCTTGTTGGAAACTAAATGATGAGGGAAGAAAGTAGAAAACAGTGGGGTGAGTTAGGATATTTCAGCTCACAATGACACAATCCATTGTCCTGTAGCTTGATAGTTTTGAAAGTAATAAAATCTGACACACACAAAGATAAGAGAACATCCAGACGTCCACTGTCTGTGTGATTTTGTGAATAAATTATTTGTTTTTGTTCTTAGCAAAAGCTATGAACTCCATATATATAATAGGGTTAAAGCTGTATTAAGGTTTGGGATTCTGATTTTACTGTAATATACAGAAATGAACGCGGAATTCTTAGATTTTTCTCTGGAGTTCATAACTCTTGCGGATTAGTGACCTACCAGCCAATCAGATAACAGTATTCCTTGTTGCTGTATTAATTTTCCCCCCCACCTTACTGTATGTCAGTATGTTAGAAGCATTCGCCTGTCAATATAGTCCATCATAGGACAATCATCAACCGTATTTCCTACCTGTTGGCTGGTGTCAGAATCATCCCGTGGAGGAGCGGTGACCATCTTCAACCAAAATGCTTGTTTTTAATTTTTAAGAAACACGTCCTGTCAATCATTAGTCTCCGCCCGCCCCTCCCCCTTGATACACGCACACAACACAAAATCAGGGTAAAAAGTCTAAAAGTGAAAAAAAAAATGAACTGCAAATGAAAAAAGGGTTGAAACTGAAACTGAAAAAATTAACTTGAAGCAGGTGAAAAATTAAAACTGCAAAAAAAAAAAAAAATGCATGAAAGCAACCCATTCAATTCAATTAATTCATTTTTTTAAACTTTTTTTTTCATTTTTTTAAGTAGCAAAAGTTAGAATTTCAGTTTCAAATCACTTTTTCGACTGAATAAAACTTTTGAGTGTTTTTTTGTTTGTTTTTCTCAATGCTGCCTAGATATTCCCATGCACACACAGTACATTCCAGCAAATGCTTGTTTATCCCGTGGTCTGGAGACTCAGTCTTTTTAGCCTTTTCTCTTTCATCATCTCATTTTGAATGTCGTTTTTCATCACTTGCTTTATTTCATTCTCAGGTCTCCTGGATGCGGACTGGGAGCAGCAGATCAGGGACAGAGGAGCAGAGAGAGAGTGGGGAGGAGCTGCTGGAGAGAAAGACGGAGGAGGAAGGTGTGGCCTGCCTTGGTTACCAACAGCAACATCCCTGTCACTCACAGCCTCAAGCCCCACCCTTTCCCCTTCTACTTCCCCGTCCCCCTCCCCCCCAGGACAGAGGGGGAGTAGGCGGAGGGAGGGGGAGGTGGTAGCAGCGGATGCTGCAGAAGCAGTATCAGGAGCGAGAGGAGCATCGTTCATTCCTCTTCCCAGTCTCCCCCTCTTTTACTCCTCCGCTCAAGCTCCAACGGAGGAGGCAGCTGGCTGCGGAGGCTTACACAGGCGAGAGGCTCCCTTCCCTGGCTGCTGCCCCAGCCCGGGCCCCTTCCCCAGATCTGGATACACTGTTTCTCCCATGGAGCCTCTACCCACCCAGGGACAGACTCTAAGGCACTACACTGCCTCCCGACCAAGGCCACGACGCACACATACGCAACCCCCTTCCTCCAGGCCTCAGGTAAGAACACACATGCCAAAGACAGCGCAGACAAGCACGCACGCACACACATACTGTGAGGATGCATACAGAGCCATACATATAGAAGAATTTCAATGCAGAACGGACCCTTTTTTATTTACACATAGGCTGCGTACAGTGCATGGGCTTTATGAGGGCCTGGAATGTATGGTCATAAATTACAGCCACAGTAGAAAATAACCGTAACAGGATGCAGGAGCAGAAAGGTGAGAATTAGCAGGAAAGAAGGAGGATAGGGAGAAGGAGGGGGAATCTGTCTATCTGTGTAGCTAGCTATCTGTCTGTCTGTCTATCTGTCTGTCTGTCTAGCGCTTATGCTTGTAATTTCTGTTTCTTGTAGTAATAATGGTAGCCATCTTTATCTTTGCATTCTCTCCCCCCACGTAGTTGTGCACAGTGTGTGTGGGAGAACAGGCCCATAGGTTTTGGGAGTGGTGTTCCCTGGGTTGTTCCCAATGCTCTCTCTCTCTCTCTCTCTCTCTCTCTCTCTCTGTCACTCTCTCTCACTCTCTCTGTCACTCGGTGTGTGTGTGTGTGTGTGTGTGTGTGTGTGTGTGTGTGTGTGTGTGTCTTGGGAATGCTTTCACTAAGTCAATTATTCATGTTTTCACATTAGTGGGGGTCTTTCTCTGTTACTAAGTGCAAAGAAAAGGGGGATTCTCTTCATCTGATGTGACCTTATTTGTATGAATTGTGTCTTCTTTTGTTCCTTTTTTTTAACTTTATACGAAGCTGCACATGGGCTGTTTTGTAGATATCATTGGAAAATGGTGGTTTTTTTTTTTTTTTTTTTTTTTACAATATTATTGGTTTTGTAAAGCTATTTTCACTCATGCATTGCAGCTCTGAACAATGTTAGAGATTATTCCAAGGAGAAAAAAATGCAACTGGTCCAACACGTGTGGATTGGAAATCTCCAGCAATTTAGTGTGCCAGGTCCCAGAGTACAAGTCAGTGTGATAGCTAGTTAAAAGGCTGATTAATTGACAGCTTATTTCAGCAGATGCTGGCAGAACTACTAGTCATTACTGGTATCAGCTTACCAGCTTTAGTAATTCTAAAACTACTTAAGTGGCTTGAACACGATGCGATATTTTCTAATTGAAAAGCAAGAATAAAGAATTTCTGTAGTTATCGTCCATTATGTGGTTACTGGGCACTGTTTTCAATCATGTGGATGCCATGTTTGCCAGTTATTTTGGTAGCTTGGACTCTTGATGTCAATGGAAAATTGTATTTAGTAGTCAGTATAATCTTTTAGTGATATAAGTTTGCATATGGTAGAATACTGCATGTAGTTATTTGTATTAGGAAATATTCAACCATGTATACTTAGAGGCATATAATTAATTGTGTGTGATCTCTAACAGGCTGCAGGCTTGGGGTGCATCCCAGGAATGCACCCCCACGTCTGGGAGCATGAGAGCTCATACCTTGTTTTATTGTTTTACGGCAGGATTAACGTAGCTATGTCTGTTTTAGTTTAAGTGCTTCTTTACATATAGATGAACTGCTGGACTTCCTCACCATGTTATCTAGGGTGGGGGAGACTACCCCCTTTCCTGACCAAGGATGTACCTTTTGTGCTCTCATGACCCTTTGATCAGCAGGACACACACACACACACACACACACACACACACACACACACACACACACACACACCTACTGAAGTATAAATAAAGATTGGGGCAGTTTCTTAGTGCGAGTCTCAGTCTGGAGGCTGCTCTTGCTAGCAAGAAGTTCTGTGTGTTTCTCTTCTCTGAGTCTTTACTGAAGAAGTGTTTTAGAATATTTTCCCTAACACTTGATGAGTCAGTAATTTATAGTAGTTAGTCATTTGCAGGAAAATGATATAGCAAACATCACAAATTCACTGGATCTGTTTTTAATCACTCGAATGTCTTCTAGTTTTTCAAAATGGGATTGCTCTTGTATTATCTTAAGAATAAACAACAGAACTGCATTTTATGCATTTTCAATAATTAATCTGTTATTTATTTAGTACCAATTCACATCACAGAAAATTTAACATAGTACGGTCAAGACAACAGCATTAAACAGAGAAATCCAATGATGCTCTGTGAGGAAGCAGGTGGCAACTCGAGAGAGGGCAGCTACAGAGAGGATGAAGCACAAACTACAGTGTACACATGCATGAGGAGTGGATGATAAAAGAGTAGGGGAGAGATGCGCAGTGCATCTTGGGAGAGCTTTAGGTCTAACTGAGGGGTTACTGGAGGTATCCCTGTTTTTATATCAAAAATTTCCAAACCGAGGTTGTCTGTCTCCCAAACCAAACGGAGGCTTTGGGAAACAAACAGTGGAAAGGAAGGAAAGGAAAGGAAAGGAAAGGAAGGAGGAAATCTGAAGGCCCTATCTCCTTTTCTACTTTTGCAAAGCTAGAAACAACAAGCAAGGCTGCACTCTGAGAGCAAAGTGCTCTATTGGGATAATGTGGTACTATGAGCTCTTTAATGTATGATGGAGCTTGGTCATTAAGAGCTTAGTATGTGAGGAGAAGGATTTTGAATTCTTATTTTTACAGGAAGCTAATGTAGACTGTGACGTGTTCTGTTAGTACTCTCACTGCAGCATTTTGGATGGTCTCTGTTCAGAGACATATAGCGCATCCTAGTTATAAAAATGAAATAATTTAGCCTAAAAACACAAAGTATTTTTAGCATCATTCTGTGACAGAATACTTCTTATTTTGACAATATTGCTGTTGACAGATGGTAGTCCTGGAGGCCGTCCTTTCTGTCCGAGTAAGTGAAAACCCCCCAGAAACTGTATACTTCCCCAGAGCAGTGCTGGATGCCCAGGTGATGCCATATAAAATAAAATATATTCTTATTGTGGCCCCATTTGAGCCATTTTTTTTGTTTTTGTCTTAATTCACACATCAAAAATTAAAGGTCACCAAAATGTTGTGATCAGATAGCTCAAAATGATGTTAAAGCTGAAAGTTTTTAAACTTTTCCCTCCAACCAGGCTGAACCGATTTAATCTGGCACTGTGAAAACAAAACTACAGTAATGCTACAAAGTAAGCCTTGATTTTTCATTTCAATCCAGTCACAATGAGAACAGTTAGGGCAGCAAGTGTGTCAAAAACATTATGTCCAGATCTGAGAGTTTTTTGTTTTGTTGTTGTTCACTGTCCATATAACTCTCCCCATTTCTTTTGTTTATTAGTCAGGTTTTTAAAGTAATTTTTTAATAGTAACATAATTAATCACTAATTTGCCTTCACTCTCCAAAGTAACTTTTACTGACATTGTACTTAAACTGTTTTGTCAGTTGTTTGTTTTGTGTTAGTAGAAGATCTGGTTTTTCCCAGATATTTTACACCTGGATAATGAATCCTGTTGTCTGTATGTTTAGTAATTTATTTCTATTTTTTAAATTTGCACACATTAACACAATAATAAAAAATAAATCAGTTAGCTAGTATTTATTTTGAAAATGTAGCACATGCTATTTAATTAATTCATTCAGATGAATTTCAACTGATTCCAGTGAATTGCCTGAAATTTACAGTCTGAGATTAAATAGAAAAAGACTTTTTGGATAACAAAAAGAGTCTTCTTCCAGCTATATGAAGTGAAAAGCTCTCCTGCTATGTAGTGTACCATATGCCAGTTTGCTAAGAGGTGGCAAAAATGTAGGCTAGTATAAATAACATCTGAAAAGTTAGCAAAAATAAAAAACATAAAAATCTATCTTTCTATCTATATATATGCGTGTATGTGTGTGTGTGTGAAGCTGCATACCTGACGATGTTTAAGATTACCTGAAACATCCTGGTCCAGCCAAGCCTAAAGGTTATAGTTATATCCTATAACTATAACCTTTACCAAACGTTTTAAGCCTAATCTTTAAAGTAGAGAGCGTGTCTGTGTCTTGATTCCCAACCAGGAGCTGGTTCAACAGAATAGGTTCTGATAGCTCTGCCTCCCATTCTTGTTCTGGAAAGTGTAGGAACCACAAGCCTGTATTCTCAGAGTGAAGTGTTAGGAGAAGACTTTTAACTTCCTTCTCCTCACATACCTGCAATATGTTTGTGGACCATAACAACTATAACAGGTGGACCTAACGTTTGAAAAGCAAAGACAAAAAGTGGAAGTGCCCAAAACCTGTGGGAAAATGGTAATTGACTCCCTTATGTTGTAACCACAGTGAACACTTTCTTGATAAGCTTGATGCTCCATTCATTATGACCCAAAACTAGCAGTTAAGTGCATTTTGTAAGTTATTCTATTCTAAGTCAGTCAAAATATTTTGTCTTTCAAAATGGGCTCTTTACAATCTCTATCTCTTTGGAATTGATTTTACCCAGTGACTGTCAGCAAGCTTGAGAAGCCATTTGTTAATCAATTAGGGAACAAGCATTTTTCCCTAGTGACCACAGGTTGCCAGGGAGTCACCAACCAGTCTCTAGGCCTGTGGAACTGAGGCCTAAGGTTTTGTATTTGAGGCGCCTCTCTGCTGCTAACATCATTATCAACATCAGTATATTATGGTATTTTATAGAAAAGAGTAAATATTGCCCAGTACACACTGTTTACTGTAATATCAGTATAATTTTAATGGGAAACGATGTGCTGCTATTCGGTTTGACTGTTTTCTTACAGGAATTTGTTTTCTGTATTCTGTCAGACAGCTTTTCTAGCTCATCTTGAGCCTGTGGGGATAGGCTTAGCTATTTACAGATACAGGACATGCATTTGATATTATATTGTCTTTCTTGCCTTTGACAAATTTTATATTTGTGGCAGCATGTATAGTAAAGTATTTTTATTTTAGGATTATGATTTTGATACACCATCTGCCTCAGAATAATGGACTGATGCTGTTAGTAAAAGAAAAGGTATTTTTGTTGCATAACAAAATCTCTTTGTGCAGCTAGAAGCATCTGTCTTACACAGGTTCTCAATATCATCATGCTCAAGTGATTCAGCATAAAACACTTATTAAACCATGAAGAAGTGACACAGTTCCAAAGTCTATTCAGGAGCCAAAATGAGGTCCTGTGTACTATAACCATTATTGACAGCATTATTGCTGCTTACACCCTAGATCCCCATCATCCATGATGGTCCTAAGGTCAGTCCTTGAAGGCAAATATCTGGGGGTTAAAACCAGGTCCTACCAGTTTTTACTACCAATGTCCTACTAGTTTGTTTGTCTTGGAGACAAATTGCATCAATGCAAGTACTGTCTCCATAACAATGGGAGTTATTAAGTTATTTTTATGAAGATAATTGTTAAGTAAGTATGATAACAGATGGCTAGGACACAAGGCATAGAAGGATCTGGCACATGGAAGACCTCCCACTGTACTGTATATTGGTAGCAGAGAGGTAGAAGCATGTCAGTTGATCCAGAAATGTCACAACACGGCTGTAGGCCGATAGCAAAACTGGACTCAAATGCAGAGAACCACAGCAGAGATGGCAAGAATAGTTTACAGTGTTTATTGAAAAAGCAGAGACTAGTACGTGGCAAAGTGAGACATGGATTAGACAGGAGCGTGGCGTGGGTGGCGTAGTAGCGTGGCCGTGGGTCAATAAGGGAAAACTGGGAATTTACAGGATCAACTGAAGCAAAGCAGGCACATCTGAGAAAAGAGGGGAAGGGGGTTAGGATGATGGTGGAGTGAAGGATGCTTGGAGAAGGTGAGTATTAGTGGTATAGCTTACTTGTAGCCAGGGTGGAGTTTGGCTTTGAGGAAAAGGCGGCGAGAATCCAGGTGAGTAATGGTAAAGGCTGACCTGAGTTCCACTGCATTTGAGATGGTGAGAGATGGCTGGAGGGCAGGCATGTGAGGTTCAGAGAACGTTCCAGAATGGAGAGGTTTTCCAAGAAGAACTGGAGCTGAAGGAAACTGGCATGGAAGGTCCAGGTGAACTGTGGCACAGGAAAACAAGGTAAACAAAAAACAAGAGACAAGAGCATGGAACTTGGAGCAGATTACCAAAGTTGACGAAGTGGCAGTGAAGGAGAGTCTGTGTCTAAATCTAAATCCTCAACCTGAGTACCAGCTCCAGGTGTGTGGGACTACAGGAGAGATGATGGCTCCGTCCAGGGGTGGAGACCAAGGAAACTCAGAAGCCTCATGGAATTTTCCAGCCATTCCCCCAGATCATGACAAGGAAGGTGGCAAAGTGATTTAGGACAAGAGTGGTACCTTTGGAAAATCTGTATTATCATATTATTATTGTCAGGTGCATATTATCCACTGAAATGCACCTATCAAATAAAGCAAGGAGGGAATTTGGAGGTAAAAACGAGCCCACTCAAGAGGTTTGGAATAAACTGTGTATAAAAAAGAGAGAGAGAGAGCTTTTGTGGCAGTGTACCATTATAGTACCGCGCTAGCAGGGAGTACAATGAGACAGGTGGCTTAAAAGAAGTGGCAACAAATGAAAGAAAGGATCATTATTTTTCTCTGGCTGATAAGAAAAAATGGATAGAGATAAATGATACTTTTGCCCAGGAAAACCTTCCTTTGTAATGGCTTTGGAACGCTTATATATTATTCCAGGCATAATTGTAGGCTCGCAATTTCGATTTAGTTTGCAGTTTGGGCATCGTTTGGTGAATACAGCTACCACGTTGACAGCTCAGTCTTTTTTCTACTTGATCTTAAGCATTTTTGAAATTCAGTCCATAAAAGATTTTCCTTTTAATAATGTGTCCATTGTTGAGTGCGGGTGAGAGTTGCTGTGTGAATGTATGTGAGAATAGGTTAATGGGATGTAGTTGGAAACGCACTTTGAGTGTTCAGTAAGATTAGAAGCATGAAATATAAGTACAAGTCTGTTTATTTATGCACAGACTTCTCCATAATCTACATTTCCACACATAGTTATCACTAAGAGATTCCAAGGAACAGTTTTGCTCTAGAGAGTATGGCACGAAAATAGCTTTGCTGTTGTTTACGATGAATGTTGTTATTATGTAGGTGCAGTGTTGGGAAGCATAGGGGCTGTAAGGGCACTCACTTTAAAAGTGCCCTTACTTTAAAGGGCACTTTTAAAGTAAGGGCCCTTATAAACGACCTTGAATGCTGTGTTATCAAGGACATAGTTCTTGTCTGATATTGCTCTTAGTTAACACACAGGTGCTCTTTTTTTTGCTCCTGACAATAGCTCCATATTCAGTATCCTTAGTCCAGTATAGCCACGATCCCTCTTCTACACAAGTCCAAACCATCTCAGCTGTGCCTTTGTCTCCAAAATGCTCAGCCTGAGCTGTCTTTCTGATGTACTCATTTGTAATCCTGTCTCCTGGTCACTCCCAATGAATACTTAAGCGTCTTCACCTCTGCCACCTCCAGATATGCCTGCTGTGTTTTTGTTAGTGCCACTGTCTTCAAGCAATATATCATAGCATGTGAACATTACCTTTCACTCTTGCTGCTATCTTTCTCTCACAAATCGCCCCTGACACTTGTCTCCACTCATGCTACCCTGCCTGCACTCTCTTCTTCACTTCTCCTGTCCCCTGTCCATTGCTTGTCCACTTGTTTAAACTCATTCACCTTCACTACCTTCATCACTCCTACTACTTGCATCTTCACGTGGAAAGCTGACCTCCGGTGATAGGATTACAGCTAAAAACTAGCCCAAGGTGTTGCAAAAGTGAAAAAAAACCAATCACTTCTTAGGTCAGATGATCCTAGCTGTTCCTAGTTAACTGTTCCTCATTGCAATAGGAAAGTGGACATTATCTGTTTGAGCCTAACAGCTGTGTAGAGGAAGGGAAGTTAGCAAACTCAGCTTTAAAAACAACAACAGTTTTTATTTCCACTCTTTCTTTATTCTCCCTGTAAATAGGGTCAAGGTCACACCAAATGCCAAAATCAGTAAAAAACCACACATTTTTATAGATGGTCTTCAAACTTCACAACAATACACTTTGGGGGACACGAGGACCCAGGTTGGTTAATCATTTGACTTTCATCTTCATTGTTAATGCCCAAAGTCAAAGTTGTCCTTGAAAAACCATATTGAGTAATATATCATATGAAAGGGCATGGCGAGAGCTGTATTACACACTTTTTATTTTTTCAATGCGACTCCCTATGACATCACAATAATGCCGTAAAGTCTGACAAAAATCACACATTCAACTTCACCTACAATTAGGGAGTACACGGCAACGAACAAAGTGAGATCCAGACTGTATATACACAGAAGTTTATTTAAGGATAATGGACACACCGGGGGAACACAGCTGAACAGAATTATAATTAGAAAAACTGAACATCACACACATGAGACAAGAGACTATCAAAAGAAAACAAGAAGTAACACACACTGAGACTCAGTTTAAGACATGAACTTGAGACTGAGACATGGAGACGTGACAGACTGGGCAGAACAGAGGGATGAACACAGGGACAGGACTACAGAGGTATTAATTAGACCAGACAGGGAACATAGACAGAGACAGAACACAGAGAGACATGACAGATATGGGGATATGACTGGAGACAGAAAGGATAATACAACATGAGGGCACTCACATAATAACATCAAGAAATCTAAATTAGAAATAGAAATAATGAAAACTCAGCGGCGCTGGGAAAAACAGAGCTCAAGATTAACTAATACAGAAAACTAATGAAAATCCCTTATTTTCAAAACAAAGAATGTTTATGTTTAACCTGAATAGCGAAAGACGGCGGTGGGTTTGAAAATGATTTGCCGGGAGTCCGGTGTTCTCACGGGCTCTAGTGTGCCTTGAACCCTAGCTAGCTATCGAGCTGGTGGGTAACAGACGTCTCCGAAAATGTCGGAGCGCTTTTAAAAATATGTGGTGTCTTGATAAGCTGAGCAGATATTTGAAGTTTACACAGCTACATTCTTGCCTGAAAATATGTTAAACGTTTATTTTGTGACCCATAAAGAATAATAAGAGTAATATTAAAGCTAACTAGCTGCTGCCATTGTTGGAAACGGAGCTGGGCCGTGCTATGAATTCTGGGATAGGTTGGGCCACGAAGTATACACCCGACCCATCCTTCAAATCTGGGGAAATGAAGGGCGCATTTGTCGGAATCTTCGAATTTGGACAGTCTTCGTCGTGTCGCTGTAACGTAATTGGCCTACAAATGCGATCACAGGACGATGCGGTTCCTGAATTTGGACACAGCTACGATACCGGACACAGCTTCTTCTTCTTCGGGGTTTAACGGCAGCTGGCATCCTTGTACATGCAGTGCTGCCATCTTCTGTTTCAGTCCGTTATTACACTCTTAAATCCTACTAATCCTGCATCTTTTGGGATCTTACAAAGCTTCAAACGACACGTCGACTATTAAATTAGTTTTCGACGATTTTGATAGTCGACGTAATCGTGACTAGTCGACTAATCGTGGCAGCCCTAGTAGGTACTAATGGAAAAGAGGCTTAAAGCGCCCTCTGCTTCCAGATTTCATTGGAACAGGACTGTTGGAGACCCTTACCAAAGTCCCTGATGAAACAACGATTAAAATTTGCAATTTCCAGGAATCTTTGCAACCATTTTTTTGGGGGATGAGAATGTCTTCCATTCATCTCTCTCTTTGAAGTGGACCACTATGTGCTATGGAGATCCAGCCTGTAAAGATGGTGGCTCTTGTTGCAGCTCAAAAGCAGAAGAAAAAAATGTCAAAGGGTAGCTGCTTTATGGTTATCTGATTCAAATCTCTGAAATCTGTATAGTGACGGAGGGTCTCGGCCTTGTTCTCCACAAAGAAGAGTCCAGCTTCAAGGGAAAGACAATAGATGGATTATTCCTGCTGCCAAGGAGTCATAAATGTAATTCTCCATTTCCTTTCATTCGGCCTTTGAGAGGCTGTAGACGCGACTAGTAGGTAAAGTTAAGTGCTAGGTCATTTTAGAAGACCTACCCAAGGTAAATGGATGGAACAGTGAATAGGTCAAGAGTCTGAAACTTGACCCTAGGAGACACTTCACCTGTGGGAGAAGGAGATTGTAGACACATGTCATGGGAGTGGAGACTTGATTACTTTTTGAGATGCCCAGTGAATTAGGAGATTGTGTTTTAGCCAAGAACCAACAGAGTCTCAAAAGCATCAAAAATATCCAAACATACATACTCCATGTGATTGCTGGAGAGGATTAGGCATACAGGAATCCACAGTCTAGGGGGAGATTGATCAGCTGTCACCTCAGCCACCAGGTTATTGTGTCTCATTCAGTCACTTCCAGGAAGCCACTTCTGGCAGGGAATTTGATAGTATTTATTAGGGCTGCACGATTTTGCATAAAATGAGAATCACGATTTTTTGGCTTAGAATTGAGATCACGATTCTCTCACGATTTTCTTTTCCAGTATAAATATTTATTGCACTTATTAACTGCACATCAACTTTGTAACAGTTGAGACTGAACATAAAAACAATAAATAAACATAAAAACAACAAATGTCTCAGTTTTGTTGTTGCCGCAAAATGTTGTACTGCTTGAAATTCCGTCTCCACCGTTGCTCGACACTGCGTGCATAGAGCAGGTAGTGCAACAATAGAAAAATAGTTGTGGGACGGCACTGTGTAGCGTGTGTCTAGGGTGTTGATCATTTTCCTAAATGAAGCGCTGTATAAGGTTCCCGTTATTGATGTTTGGGTGGTTGACAGGGACGGATTTTCTTCCTCCTGTCACTTTCTCGTCATCCCTGACGTGCTCTCCATTGTTTTTTCCCTGCTAATTTTAGCATCACACGGCACAGCTTCTGTATCACGTGGTATAAGGCTCCGCCCTTGTCATTTGTTGAGCAGGAAGAGTGAGCGCTTGTTTTCATGCAGATTACGTCCTGGATCAAAATGCGGTACAATCGTCGTCGTCTTTTTTTTTATTTTTTATTTTTATTTTTTTTTAATCGTTGTCATTTGGAAATGAGATCGCACATAAGTATGAATCGAGATCGCGATTTTCTAACGATTAATCGTGCAGCCCTAGTATTTATCCAACTCACTGGATTTTAGCTGTTGGGATAGATTTCTCAAGCTGTTTTGTGGGAGGAGGTGGAGGCATGCAAAGCTGGAGGGGAGGGGGCAAAGACAAATGAGCAGAAACTGGTTTACCATTACATGTCCATGTTCTTTTTGGGTGAGGGTGTGCCACCCCACGTCCTCCCTCTGAACACACCCCAGCACTACATTAAGCTACTATTAGCCAAAATGCTACTTTTCAGCTTTGTTGTTAGGCAGTGAATTATGCTTCGATTGTAACAGTGTAGCTTATAGGTCTAAAAAATTTTCATTGAAATCCAGCTGCTTTTCTGTTGTACTCGTGCAGCACAACTAACGGGAGTGTATTTTTTATAAGGTAATCCTTTGTTATGTGCTGCCACATGTACAATGTACAGAAAGAACAATGTTAAATTAAATTTTCAACATGGAAGGGATTAGAAAAATACTTTGTTTTAACACTGCTGCAATCCTACTATTGTAAGTATTTTTTTGTGCAGAGTGGGCTTGACCTAGTTAGAATTTGAGCTGTCCTGAAGTGCAGCTTGTTATTGCACAGTTCACAGCAAATGTATGAACAGTCTATTTCAAAACTCAACAGAATAGCTGAAATGTGTGGAGTGAATAGTCATGTTAGATTACAATAGGAATGCACAGTGATTCCATAGTTGTATTTTAATCAAGACTACATGAACTGTAATAAAGTTAGAATATATGGGAAATTAAAAGAATGCATTTCAAGACTGTTGAATAGGATGAGGAACTTACAGCAGTGTGCTAATTAACTGAATGTTTCTTTAAGACACAGTACTTTCATTTCATACAACATGGTAGGATTTCCCTTTATAATCCTTATAATTACAGTAACAATATCAAAGTAGGAGGAACAGAAGCTCTTTGCAAAATTATACTCTTTTACTTTGAATGACCAGGTAAGAAATTAATGCAGAGTTAAAAGGTGAATAAAAAGAGAAAGAAGGGACTAGGACATGATACGAATTCAGGGACCTACACACAGGAAAAGAAAAGTAGCAATATGGGACCTATAATTGACATGGAATGGCAATGAAATTTAGTGACTAATAGCAATGACAAAGGAGTTCGGTTGATATGGAGTTTAATTTAACTCAATTTTGAGGCGATGTTTTGATACGACTTCTATCAGAGAGAAGAAAACCTTTGATTGAATATGACAGTGTGGTAAATACAGTACATGGTCACCTACATGACAATGCACAATGAACAAATCTCTTACATGTGGCTCACAATGAACAGCATTTCTCAGTCTGGCTTCATCATACTCCAGATAAATTCACTTCACCCTTTAGCTAGACTTTGAAACAAACAGGTGATGATCTGATTGGTTTATGGGAAAACTGAAGATTTTAAAAAATAATTTAAAGAGCAGAATAACCCTTGATTGTCAAACTGCATGTACAGTGAAATTGTGGAAATTGGGCAGTGTTTCCAGAAGCGCGACAATACCGGGTTGATGCGTGGAGCGAACGGAAGAAGTGTTTAATACGCTGCCCTCGAACTGGCGCCTATCAGATATTACAGTGATAAGAACACTTGATCTTAGCCAAAAGGCTGACAACTGATAAAAGCTGCAAAAGTATACAAAAAGAGATACATTCGATGTTCATTGTTTCCAGTGTTTGTTTTTTTGGGGTTCTTTTTGTCATTTAATTCAAAATGTAAGCTTTTATATAGTCTATAGTAATTCCACAGAAAGTCAGCACCGTTGACAGATGGCAAGCCCTGCTGGAAGTCAGTATGTCCATAAAGCTTGTCAGCAGATGGGAGCATGAAGTGGTCTAAATATCCTGGTAGATAGTTGTGTTGATTTTGGATATAAAAACAGTATTGACCAACCACCACCAACACCAGCAGACAACATTACACTGAACTTAAAACCTCTTGGATTCGGTGCCTCTCCACTCTTATTCCACACTCTAGCAGCATGATTTCTAAGTCAACCCCAGGTAAAGATGCTTCTCATGTTGCCTGTGGTTCAGGAGTGGCCTGATACTTGGATTGTAACAGTTGTAACAACTTTCCTAAAGACATCTGTGCATAGATGCTCTTGATGCTCTGACAGCAGCCTTAGTCCACTACTTGTGAAGCTCTCCCACACACACTCACATCAATACTAATGTTCAATTTAGAATCACGACCCAGTGACCCACAGTCCAGTGATACGCAGGCCTGTCCTGCATGTCACTGGACTGTAAGAGAAACTTAGAACGTGAAGGTTTGAACGAAGAGGCAACTATGCTAAGCCCGCTCGCTGTCCGCTCCACCCCAGGCTCTGTGTGTCTGCATTTAGTGGTCAGATGGAGGCAGTGTACAGATTATGTGCAACAACCAGTCTGTGGAAAGTCCACATGAAAGATACGGCTTGACATTCCTAGTATTTGTTAGCTTACTTCATTTCTAACAGAAAATGTGTTTGTTTGTTTTTTAGCCAACACATTATCGGTGTGCCCCTAGGTGGCAACAAAAATGATCCTTTTTTTTACAAGGCTTCAAATCCCTGGTGTCTGTCTGACAGTGAGGAGAATGAAAATGCAAGCACAGCTACACACAATGCATGGTTTGCATACTGTACATTATATTGTATTGCTTACAGGAGGCGGTGTCAAAGGTGGAGAATGAAGCTAGTGAGGAGATGGGCAGAGTGGATGAAGGAGTGGAGGAGTTCTTCACCAAAAAAATCATCCCTGACTATGCACTGTGAGTTGACCTAACACACACACACACACACACACACACACACACACACACACACACACACACACACACACATGCACAAGGAATGCATTACTCTTCACCAATTATTAACTTGAATTTAAAATTGAACTACTTAATTTTCAGCAGTATATCGCAGTATATCGTATACTGTCAAGTAGTTGAAATTTACTATTGCTGAAAAATTAATATAGTTAATTTGGCTATTACCAAAATGCAGTGCTTAACTGGAGTTATGATGATGATGATCAGGATAAATGAGTAGAGATCAAAGAAAGTCAACCAGATGAAATACACAATTATGCTACAAGATTTTTAAGAAAAAATGTAGTTATTCCTCGAGCCAAAACTAATTTTTTGAAACTCTCTGTTTCAAATTTAGATCATCTTTTAAGTGTAACAAACTGCTTTATGCAATTAGAGAACTAGCTACTATTCATAATAAAAAAAATTAAAAGTCCATTTACACAGTTTTGAATTATTGTAAATATTGTAAGAGGGCAATGCTGTGACCTGTTTTTGATTCGTCTGTATTGTGCCTCAATGTTATTGATATTTGCATGCTGATATTTTTACAATTGTAAAACCTTACTGTGGATGTAAGAGCCAAATCATGTGGACATCTTTACATCTGCTTTATTGTGTAATGTTTTATTAGATTATACTTGATGACTTGGACCCCAGGAAGACTAGCAACCACTACTGTGGAAGCCTATGGGCTTCCTTATATATAATTAAATACACAAATAAATACATTGACCTGAGTCAGATACAAACATACAACCATGCATATACACACACAACATTTCACACACACAATATTTGTACATGAATACCAGACACCACATGTGATGACTGAGGTGTACACACAGTTTTCTCGAGCTGAATGAAAGGATAAGGAGGAGATTAAATAAAGGTTATTATGACAACCTGAGGTTATTAGATTTATGACAGTTTTCCTTATTGTGTTGTTTTTTCAGTCAGCAAATTTCAACAAGAAAATTAGTATTAAACAGACTGTAAACTGAATTTCAAAAATGTAAATTCTCCAAATCTTTAAATTCTCTATATTGACATTCTAGGTAATATATTCCTAAGTCATATAGCTGGCTTACAGGTACAGATGATCAGTGACCCTATAAATGTTATAAGCTGCACCCTAACAGCTCTTTAGTCTGCATGAAGTGCTGCTCCTTGAGCTTGGACTAATGCTGCCAACGTTGTTTTTTTTCCCTATTACTCACACTAGGCACCCACTGCACACAGTATTGTCATAACATCACAAAGTTAAATGTTTTTAAAGCTGTTTTCAGGACTATACCTTCCATGATCCCCTCCACTTCACAATATCATCAAACGATGTCTTTTGCAATTGTTTTGATTAGATCATTGGTATTTAAATTCTAGAAACACTAAGTGTGAGGACAACCTGTCAGAAAAGAGAAAAGAGGAAAAAACTCCCTTTGAATCCCAAGACAGGGAACTATGGCTGTTTATTTTTCATCCGTTGATAATCTCAAACCTGACTCAGTAGAGATTTTGTTCTACTACAGAGATGACATATAATTACAATGTTGTAACACAGAAAATATTCATCTGACTCCCATACGAACACTATGGGCAGTAATGACGAAGTCATAGTGTAAGCACACGTGATTAGAATACAATGACAGGCATCTCTCCCTTGGACCATTTTGATCCCTAGTCGAGCACATTTCATCCAACATCCATACTTTTGATGACATTGTCTTAACCCAGTCATGAGGATTGTATCAGATCTTATTCAGATATATTTTTGTGAAATGAAACTCGTGTAACTGGCAGGTGCAAAGAGAAATATGTGACCTAACAAAGTAAAACAGGAAGTAACTTTCTAAACATATTCTCAGAAACTTGACACAAAGGAACACTAAGAAGGCAAGGAAAACAAATCAGTTCAGTTCACTTTGATTCCTAAAGCACCAAATCCTAATAACAGTGGCCTCAAGGCGCTTTGTATTGTAAAGTAAAGACCCTAGAATAATAAAGAGAAACCCCAGCAATCGGACGACCCCCTAAGAGCAAGTACTTGCGGGAAGGAAAAACTCTCTCTCAACAGGAAGGAACCTCCAGCAGACCCAGGCTCAGGGAGGGCAACCATCCGGCATTACCAGATAAGGTTAGGTTTAAGGGTATGCTTGGCTCAAAAGCTCAAAAGATGGTTTTCAGGGAATATTGTTAAATGTTCTGTTTCAATACCATATGTCAGAACAAGATCTAGACTGTGATTAAAGTGGTGGGTGGGTTTATTTTACATTTTGAGAGAATCAAATTAAGTCTAATAATAGATTAAATGTTGTGTTGAGGCTGTCATTTTTACATCTACATGGTATTAAAATCCCCCACAATAATTATTTTATAGATGAGCACTAAATGAAATAAAAAGTCTAAGAGATCAGATAGACCCACTGACTCTGAGTAAGGACCAGGTGGACGATAGTTAACAGCAAATAAGTTTTCCAGTTTTAGGTTATCCAGCTAGGGTTGATAAGGCTAAGCGTCGGTCTTTTAAATGAAATAAAACTTTCTGGGTCTTTGGTTGGTTAATAAGATGGAGTGAAGGAAACTCTGTTATATTCAGAGAGTTTCTCACCGCCCCCTCGGCCTGTGCTTCGAGGTTTCTGATGGTTAGAATGACCCGGGGGTGTGGATTCATTTAAATTAACATAATCATCCTGCTTTAACCAGGTTTCTGTAAGGCAGAGTAAATCGGTGTGTTGATCCATTATTTATTCAAAACAGAGACATAATGTTTAATAATCCACATTTCACTGTTTTACTTTTTGGTGCAGTTGTTGATAATATTGTTCTTCCTTTGTGATATTTTAATGTTTTTTGCTAATTTTTGGTTTGTTTTTGGTGGTCTGGGAGCAGACACAGTCTCTAAGGAGATGGAGTTTTGGAAAGAAAACAACACAATCAACTCAGATCATGACATCCGGGGCTTTCAACTGTATTTCACTGTCTTTCTTTTTTAATATAACTGGTGTGGGGCAATGGCATGACAGGTTATGTAAAGGGCGAGTCCCCCATCCGTATACAGGGATGGTGGCGCTCTTTCTTCAGCCATCCACTGACTGCTGGTCAATAACCTTTAAATTCTTCATACCAGATTCTTTTTTTAGTGTTAGTGTTTTTAATTACTGTTCACAGACAGCTGACATTTCTTTCAGCGTCCATTTGCTGAAGTGGTTGTAATGAGGCTGTGTTCTTCACAGCTGTTAAATGTGATGTCATGACTACAGGTTTGTGCTTTGGTAATATACGGACTATTCAAGGTGCCCAGGTATATTTAATCATAGCCATATGGTGCTACACTTTATCTACCCACAGACAATTTAGATTTACTGGTTAGTGCCACACAGAAAAGCTCCAGAGATCAGGAGATTCAGACAAGGGACCTTCTTGCTGAAACAATGGTGCTTACCACTGCACCAGTGTGGATCAGTTGGGCCCCAGGTTAACACCGACTGCCTCTAATGCTGTTGGCCAACAGGGTGTCAGTGGAAACTTTGCTAATGTTGGCTATAACGAAGAGGAGAGGAGGCAGCGAGAAAGTGTGGAGATGAGAATATGGACTAAATGTTGGACAGCAACTCATCCACACTTAATTGAGTGAAATAAAACTGGCTAAACAAAGCCAATTAAAACAAAACATAATCATTTCTGTACTGTACTCTGCTGTGCAAGTCAGCCTTATCTTACTAATTTTGTACCGTGGGAATCCTTATGAAAGCGGGGACAATGATGATCTCACCCCCCACTCCAGTCTTCCCTTCAAATGGAGATATGTCTTTAGGGTATACCATCACAGACTGCCTACAAGTGTTTTGGACCTCAATGTATATGGGGTCTACCGATATGTTCCTGTAGTAACTAGAGCCCATTCTGGTCTTAAGTCAGGATGCAATTCTCTAAATATCCTCAAATCCAAACTTGCCTCTTAAACATGGTAACACCTGAGGCAGCTCTATTCACTGAAGGAGACTGTGACATGCTGTTAAAGCTCTGGCAGCTGAATCAACTTGTACACATGCAAGATTTTATTTTGTGTCACATTAGGATCAGAATACTTTATTAATCCCTAAGGAAATTATGTGGTTACAGAAACAGACTCAATTAAATGTAATAATACAATATATTATATCCATCCACATTCTTTTGCTTATCCTTATCAGGGTAACAGGGGGGCTGGAGCCTATCCCCGCTACCATAGGGCGAAAGGCAGGGCAGACGCTGGACAGGTCGCCAGTCTGTCGCAGGCCTAACACATAGAGACAGACAACCATTCGCACTCACATTCACACCTATGCAAATCTCTGTCAGTACTCTCACTAGAGCATTTTGAACACCAGTAAATCAGATTGACCCAGCCTGATTCCTGACCACTCCGTGTGTGCGATTTACATGTTAATTATTACTCAGGCTTAATGTAAACATCCGTGATTGAAAAAAATCGACTCTTCCAGTAAATGTAAGAATCAGCTGGTTGAATTAAGACCATATAAGAGCCATTACACCAGAATTGCCATGTCAGAACAGCAGTTTGTAGCATTTTTAGCTTTTACACAGCAGACAGGAAAGTAGGAAGAGAGCAACGTGGAATAATGTGGAAGGCATGATCTGGGATGGACTCAAACCCAGGCTTCTGCAACCCTTTCGTTGAGCATTAGCAGCACCAGGTCAGAACAGCTCTGTTGCTGTGTTGACAACAACATGTTATGTTGGTGTAGCAGGTGTGAACTTCAAACAAATGTCTTTCCCTTTGGTGTTAGCGTCCTTCATTTTCTCTATACTAAGCTAACTCTCCCGAAGTAAAGACAAAACTACATAGACCTGACCGGGCTCATATCCACTCAGGACCAGAGCCATGATTGGACTAATATATGTATTTATTTAACCAACGGGTGAAGCAAATTTTAAGCATATTACATGGAAGTCCAGACGTAGCTTCCAGGTTTTTTGTCAATCTGTCGGAGCTGTTTTTGCCCTGTGTGATGTTTGCATGCATGTTAGCTGTGTGCCTGAGCTCAGCATGTCTTTGGTCCTGTACCAGTAGTTGTAGTACTGAATGTCTCTTCTTGTCTGTTGCTCTTTCTGCTGTTTTCCTGCTGCAGAAAAGGCCAGTGGGAGGAGTCAAACCCTGCCCAAGCCACTCCCCCAGAGTCAAGCTCCACCCCCTCAGTCTCAACCCCCTTGTCCTCTACGTCTGACATTATCACCTCCTCTACCACCACTCTCACTTCACCCTATGCATCCACTGACATGTCCTTCACATCCACTGATGTTCCACCCCTCTCTACCTCCATTCCATCCACCTTTTCTTCCGTCACCACCACCACCACCACCACCACACTTCCCACCAAAAATATCAAGAAAAAGTTTGGTGACTTCTTCGCCTTCAAGAGGGCTCGAGTTGCCCGAGCCACCAAGGCAAGTGGGGGAGAGGGAGGAGGAGGAGAAGGGGTGAAGGTCAAAAGGACCTCCATTGCAGACCTCATTCGACCCCTCCGTGAGGCCAAAGAAAGGGAGAGGGAGAGGGAGAGGGACAAGGAGAGAGAGAAGGAGAGAGGGGCAAGGTCAGTGGAGGATGCTAACATTTCTAATGATGCCACCACCACAGAAGGAATCTCCGCCACCAGCCAACATCTTGCAGGCGATGTGCGGGAAAAGAGATCGCCTGCCCAGACGTTAACCATGATGATGCCACCCAGTGAGACCACTCCCTTGTATCCCACCATCACAACAAGCCCTGATCTCACGACTACTGTACTTTCCAATCTGGAGGAAGAGGCAGCTCCTGTCTTGCCAGCTCGCATGCCCAGTCCTGTGGTCACTCGCACTCTGACTGAGCAGGACAAGCAGCTGGTAGGGACTCCATATGGAGAGAGGAGACTAAAAGTGACCAAGAGGGCACTGAGAGAGGGAAAGAGCCAAAGTCTCATACTGTTGACGGGATTAGAGACTGATGACAAGGATACACCCACTAAGGTCAGTCTTGTGATACCTGTAACATCATAATAACAGTAAATTATGAGATGAATCTCGATGGGAACCAAGGTTTCTAAAAAAGCTAATGTCAGAGACAAGCCTTTATTTTGAATTTCTCTTGTTTTAAGTCTAATCTTAGCATATTAAGGTAGAACCTTTCCCTGTTCTTTGACCTGCTCCCATTTTATATTGTAAATGATGCTATTTGTTGTTGATACAGAGTAAACGCTTCCTCAAAGGTCTACCTGTTGCTATGATAAATTTACCACGTTATCACTTTCGTCGCCTGGATATGACCAGTACAACAACACAGTCGCGTCTTTGCTGTGCTCGTGTGTTAACACAGTGATACTATTAGTAAAATTCTAGTAGGGCTTCATGCCCATTCTCATAAAACATCTACTCTACTCTCAATCTTTATATTGACAGTTTTCAAATAATACCAACGGAACCAAGCCAAGCCAGTGCCTGTGTGTGTGTGAGGGAACAGTTATTGTTCTAAGTGTTTCTGTACTGTCTTTCAGAAATATGCTTCGGAGAGCACATCTAGTTTTGAGCAGAAGCTTCAGGTGATGTTGCACAGAATGGGCGTGGCCAAAACTCCACCTGCTGAAACCAAGATGAGCCAGGTAAATGGGGGAGTGCGCATGTGTGTGTAAACATATTAATCTGAACATTGTTTGCCTTAAATATTTTATATGCAGGACTATCGCACCTCTTTTATTTTTTATCTTTTTAAATTGTGAGAAACACTCCTCACACATTCTCCCACATCCCATTTTGAAAGTTTGCCAGAAAACAAAAGTGATTCAGTCTCATTCAATTATTTTTCCCATTTAATGAGTGATTGATTAAGAAAATGGATGATAGGTTGGAATGTCTTAAGAAAAACCACATATCTCAATTTTTCCATATTCATTGAGTCTACTCTCATTAAACGTACATTACAGATGAGTGTGGAAACTTCACAGTTTTTACCCCTGAGCCATAACAGGCTGACTGAGTATTGTCATCATCCTACCAGGCAGCCAGGCAGTGTCCCAGTAGTTTTGTAATTAAATAGTATATCATCATAGTTTTATGATTCAAAGAAATATGTAGATCTAAAATTACCTTTAACTTAACAGACATTTCCACTCCTCTGTAGTAGGCTAGTGCTATTAATGGGAATAGAAAGCAGCAGTAATGGCAGTTTTCACACTGACACTGAGAAAATGCTTTCCTACTCTATCTGAACACCCAAAGTGCTTTACACAGTTTGTCTCATTTACACCACAAGCACTTTTTCCTGTGCACTTTCTAACATTCGCACACACTTACACTCTGATGGATGCATCAGAGAGCAACCGGGGTTAGTATCTTGCCCAAGGATATTTGGCATGTAGACTGGAGCAGATGGGGACCTTCTGATTAGTAGGTGACCTGTGTTCTTCTGCCCTAATATGTTTATGTGGATAATCTGGTTCAAAAATGCTGGAAAATATAGAGCAAAAAGCACCAAATTGCAGCCCATACCTGTGCACTTTGAAAACCAGTAACTTGGTCAGTTTTCATAGTATGACGTTAAATTATAACTTTGTTTTAAAGAGTACAAGAAAGTTACTACAATAAAAAACAGGTTTCAACTTTTTCAAGTTTTCACTGCTTTTATTGGAATGACCCAAACCAGCAAAATAGACAAAAATGGTTGGAAGAGAAAACAAAGGTGAATAGTAAAATCCCAACTACCTCATATTTATCTTTTTTATTTATTTATTTAACCTTCATTTAACCAGGAGGGCCTTGAAATTCAAATCTCCTTTTCAAGCAAGATCTGGCTACACGAAAATACATAAGACAAAAATAAGACTAATTCCTCTTTTACAGAATAAAGATGAAGAGCTGAGAAAGGCCAACTCTGATGGTAAGTGTTTTTGCATAAATATCTCTATCATAAAAAATATATGTTGTGTATAAGTGTGTTTGTGTGTGTGGTTGTCAGTGTGCAACTCAGTGTTGTGTGCAGTGTAATGCCCTTTAAGTTCACTACGTAAAGGCCAATCCATTTGTCATTTATAACTTACCATCCACTTTCCCTCCCACTGTCGCCAAAGTGCTTGCTCACAGGGGGTCATATAATTGTTGGGTTTTTCTCTGTATGTATTATTGTAAGGTCTACCTTACAATACAAAGCGCCTTGAAACAACTGTTGGTGTGATTTGGCGCTATATAAATAAAATTGAATTGAACTCAAATTGAACTATTCTGATTAAGTAACACACTGTCTTCCAACCTTTTTAGTGTACATGGTTATAAATCAAATTTAGTTTAATTCTTTAACAGAACATTTGAGTCTATGTGTTTCATATAGTTTTATAAATATTGTTTTTTTTCCATCACTCTTCTTATTTTGTTTGAGTCATCACTACTAATCCTTGTTTTAAGATCTGTCATCTAGAGCTGTGTGATAAGCTGTAGGATTCACATATTATTCGTAATATTCACTGTCTTCTACTGTCCTGTCACTGTCCCTCAGGTGCTATTCTTGACAAACCTGAACCACCTCCCACATACATGAAGCCCAGGACTATGTCCACTTCATCAGGTATCAATATTTCCTTGCTCATGTCTACATATAAATTATAATCTCAATCTATAGCTTGGAAGAGCCAGTTCAGCAAAAAAAAACAAAAACCCACGGTATTGCTGTGTGGGACAATGCACCAGCATGAAGAAGTCAGTGATGATCGACCAGTTTTCACGTATTTTGTAAAAAATTGAAATATGGATCTGTAACACTTGTCAGCTGTTACAGGACCCCAGCACAGTCAGACATGCACAACCAATGAGGTGAATTTGTGCCTGTGCCACACCCTTTGCAGAAAAGGTGTGCAGCAGCACTGCTTCAGGATGTTGAGCTGCATAATCCACTGGAAGCAATATCCGCTTGCACAGGGAATTCTGTCCCAGAATTAAGGGATGTGTTGGGTGGAAGATAACTGCAGCCGTAACTTTATGCATTTGCCACTGTTTCTCATTTCTAGCGGTCTATGTCCCCATGCACACATCTGACCTCTATGAATATTGCCTCCAACAACACTCCCGGCCGAGCCAGGTTTTGGTGGACTGAGGTCTGCGTGTAGCCCGAGTCCACCATAGCCTGCCGTGTACCCCCTTGGCATCTTACCAGAACTCTGTACATGAGTCAGCTGCTCACGCTGTGCGGCTGCCTGCTCCTGGTGCATTTGAGCCAGGACGTGCATCTGCTGCACGGGCTATGGGTCTAACATCATGTGTTGGGATGTTGGGTGCCACTGTAACACTCTTCAGCTGTTACAGGGACCCAGCACGTGCTAGGGTTAGGGTTAGGGATGTGCACAAACGATGTGGCTCAAGTGTCCTTATTTACAGAGTGAACTTGTTTACACAGTTTGTTTTTTCAGACTGTCATGTGGTTCCAGCTGTCCCGCTACCCATCCCAGCGTCAGCTCGTACCTCCCCTCCAAGGTGCCGGCGTGCTACTGAAATAATAGAGGCAGGATTAAACAATCATTGTCAGCTCTGTCTGCGGAGCCACAGACCACACCCAGCCTCAGCATCATATGTATTAAAAGAACAACTTTATAATGCTTTATAATAAAGTTGAACATAGTCTGGATATCACGTTGTAATGTACTATATGTAAACAGCAAAGTTTAGTCTTTGGAGGTTTTAGTTTTGGTGGACATGGGACACTGGACAGTGAGTGACATCATAAACTTGTTTCTGTAGTGTAACCAGTCTGATGTATCTAGGCCTGTGATATGAGAACACAGGAAGTTCTGTACTAGTATGCCATGCTTTCTGTGTATAATCTACATCCTTTTAAACATCTGTCCAAACTATGGGCACTAACTGGGAACACTTGCAATGTCCCTTTCACCCTGCTTCCCAGCTGATCCCAGGCATCCGATCAGATCTCTGCACCCCGTTCAACCAGATCCTCTCCTTCCTCCAAAGCCCGCCCTCCCAGAGCGTCCTATTGGCCCCCTGCCACCCAAACCTGCCATCTCAGCCAGACCTCCTCTCTCCACCCTGGCTGCTGCAGGAGGAGCTCGTCCCTCTTCTGCTCCTCCTTCCAGCAGCCCAGTGGAGCGGCTGGAAGGAGGAAAACATGATGGCAGGCCAGAGGAGACTACAAGACAGGTAGTATATTTCATTTTATTGTTGGCAATAAGATCATTCAGAAGGTGAGACTGTACACAAAGCTATTATTGTTTGATTATATATTAGGTAACTAAGTAGGGCTGGGCGATATGAGAAAATATCACTATAGACATCACGATGTTTAAATAACCCCCCAAAACAAATGTTATTGTCAACCATATAGTGGTATATGGTTGAACTGGTATACTCATTCAAACTGACAATTCAGTCAGGGGGTCATTAATGTGATGACCTCAAATTACAGAAACATAAGCCTAGACAGTGACTCTAAAAACGAGTGACCAAGAACAGTCGCAGGTGTCACAGCTGGTTCATTTAAGGTTTTCTTTGGTGTGTGGGGAGAGGCTGACATGCAGAGTTTAAAACACTCTTCTTTATGCAGTGGGTGACTTTTCAGCTGGTGAAATAAAGTCGTGGTACTGCTTTTACCAAAGTTTTATGGCAGGTTTTGCAAATTACTGCGTTTTGTTCGACATCCTCCTTGTGAAATCCAAACTACAGCAAGTGTCATTCTCTCACTTATCTGAAACTCCCACAGTTGCCATATTTTCTGGTAGCCATTTTAATCATAGTGTGTGGAAAACTCACAATACATCGAGTATATTCAAAATATCGCTCACCCCTATAACTAAAAACACTTTAGTCAATAGAAAAAGAAAGGAAAACTGAAATTTGAAAAAGAACGTTTAAACAATATTTTGTGCTTTCAGAACTAACTGAACTATGCTTTCTTTCATTTTGTAAGGAACTAGCCCGTTTAGAACCAGTACAGGAGTTTTCACTTTGATAGCCGCGTCTAGGTGATGATTCACATTCATGTTGTTCTGTTAAGAGGAAAAACACCTTTTTGTCTGATCATATTTGACATTCTGAAAATGAAGGACTGCATTTAAAAATAGCTGTTGATGCAGTGCTTTTGTTAAACCCTTGAATTAAACCTTCTTGACTGATTCGCTGATTTCAAATCAATGGTGGCGTACAGAGACAAAATTGTGTCAATGAACATCTGGTGATTACGTTCCTAGAATGGAAGCGAGGACGGTTTCCAGGGTGGAACATCGAACGTGTCGTCTAGAAAGGAGCTTCCTTCAGTCCCACCTCTCTGGAGAAGTCCCGGTACACAGGATCGCGCTGAAAAAGCACAATCAGTGACAGAGGGTTTGTCTTACCTGTCTTATTAAAAGAAATTTAACCAAAATTGTGGTGGTTCTGCTACAACTTTCAATGCGTTTTAAAGAGAAATCAGCTCTGGAATCCAAGTCAGTGTAAATAAATGATTGTGTGTATTTTCAGAGAGTCTTCCTAAGCCACGTCAACACATGAAGCCTCCTCCGCAGCGTAGAGCTGTGTCTGTCCATGAGGATGCCTTTGCCATGACACAAGGTGAGGCTTTGCACCAGTGTTTGATGAAACTGTGAAAAATAATGCTAGCAACAGCAAATCCCACAACTGGTTAAATGAAAAATATTCAGAAAAGTGTGATTAAAATAAAGATTATTAGAGAAAGTCAACAACTTTCAGTTTATCACCCCCAGTGAGTGTTCATGGCCAGAGACACAATTCATCGTAACCTCTCAGGCTGATGTTACTTTGTGCGTCTTGTTTGATGTGGGCCTGACATTTAGAGTTTCAGTGTCCGGCTCCTCCAGTCCGCATGTCAGAGATACTGAACCGTGAGTTGCCCCGATGTATCCAGAGTGTGTGTCAGACAGGCTTAGAAAAGAGTCCGTGTATCAATGTGTGATGGTTTGCGTGAGGCTTTGAGTAAAATGTTTCATCCATTCGTCACCGTGAGGTTAAGTGTGGTATTCTCCCAGAAAGGGATAATTGATGATTGACTCTTTATTAAACCTCATACCCTTCTTTTTCAGAGCTGAAGGCAGTGTTACAGAGGTCACCCATCCGTTTCCGAGGCAACAGAAGTGATCTGCCATCCTGCACTGAAGATCCATCCAGTGGAGAAGGACAGAGAGGTCTTCATAAGTCATGCTCATAATTTAGCCTTTTTGGTCGATCCTTTTCCTTCTTTGTTTTATTATTTATTATTATTACTTATTAATCTATATCATTCATCTTCACAGCCAGTGACATGGGAAGGGAGACTGATAAAGATAAGAAGGGCATTCCCCAGAAGGACGAGCTGCAGGAAAGACGAGGAAGAATGGGATGTGGAAGCACAGCAGCCGAAACCAAGCACCCCCATCAAGGAAAGGGTGAAAGCCCAGGCTCAGGGTGTCCCTCCTTTACAGCTCAAGCTCTACATGAAGCAGATGCAACCCAGTTTTCCAGCCATGCATTTGACAAAGCTTTACCCACCCAAGAGAGGCTTCCACCACAAACCCGAACACTGGAAAAGTCTCCAGTGATGCCCCCACCCAAAAATACCACTAGCACAGCCCCAGCATTGCCCCAAACTCTAGATAAATTACTAGTCTCCCCAGCACCTCGAGGAAAGACCCTCAGCACAATCCCAGTCACGTCTGGATATTCAGACGTCCCCCAAGTAAGTCCTACATCCCACAAGAAGAAGGTCCCCAGCCCGGTGGATCTGAGAAACAGCACACCAGAGAAAGAGACCATCTCTAAACATCACACAGTGAAGGCAGAGGCAGCAGACCAAAGAACTGAGCCCCCTCTGTCTGAATAGCATCCACAGACTGACTTACCTAAGCAGAAAACACATTTAGGAGGGAGAGGTCTGAGACATCACTGCGATCTGGAACTGAGGGCGTATCTGAGAGTAGTGTGAGTGTTTTAGTGCAGCAGATAAGTAGAAAATCACAGTCACTAGACCTTTGTTTGTTTGTTCTTGTGGAGCCATTGATTTGAAAAATCCCATTAACCACTTGAATTTTAAAATTGGTCCCAACGTGGCTGCCCACTGGTAAATTTCAGAATTTTTATTTTGACATTTAAAACACTGAACAGCACTTTGTGGGAAATTTCAAGAGGGCAGTAAAGCTGCAATTTCTACACAATCGAAGTATTAAACAGATAATATTGATAATAAATGTCACCCCGGCCGGCGGACACATTAACATAAGCTGTTTAAGCTTGTTTATTGGCAATAACCTGCCATCTTTTATCATATCAGATCAAGTATAACCAGCCGTTTTGTTAATGCAGCACTTTCTTCTTAGAATAATATATAATCTTGCTCTAGATATTGGCAGTTAACCATGTCACACAGCGATCAGGCCTTTTAATCCAGCTCTAATTGTTTTTATAAATAAAGTATTTTTTGTAAATAAATCAAGATGTCAGCCTGTATCTCTGAATGAACTAAAAGCTTATGTGGACCTCACAGGCCAGACTGTAAACCTGTGATTTTGTAGAATATGATGCATCACTGTAGATTAAGCAATATAGTCTTTAAAAAAAACCTGCTCAACCCTAAACATGTGCGGCGGTAATACTGCTCCATGTCACACTGATGGGGAACATTTTTCTGAAAAATCATTAGATAAAAAAAATGCTACAAATTTACTGCCAGGAAGGAGAGCAGAGGTGAAGAAGTCAAGCAACAGCAAGAAGCTGTTTTAATCTAATTCTGTTTGTTTTCTTAAAAGTAGGCTTTATTTATTTATTTATTTATTATTACTTTTTCATTTTGATTTTTTTTTGGAGGGGTGGTAGGGCTACAGTTCGCTTGCCTTTCTGTAAAAGTCACTATAAGCCAGCAAGTGGTTTACACGTGAAAGATCCCCAAACCCAGCTTCTGGGAGTACTCCCAGTGCTGGTTGCATCAGCAGGGGCATCTGGCATGAACCTGGTGCCATATCAAACATATGAATCCATCTGTTGTGCCAACCACTTAATAAAGCAGCTCAAAAAAAGGAAACAGCTAAAAGTATCTTTACATAAGTTACAAAGAGAACGACTTCAAACTTCAAAGATGAACTTTTACATGGTCAAACATGCGTGGTTTGATAATGAGTTGTCCTCGTCTCTAAATGTTACGTTTCCCACCAGAGTCAGCATTTTGACATTTCAAATGGCTAATGGGATTCCTCAAGAGTAATCATAAATGAGTATATCTGCACATTTTGGTATTTGTATCCAATTATGAATGATTTTACTTGCACTATTGTACTCTCCTGTAGAATCGCTCTCATGTCCGGAGTGTTCTCGTTAAACGTGTGAGAACCACAGGTATGATACACCCAGATGGTACCGACTTCCTGCGTGCTAGCTTCTGTATAGTTGGTGCATTTATTCTGTGGGGTGAATTTTTGATTTATATTAGTTATATATACAGTGGAAGCACATGAATTACATTGCTGGCTTGTTATTGCAGTCTGTGCAAATTTACCCCAAAGATTAAATGTACTGATCGTTAGCTGTAGCTAGCTGGGCACATGTTCACCAACCATGTGTCTGCTGAGTGTATCAGTGTGTTGACAGCTCATCCTCTCATCTGATGTCAGAAATGATCATGCATTTCATCCTGTTATTTTGCTGCAGACTCATTATTTTTGAATCACATCCATCTTTGCATTGAACAATATGTGTCACCTATAAAATTCATTTCCATCAACCTGCACACATCGTTAAGAGTCTGAAATGAGCTTCATCAGCTACGGGACTGAAATCTTTTTCATGCACTTTCCACAAAAACATTCAATTTGTTAACAAGACATTTCTGAGCGTACCACAACATCACACTTGGTTTGATTACACCATGTCAGGCACATTAATAACAACTACTTAAAATTGTTATGATTTCAAAGTGAATTACAAACTCCATGCTGATAGCAGATGTCTTTTTACTTTGCCTTTTTGTCACCTTCTACAAAATGACTCGGTTTCTGGAAACTACATTTGTACTTCAAATCTAATTGTGACTAAGGTTATTTAGAGACATTATTTACATCATATTACTTGGTCACACTGTGAATTCTGAGTCCAGGCAACCTCTTTTGGATTATGCCAAGGGGATAAGTAATTAGTCACTAATACCACTGAACTCCTGCTGATTAAGATCTCATATTGCATATCCTTTTTTTGGAAGTTGAGGGAGATGCCTCATTAGAGGCCTCCACCATGAAGCAGGATTTGGGGTTAGTGAGGTAGGTTTAATCTGTGGGTTTGCATTGTGCCATAGTGGTCCCTTCCTCACTGGGGTACATCAGCATGTTAACTTCTGCAAGCCTAACATGCTCTGAGTTCATTATGTTCAAGAAAAGATATCAAGACTATAAAACATTGTTTTCATATTTGTTCTTTGCTTATTTTCCTGACGACCACAGAAAGAGTAAGGCTACAACTGTCTCATGCAGCATAAGAATAAATTTTAGCAGCATGTTTACATAAAAAGCAATTGTATAGGCAGATCTACACGTGCCTTAATGAAGAGGCAGTGATACTCATGACGAAGGCAGCATATTAAGTCAGTTTCCCTTCAGAAGCAGTTTTTTAGTTTGCATTATATTTTCAAAATCCTCTTTTTTTTTTCTGGTTGTAGTTTGCTTGACATATGTATGCAACTCTATATACGGTTGTTGATTTTTGGTCATCAGTGCAAACACCACTTTTGCTATAAACACGTGAATAGGGTTCATTTGCTGAGTTGATCTATATGACAATACTTAATGTGATCATTATTGTTAAGCTTAGTTTCAGTTACAGTCACGCTAGGGTTGGAGGCCTCGGAGCCACCAAAGTGATTGGATCTGTGTGCAATCAGCTTGTGGTCAAGCCTTTCAAATGGTGTCTTTGAAGATGGGCACCAGGCCTGTAACCACGTGTAGTGAGTTACATCTTCAAAGTGGCTTTGGTCCATTAAGACAGTGATAAAAGGGCAATAAGATAAAAGTCAGACTATAATCAGCTGGGGTCAAGTTAGCATTTACATGCAGTTCGTTTGTAATAATATGTCAATTACCTGTTATAAACTGGGAAAAATTGCAAATCTGTTTGCTAAGTGTTGCAAATTTCAGTGAAGCAGTGGAATACCAAATGCAAGGATGGACTAGCCACTTGCAGCACAGGCATAATACATGATGACGTGAGGTGCGGCCCACCTTAAACAGTCAGCTTGATAAGCAGTTCATGGATTGTGCAGAATCCCTACACAGCAGGTCTGACTCAATCAGAGTAAATAAATGTGGCAAATTTACAATTTATACATTTAGGAACAAACAAAGATGCAGCTATTTCATTTCAGCAATGATCAGAATTTTAGTAAGAGCGGTGCAAATTTGCTGCTCAAAAGTGAGGCAGCAAGTAATGTATTAACAAATATAACACAGTGTAAAAGCAGGTTTGGCTCTTGTGTTTCTCTCTGAAAACAGAGAAAGAAACAGAAATAAAGGGGGACTATAGAAGAACCAATAGGATTGTTTTAAAAGTGAGCTCTTCTGATACAACTGTGTGTGTGGGCCCTGAGGACCAACACTCAGGGGCGTGCAGGGTTTAGCTAGAAAAGCTGGTTTATTACAAACTATTTAAACCTGAAATCTATGCATAGCAGCGCAAATGTGTGATGTAAAGAGCACAAGACATATTTTACTGTCAGATCCCGATCCATCTGTGTTAATGAAGATACTGTTTCTGTGTCACTCTCTGGGTTTTTCTGCAGACTCTGTTAAATTCTAGGTTCTTATTAAAGTCAGTATTATGTATTGTAACATTTAAACATGAATCTATGTAATAGCACCTGTCAAGCAAAGTGTGCACGCTGCAGAGAAACAAAATGTTTTCATTGTATACTGGTCTCTGTGTAAAAATGTGACTAAAGCACTGGAATGCAGGAACATGTGGGGCTTGGCTCTCGACGCTCAGAATGACAACTCAGTAAGGATCTACAGGACAGAGCCAACGTTCTGGCTCTTGGCTCGCAGCTTTAAGCTGGTCCTGTGCTGATTGTGTACTTGTTCTGCTAACATCTCCCCAAACAAATGAGCACTCATAGCAGCAGCTATCACACAAAAATCAGGCATGTTGATCTGGCATTAAATTCAACACAAGTTGCAGTAAAATGCGAGCCATGAACCTGACTAAATCAGGTTTGTGTGATTCGTTGGATTATATTTCCACTTGGTGAAGCAGATAAGTTGTGTTCATCATCATCCGACTGACTGTAACCTGTAGTCAGTTTGTCTGTATTTAGAAACTAGATCAGGGTTATTTGGAAACCTTTTTCCTATTTGAGTGTGACGGCAGTCATTGCAAGTCTGGAGACAGGTTGACTCCCAACAGGCGACCTGTGCCTTGTGACTAAGAGAAGGGTGCTGTATGTTCAACTTCACAGCAACTACTTTCACATGGTTGCTGACAGCAAAAACAAAAAACAGTGCTGTCTCTCAGCAACTGTGTTTTTCTGCTCGCAAATAGGCCATCCTGTTTTTATTCTAGTCTGACTCAGGCTTAAGACCAACTACAAGGAAAAGGTACTTTGGGTATGTCTAAATTGTTTTGTATGTTTGTGTATTTTATTAGATTTAATTTCTAAGTAAGCACAAGAAGTGAATCCTTTACTACTGAAATAGATGGTCTGGAGGTGAAAATGGCCTCGTCTATTCCTATTGCTTTTCCCCTTTCCATGCAGTGCACAACACAGCATGTAACATCTCTGCAGGACCACAGTAGTGCCCAGTGAAAACTGCTTGGCATTGTGCAATGTTGCTATGAACTCCAAACTTTAATTCTTTGATTTCGTCCTCCAAAAGTCAAGAACGATACGAGTTGGATTTCCTCATAAACTAAAAGTGTTCAGGGTTGTTCAAAATCAAATGCATAAAACAGAAATACTTTACTTTTGCAGTGTTCACATACAACTGTCATGCCCAGTTTCTTTTCATTTGTCATATGTCGGTTCAGCCTTATCTTTAGTTTGGACACGTAAGGATAGCTGAAATTCTTCTTTAACAACATTCAATCAGGAGTACAGCACAAGACCTTTTAGTCAAGTACAAGTAAAATTAAAAATTAACCTCTTGAGATCCATCAGGTGGTTGGTGCTACTATATTTAGAACTTAGGATTAAGTTCACTGTTTGTACCCAAATGGAATAGAACAACAGTAAGTTTATACGTTTGCAAAAGATTTGAAAGTTAGTATCTTCTCGTTTCTGAAACTATGTTTGTGTTGCATTTGGCTAAAATACCACCTAACGCTGACCCTATGAGGTTTACTGGTGAGCTGACCTGAGCTGTTCAGAGTTTGGCATCATACGTTGAATTGCATTGATTTTTTTAAAAGAAATTTTGGTTGTACAAGTATCTCCAAACAGGTGGAAAAAAGCATTCACATTTATATGCACTGAAAATTATTACAAGTATTTATTTTAGTCTCGTATTTTAAATTTTTCTTTTTGCCTTGTTTTCACATTAAGCCTTTTTATAATCTCCAGCTGAATACATGGGACACTAAAGCTCCGCTCACTCATTTTTGTGGGATCACATGAATATATTATATTCGTATATCCATCCAATCACTCCTTTAGTCAGCTAAATAATTTTCTCCAGAGTCACTAGATTAAAAACAAAACTATATAATCAGAGGAAAATGTTGTGTTTCTCTCAGGGTGGTTGTTGTGAATGGTGTGTGTGTTTTATAAGAGCAGACCTCAGTTCACCTCCCTGTGATGTCTGACCCGAGCCTTCCTCTTATCCTGGAGGAGAGTTTATTTTCTACCTTCATTGTTATTTTTGCCTTGCACGCACAGAATATGTACAAAACTACATAACACAAAGTTATAAACAGAGTGTGAACCTATACTTGTTAAGATTATTAAAAAGTTAACTGAGTTGTGTGATAATTTTGTACTTTGTAAAACTTTGACTCAGTTGTTTGTTGTCATCGGTCCCTGTGAAGACTTTGTGCTCATTTTTTGTCTTTTCTCTTTCAAACCTTTCTCTTCCTGTTAAAAGGGAGTTTTTCCTCTACACTGTTGCTCATACAGCCTCATCGGATTGTTGAGGTTCTCCCTCTTAATATTCTAAGGTCTTTGCCTTACAATATAAAATGCCTTAAAACAGCTGTTGAAGCAAACTGGCACTATATAAAAAAAACTGATTAACAGTGAATTAGGAAAAAGCTTAGAAAAGGCTGAGTTGCCCATTAAAAGGTTTAACAGGCAAAGAGAACAAAAAACTGCATCACAATCTCAGGAAGTAAAGTTTTGGGACATTTAATGGTGTCCCAATGTCTTTAAAGATTCAACTACACTATAGAATAAAAGTTAAGGTTTCCCATGGGAGAAAAATGTCTTGAAATAAAGGAGCAATCACACTCCTGCAAGAATTGTTAAATAATAATTTAAAAAGATGCCAAATGTGTTCATATTCATCTCCCCGACTTTCTTTCTTGGATTCTGCTAGAGAAGGTTTGCATGGTTCACAGTTTACAGTAATTGTTATCTCACCAGCAATAATCTTACCTGATTTAAAACTGGACAATCTCCCTTCAGTGTAGTCTTCTTGTGTTCTAAACACTTGCACTTGTTCAGTGCAGACCAGAGCAGACCAGCCAACATCAGTGAGTCTCATGTCCAAACCTAAAGGCAGTTCAGGAGCATTGTTCTTCTCTTATATCGAAAGTTGGCGGACCGGATGCCGAACCATAAAGACGTCACACGTGTGATATTGCAATTAACACTCTCAAACGTGAACAACATACCAGTGTGTCGGGTCAATCTTTACAGTTAGTTACTTTTATTAAATTTCAGCTGCTTGAATAAAATAATTTGCCAGATATATGGATATTATCTTACTTTTAGATGAAAGATAAGTAGAGATCTAGAACAAAGAGCAACTGAGCAAAAGAAAAATAGCAGGAGTACAGAAGCTGCTCAGAGCTGCACAAGATGACTGTTAACTGTTTAGATAATAACACAAGAGGTTAGCTACTAAGGTATTGTCAGGCCACTATTCGGCCATGGTGAATATTCCTGCGACTAAATCTTCTGTTGTTCCTCGTAAAGATTGTCTCACTCCATGAATTAAACTCTCCATCTTCTCTGATCTGCCTGCCTGGTCACTGGACCCCATTGCACCACCTTCTAATTTAATCTTGTGTCTTTTGCTCAGTTGCCAGCCTGCCTGTTTCCCCATGCTCATTGTTCCAAGTTTTCCTATGTTTTCTTTGGATAATAAACTCGTCAAATTATATTCTAACACCCATGGATCTGATTATCTGCTGTCTTGACAATACAAGGGAAGCTAGGGACAAAACACAGAGACAAGCCTAAGACTGACTGGACACGAAAGGGAACTAACAGCATCAAACCAAGGAACTAATAACCAGACACATAAATAACAGAGAACTAGAACCTACAAATCACATCCAAAACCTAAAAATAAATCATGAACCTACAAAATTCTTAACACTGTGTCCACTGCCCATCAACCATAACAAAACTTGTAACATCAAGTTATCAGTTTTAACTTAAAACTGAGGGCTATCTTCTAATTTATGCATCGTATAAAAACTTCACCAAAGGTTTCAGTTCTCAATTGAGAAAGCAGTACCAAGATTCAAAGAGAGATGTGTCTAAAGACCACAGAATAAATGCAGTAATGCTAGTGAATGACTTAGCTGGTGATTGATTGTAGTCTCAAAGAAGATGATAAGCTAAGGACAACCTGGAGAAAGATTATGCAGACTGGAGGCGTTTCTTTTTCTTTTGAGATTAAACTAGAGTTCATTGGCCATAAAGATGCTGCTTATGTTCAGAGAAAGAAGGGTGAGGGGTACAACCCAAAGAACATTGTCCCCACAGCGAAGCACAGTGGTGGAGGTATTATTCGTTTGGCTGCATCAGTTCATCTGGAACTGGGAATCTTATGAAGGCAGAAGGGCTAATGAAGAAAGAAGGATATGTGAAGATTTGAAAAAACACCTCAAGCAGTCAGCAACAAAACTGGTTCTGGCCAGCATGATGAAAACATGCATCCCTCCTGATGAAGAACGATCTCCAGAAGACCAAAGGGAATTATTGACTGGCTTGCTCAAAGCCCTGATTTGAACCCTATTGAAAAATCTGTCAGGGGAAGTGAAGACCAAGGTTCATGCCAGGAGACCATCAAACCTGGAGGCGATTTGTCAAAGAAGAATGATCAGGTGACATGTGAGACTTGCTGAGAACTACAACAAATGACTGCAGACTGTTATCCAGCAAAAACAATACAAAACTGACTATTAGCATCAGGAGGGCTAATAATTTTGACCCTGGCAGTTTTGTTTCTAGACTAATGTAAGCATCCATAATAAGACTTTTGAAAAAGCTGTGTTACAAATACCATGCTCTGTTTAACAGCTCTTGGGAAATACTTTTGAAATTTTCATAGTGCAACTAATAATTTTGTCCTCATCTGTAGTTGTTGGAACAAAAGCAGAAGACAAACGAGGAAACAAAAACATCTGAAGAAATAAAAGAAAAACATCAGCAGCACATCAGTGTTTGCTTGACAGTGAACAAAGACTGGTTGTGTTGTTTGTTACGATGAACCCTGGATGAAATCATAGTTTTATACTGTGTATAGCACACAGAGCCTCTCCCTGCTTGAGCCTGACACATGAAGACATGCATCCAGGTTGGCACCCAGCATCATCTGCACCCTCTCTTTGCAGCCCTTCCACCATCTTCTTGAGCGGTCAATTCAATTATCTCCTCTCTCTTTTTACTTGAAATTATTACAATAACCACAAGAGAATGAAGATGTGAGAACTTTTGGGCATTTAAACACATTTAATGTAGTTTGCAGTCCACGATAAAATTATCAGCTATACAAGAACAATAGAAAGGAGTACACATATAGTGTTTCAGACTACACTCTGCATTAGAATATTTCACCTTTAATTGATAGGATGATGTCTGCAGTTCATTTCAAGTCTAAAAATAAAATATCTGGAGGACATTATTAAAAAGAATGGGCATCTAAAAGTCATTCAGATTTTTTCAAAAATATAGCTGAGTCCACCATCAAAAATTGAACAGCTGCTCTTTTACTTTCATACTTTGCTATTCTACTGCTCTAAAGAAAAAAACGATACATCGTGTCCTCACAAAGAGCAAGAGCGTTCTGTAAAAATCTCCTACAATGTTCAACTTCAAATAAGAGAGACTAGTTTTAATTATGAAGACAGTTTTTCTGCAACAGGTCTCTTGATTGTCATGAGTAGCACTAACTGGGATGGAGGTTCTGGAAAATATGTGATACTTTTGAGTTTATATCAAATTCTTTGCACTTGTAAGAGACCTCACAACGTCAACAAATCAATTACAACAAATCACGGACCCTTTGTACATGTAGAGGTTCTAGCAGAGCCAGGCTCAGGGAAAGTCAGCAGTGGATGGGAATGAGACTGCAGATATGTCTGTGAAGGTTCTCAGTCATCCAGGTCATCGTAGTCAAAGGAGCTTGCAAAGAAAAGCGTCTGGACTTCTTTAAGTTGCTTGAAGACGTTTCACCTCTCATCCGAGAAGCTTCTTCAGTTCTAAGGTCAAATGGTGGAGAGTCCCAGATATAAACCTAGTGGGAGTATCCCCCCACAGAGGGACAAAAGGGCCCCCTGATGATCCTCTAGTCGCCTGAGCCAAGGTGGGAAACTGGGCGTGGGTCTCAATCAGCCAGAGTTTCGGGTGTGTTCATTGTGAAACCAGGCCCCACCTTATCATGCGAATTCGCATGCAAGCGCCTTTGACGAGACTGCAGATAGTATGTCTCTACTCGAAAAAAATTACCCTGTGCCCTGTAAACAACAGTCACAATGTGGAACCCAGTATTTGTCAGGAAAAAAACAAAACAATTTCAGCTTTATGAAATCTAAATAGACATCTTCATTCTAAACATTCAGAACTATTACAGGGAACCATGCGTTGTCATGACAGTAATATTTCTGATTTGGACAATGGTTACATTTTCTTTGCCTGAAATCTGCAGGTTTTCAGTTTGGTTGAAACAAACTTGTAATGACTGTATAGCTGATATCTGTGTTTTTCAACCCTGAAGGTTTCATGTGGCTAGTTATTGTACTTATGAGCGTTCAGAAATATATTTATGGCTGCATCTTGTATTTATGAGGGCTCAAAAAAGCTGGAAAATAATGAAGTAAAACATCCAACCATCTATATGTATTTTGAAGACTTATAATTTGAACATTTTTTTCATCACTGATTGTGATGGGTTCAGATGGGTCCTGGTGCAAATAAGAAGGAAGATCTCTGAGAGGAAGGAAGATAATTCTTTGATATTTAGGAGCCGACTAAGATAAATACAGTATCCTAAAAAAATTGATCCCTAAAAAAACAGCAAAACCTACATATAACTTGAATCCAATCATTCCTCATTTCATATGCTTCCCACATATTCCTTCTTTTTCTCTGCTCCTCTACTTTGACATCATCACAGTCGCCATCTGCCTCCTTCTCACTTAGTATCCTCCTCTGGCACACCAACCCTCTGCATGTCCTCCTTCACTACATCCATGATTCTCCTCTCTGTCTTTTCCTCCTGCCTGGCAGCAGCATATTATACATCCTTTGTCCAATATATCTACTCTCCTCCTTAACATCTCTCACACCATCTCAGCCTACTTTGTTTCCAAAAGCTCAACCTAAGCTGTCCCTCTGATGTATTCTTTTCTGACCTTGTCCGTTCTGGTCACTGATAATGAAAACAGCTGCACCTCCTGCTTTTTTTAGTAGGTGCCACCCTCTACAAGTCATATATCATAAGAGGTCTCCTTACCATCTAAACCTTGCTCTCTTGCTGCCATGTGTCTCTCACAAATCACCCCTGACACTCATTTCCACTCACTCCACCCTGCCTTGACTCTCTTCTTCACCTCTCATACACTGTGGGGTGTTTATCCCAATTATTTAAACTCATTTACCTACAGTACCTCTGCTCCTTGCAGGATCACTTGTCTCCCTCGCAATCTCTCTCTCTCTCTCTCTCCAGAGCATACCTCCACATCTCAGGTTACCTTCCATCTGCTCTCCGTTCTCTCATAATGTCATAGTCCACAGAGACTGCTGCCTGGCCTCTGTGGACTGTAGATCCCTAATGCAATCCCCACCTTGAACCCATCTAACACTAATACTGCACACCTTCCCTACCACTCCTGTGTGCCTCTTCACACTGCGTCTTATGCTTTCTTCAGAGCCACAAACACACAGTGCAGCTCCATCTTACCTGCTCCATACTTCTCCATCAAAACTCTAAAGAAAAAAATATTGCATCTGTAGTGCTCTCTGTATGAAGCTGTACTGGTCCTTGCTGCCACATCTCCTCTCAGCCTAGCTTCAACAACTCTTTTCCATATTTTCATGGTATGGTGGCATCAACTTTACCAATCTGTACTTAGGACAGCTCTGCACATTACTCTTGTTATTGAAATCAGGACTTGTATGCTACTTGTCCATCCCTCAGGCATCCTACCACTATCCAGGATCGTGTTAAACAGTCTACTGCCCTCTCTCCCTGACATCTCCAAACCTCCACAGGCACGTTGCTTCATCCTCTTCATAGCTGCCCTTTCCTTCCTCCTTTCTAATCCTTTACACTTCCTGATTCACCAACTGACTTCTGTCCTTTCTCGTTTTCTTCATTGATGAGCTTCTCCTTCCTGAACACATTCTCTTCATTACATTTCCATCACTATCTTTACTCACCCAAACCTGCTTCATATCTTTTCTAACTCAATCTCTCCAAATACCCTTCTGCCAGTTTCCCTCACCACTACAGCTGTGCTTTCTCAGTCAAGTAGCAACACTTCCTACCACCTGTATCAACTCAGCCTTGAACACTGCACATCATTCTTCCTTCTTCAGCTTCCACCACCTAAACCTCTCCCCTGACTTCACTCACTTCCTCTTGATCATGCCCACAGCCATACAAACGACCATCTGATGCTTGCTAGCTACATTGTCCCCTGACATCTTTCCCTTATATAAAGTGTTTAAGGAATTTTCTCTTCCACTTGTTGTCAGTTAAGTGCTTCATAACACAACCTAGTAATTACATTTTTATATTTTATTGAACATAAATATCTTGGATGAAAAAACTATTCCTATTAAAATAATCATCCTTGTAAAATTACCTGAATTCTGTATTCGAGTTTATGATCATTTAAGTGGCTTCTTGTGTACCGGTTTCTGATATTTACTAAACAAATTAACATTTTCTTTCCTCGCCAATTAAATTGGGCAAAATGCGACAAAATTATACTTATGATATATGAATCGCTTAAATAGTGACACAGATTTTTTTAGGATTGTCATGGATGGAATTCGTTTCCTTCTTCAGTTTTCATCCTCACTGTCTAAATTAGGAGGGTCTTCTGACTGGAGCAATGGCTTGTTGGTCAGTTTATGGAGATCCTCTGTAGTCATCTCTGTCATTGTCCCATCCATACCGAGCTGCATGGGCTGTATTAAATGGTTTCTGCAGGATAAGTATTACAACAGAAATAAATATATACAGTGGGTAAACTAAGCACTAAAAAAAAAAATTTCTATTTTCTAAGTAAATATATTTCTAAAGGTGCTATGGACATGGAAAAAGTATTCAACGCGTTTCCTAACATTTATTTAATCTGTTCAAAAGCCTTTGATGATGATAACATCTTCAAGTGTGGAGCAACTAGTCATCTGTATTGCTCAGGTGTGATTTTGGCCCATTCTTCCACACAAACAGTCTGTGGGCCCCTTCTATAAACTCTGAGCCTTAGTTCTTTCCATAGATCTTCAATTGGATTCGGGCATTTCTAGCAGCTTTTTTCTCCCTTTCTCTGAAGCAAATTGAAAGTTTCCTTGGCTGAGTGTTTGGGATCTTTGTCTTGCTGAAACATCTGCCCTTCATCATCTTCATCATCCTGGAAGATGTTTTTTTTAAATCAAGAATGTCTTGGTACATTTTCCCATTTATCCTTGATTCAATTATGTGAAGCGTGCCAGTGCTACACAATGTTGTTCCCACCTTCAAACTTCACTGTTAGTATATCTGCAGTGCTTTATGCCCTCCAGATATGGTGTGTATTATGGCATCCAAAGAGCTCAAATTTCTCCCAGTATTAAACAGCCTTGTCTAAATGTTCTTCTGCACTTCAACATGCTTTCTCTTCAGCTGCGGAGTCTTACATGGTGAGCATGCATACAGGCCATGGCAGTTGAGTGCATTACTGATTGTTTTCTCTGAAACAATTGTACCTGCTGATTCCAAGTCTTTCTGTAGCTCTCCACAAATGCTCCATGGCTCTTGAACAACTCTTCTGATAATTGTTTTCATGCCTCTGTCTGAAATCCTGTGGGGAACACCTGGCTGATTATGGTAAAATTATGTTCTTTCCACTTCCCGATGTTGGCACCAGCAGCGCTCACTGGAACCTTCAGTAGTTTCAAAATTCTTCTGTATCCAGTGACATCAGTATGTTTCACAACAATAAGGTTGCAAAGGTCTTGAGAGAGCTCACTGGTTTATCCATCATGATAAACCAGTGAGGCATTTTTATAAGTCATCAGTTGAGACTAATTTGAACTAAGTGGCAGGACTGCTTTCAAGTTACTGATAATTTCAGCTGGTGTCATGACTTCCTATGCCTTTTTGCACGTCCTTTTCTTCACGTGTTTAATACTTTTTCCGTGTGTCATTTCTCATTATCACACATAATTTAATTGATGGACATCTATGGTTTGGTTTCTCTGCATGTGTGAACTGGATGAGTTTTTACCAACATCTGGTGCAAATTTCACGTCAATAGCACCTTTAGTAAAATATTTACTTAGAAAATCGGTGACATGTTCACACTTATTTCACTGTGATGGTATTAATGATTACTGCAAAATATTCTCAACAATCATATTTTAGATATAAGTGTTCATCTCAACCAAATATATTACATTAACCTGGTACTTTTTAGGCATTTCAGGGCTGAACTTTTACATATTACACCATAGCATTAAAGGCTTCTGTTGAAGACAACAACTTGACCAGTGCAGGTTACTTGTGTGACTGTGTGTGCTTTTAGTGACCTTGACAGTTTGTCAAACATGTGGACCAATTTCATGGCTTCATATTCCTTTTGCTCTTCTGTCATTCCTTCCATGGGATTGGGCTGCTCCTCTTCTACAACTCCTGTTATTGGGTTGATTCTGCAGGGAAACAGAAATATATTTTCTTTAAAAAAGCTAAATGTGCATAACAAACAAACAAAGATGTAAAAAGAATTCAGCTGAGGTAGGGGTGGGTTTTGATTATTGATTTATCGATTAAAATCGATTTTGGCTTGGATAACATGATATCGATTCATTAAAACATAAATTTATTTTGCCCAGAACGCCAGAATCTCAGGTTAAACCTCACAAGATTTCTACAACCAGAGCAGGTACACGGATTCTGCACAAAGACGTAAACACAAAAACGCGGACACAACGCATCCGAATCAGTGAGATGTCGCCTTTCTCACACGACGGCACGTACGCGGACACGGACACGCCGTCGGGGCTGAAAGCCGACAGCTCACTGATTTTGAAGCGTCGGTGGGCGCTTTGTGTTTACGTCCTTTTTGCGCTCGATTCTGAAGCTGCAGGTTTTATATCTCTCCAAACAATATTGACTTAACCAGCAGCCAAAGACGATCCAGCCTTGGTGCTCCCCCGGACAAGATAGAGGAGGTGGCTGGGGAGAGGGAGGTCTGGGCTTCTCTGCTTAGGCTGCTGCCCCCGCGACCCAGCCCCGGATAAAGCGGAAGAAGATAGATGGATGGATGGATGTACAATATCACTAAAAAGCTATTCTGTCCTATTCTATTCTTCATTTGTTTTGTATTATACCTTTACCAAACACCATATTATAACATATTATAAATGATACATACATACATCCCTATACATCCTCAGCCACATCAAACACTAGTCACCACTCATAGTCATCACTTAGTTGTAAATATATTTCATCTTATGTCCTATTTACTTTCTTCACTTCCCTGACTATCCTGCATTTTCTTTGCCAACCTCTTCCTTTGAATACTTTCCTGTACTTCCTCATTACAACACAAAGTCTCATTGTCCTCTTTTCTGTGTCCATAGGATACACCAAATACATCGTTGGCACTTTCTCTCATCACTTCAGCAGTCCTTTCCCAGTCATTTGATAACTCTTCCCTACCACCCAGAGCCTGCTTCAACTCTTCACTGAACTCTATGTAATATTCTTCCTTATTCAGCTTCCATCATTTAATCCTCGCCTCTCTCTTCACATACTTCCTCTTCTTGATTTCATAGTCATCCTACAGACTACAGACCACAATCTGGTGTTGCCTAGCTACATTCTGTTCCCTTCACCTGCATGTCTAATGAATTCTGCTCTAATCACCGTTCTCTCCCTCCCGTGGGACACTCTCTACCACTTCATCCAACTTCCTCCAGAATTCCCTGTGTGCATACACCCCGTGATGCACACACACTGACAACATTCAATACACCCCCCCACCCCTTCGATTTCCAGCTACAACTTATGATCCTCCTTAAGTTGTTAAAAATGCAAAGTAGAAATTTTGATAAGGAGCTGACATAGTGTTCTGTTGGTACTGACTGGGCTTTGGCCTCTCTGTACTCTTCTGTCTCAGAGTCCTCATCCTCGGAGTAGATTCCAGGGTCTTTACCTCCTCTAAGCAGTCCTCTGGCAGCCAGCAGGCCTGCAGCATTGCCATATCCAGTATACTTAATGAACCTTGAAACTTGAAAGAGAGCATATTACTGTTAAAATGGCAGCATTCTAGCACAATAAAAAGAGCAATGAAATTAGGATCATTTATGCACCTGACGACCTCAAAATAAGCTGATATTTTTTTGTCTAAGCATGTCCAGTGAAGAGATGCTTCATACTATAAAAACTGGCCTTCAAAGTCTATCAGAGCAGGTTCAAAGTTGGCTCTTTTTAAGTCACCTTAATTTTTCCAGCATTTATGAATTCTCGTAACTTCATAAGTACAGGAAATAGCTACGTGACATTTTTATGGATGAACTTTAGTTTCTACTAAAAAACGCAACCAAATCAATTTTACACCTAAAAATGTCTTTAGAAACAAAACTTTTTATATATTTACAACAGTGCGAAAAATGTTCGCCCCCTTCCTGTTTTCCCGTATGTTTGTTACATTTAAATGTTTCAGATCAGCAAACAAATTTAAATAGCAGACAAAGACAAGACAAGGAAACACAAAATGCAGTTTCTAAATGAAGGTGTTCATAATTAAGGGTGAAAAAAAATCCAGACCCACTTGGCCCTGAGTGAAAAAGTGAATCCTGAAAGAGGATGTCTGGCTAGCTGTTCACCACCTCAAGCTGAAGTGCACTTGGGTTCTGCCTCAGTCTCATACCTCAGACGATTTATAATCTTATTGGGTGAAACACACTATGCAATATGGAAGGTCTTCCTTTACCTACATTTCTTTTACTTGAGAAACGTAGGGTGCTACAGAGGGTGGTGAAGGCTGCACAGAGAGTTGTCGGAGGCAGCCTCCCAACCATCACAGACGTATACACCTCCAGATGCAGGAAGAGGGCCACCTGTATCATGAAGGACCCCACTCACCCAGCACACACACTCTTCGTCAAGCTCCCCTCAGGCAGGAGGCTGAGGAGCATTAAATGCAAAACCACCAGACTGAGAAACAGCTTCATTCCAGATGCTGTGAGACTTCTCAGTGCATAAATGGACAAGAACTGATATTGTAGCACCTTAATCACTACTGACACTTACTGACACTGTCATTTTATCAATGCGGGTCATCATGCCCTTTTGCTGCTAAAGTATTTATACCTACATTCTATATCCATACTCCATACTGGTAGTCAGGTTGTTGCACTCTATTTATCATATTATTTATCGTGTTATTCTATTACTTGTTATTCTGTTTTGTTTAAAAAACAACAACTATTTATTTATTACTTTTTTTAAAATTCAGTTTCTTCGTTATTCTGTTTCTATTCGCTCTGGGACCGTGTGTACATCATGTCGTTCCACCTCATGTAAACATGTGATGCGAATGACAATAAAGCTTCTTGAATCCTTGAATTGTGATTACTCTGTATTAAAAGAATCTTCCAATATAACATTTTTATGTACAGCTATTTGGAGCCTTCAGTCCTTTGTTTGAGAATCTTTTAAATTTAGTTAGTGTCGGGTACTCGTTCTGTCTGTTTCCACTGTTTCCATCAGATGGCATGCAACTGTCCCTTCTATTGTTGAAAATGTAGCAAAAAAATACTGTTTAACAAAGACTTTGTTCTTAACATCTAGAAATATTATAAGATGCCAACAGTGTTGGGTACTGACTAGCATTAACTCGTAGTTCTTAACGTATTCACGATCTTAAAGGTAGTTTTATTTTCTTTGCAGACAACCTGGTGGGTTTCAGCTTGATTTGATGAACTGAAACAGCTGTTTCCAGGGACGGTCTTGCTAGTTTAAAAAGTTCCATAAACCTTCTCTGTTGTCAGTAATGTTGCCGGCTCAGCTGGACCTTTCAAAGAGTTTCTGTGTAGTCAGGATGTGATCACATTATGTTTGTTGCAAGCTAGTTCTTGCTCCAAGGTGTTTAATCATTACAGTTACATGTATATACTTTGCCATGGCAGATCTCTGCAGAAAGTTGTCTTGTTGCACATATCCTCACAGACGGGCTATGACTCTTCCAATTATCTTAATTTATATTAAATATACAAGCTTAACATGCTCACGGGAAAACTTGCTTTGATGCATTCTTGGTTATCATGACAGAACATGTTGATCATCAAAGATTTGCTAAAGTTAGTGCACAACAAAAAGTTAACTGAATTTTTTTCTCATATTTGACTAATTTTAGATGAAATGACCCAGTACACTCACTCCAGTATTCAGGAGGAGCTACTCAGGAATTTGTGGTTTTAAAGGTTCAGTGTGAACTTATTTTTTTCTGGAGAGAAGGTGGAGTGACTTTAACATCACCTTTGTACCTTAGTGATTGCTTCTCTCTCATCAAAAAAGTGATTTTGCATCACTCTCTCTCACCACTTTCTTTGCAGAGAACAAAGAGGAATTCAGCCGCACAGTCCTTGACGTCAGTGTCAATGAGGGTCATAAGGCGGACTATTTTATTCCTCAGCGTGTTGCCCACCTCTGGCCTGTTTTTCACATCACGTAGTGGTGGCAGCACCTAAAACACAACCCACACATAAACATATAAACATACAAGAACAATCAAAATAGCTAAAATGTTCAGAGATAATCTCTGTAAGATGAATAACTGACTTTTGACCTGAGGAACTTCCTGGTCTCTCTGTGGATACGGGCACTCTCGGTCAACAAGTTCAGTGATGGAAGAAGGGTCTCCTTCAGCTTATGACCCTTTGAGACAGACAGACATGCAAACTTGTCAGTTGTAGGAAAGCAGCTAAAATGTGGATTATTAGAGCACATTTTAAACAACCGGTTTAAGACTTTTCAAATGTAATGATCTACAATGTGGATCTGAGGGCAGCAAATGAGACACGCTCAGCCTGGTTTGTAGTAAACATGCCTTTGTCAACAACATAGCAATTTGTTATGAATTTATGTTAGATATACTTTAGTGCACCTCAGCTTTTATTTCATATTAACTGTAGAGGTAATGAACCACCAACAGCATGCACTTGTGGCTCGTCTTACCCGGTCAAGTCTTTTCTCCATGAATTTTAGCAGCGTGTTCACAGCATCCATGTTGACACCCATATATTCAATGGAACCTTGCTGCACCTTGGGCATCAATAATACATCCAAACAAGGCAGAGGGAGGTTACCTAGTAAATTCACAGTATGGCTGAAAAAAGAAAGGACAAAGGAATGAAGGGCGTGGCGTCACAGGGGAGCAATGACTATATAAATCAAGTAACCAGAGAACAGAGAATCACCTGTGAAACTCTTCAGTCCGCTCCTCTCCATCAGCGTGGCTCATTAGACAGTGCCTCAGTATGGCTCCCAAATGTCTGTACACAGCTGCCTCTTCCTTCACATATACATCAGACACAAGTTGTTCACCAGTCATGAAGAGAACTCTCATCTTTCTTTGAATTTACAACAAAATGTTTAAATCTTGTGACTCTCTCCTAATTAATCTAATTTGCTTCGTTACCTCATCAACTTTGCGTCTGTTTATGTCAAACGTGATGTTGAATAGTATTTTCAGTATCTCCATAGCTAGTTCTGTCTGCTGCCGGCTCAGTGGGGGCAGCTCTTCGGTCGGGATGCCTTCAAAACCTGCTCTTGCTGTCTCCAGGGTCCCTGAGCAGCATAGACCCAGTGTGGCTTCCAAGTGGTTTCCTTGAATTACAGACAAGACACAAGTTATCAACAGGTTCTTTAGGTTTGCTTAATTGTACCATGTCTTTACCAAATTTACTTCATCTGGATGCTTTCCTGATAATGTTTGTTTGTTTTGGGGGTTTTTTAACCTTTTTTTTTTTTAATGAAATGAAAATAAAATGAATGGGTTTTTGAACTTTAGTCAGCTTCAGATCTGACTCCATCTTTTGGGCTAAGGTCCACCTCTCATATTTGTTTTTCCATATTCATCCAACAAAGAAACAAAGAAAGCTAAACCAATCACACAACATCCTTGGAAAAGGTAACAAATCACCTAGAAGGCTGACACCATGAAGCTCCTGAGCCAGCTGTGCCCTGACATCCACTCTTAGGGCAGTCAGCAGGAAGGTTAGGCGCAAGTCAAAGAAACGTACCTGTGAAGAGAAACCTTATTTTGAATGCATATGTTGCATTCTAGCAAATATTCAGTAACAAATACGCTTCAAAAACTACATCTGCCAGCTATAGTACTCCTTTAAAAATGCATTAAAGAAACATTTTCATTACAGTTGTCATAGTGCTTGGTCTCTGACCCAGAGATTGTGTTTGGAGACTAAATTTTGACTCATCATGATTACTCTGGTTTGGTCTTGATGTTTTAAGTCTCTGCTTTAGAGCTTCTCTGTGTCTTTCCTCAGTTTGCCTTCAAGCTTCATTTTACTTATTGTGCTTTTGTGCTTTCCCTGTATTTCCCATTAAGTCTGTGTTGGTGTAACATGGCCCTTGTCAGCTACTTCCTGTTTATTCTGATAGTGTCTTCATGGTGCTGTGTTTTTTCTTTGATTCCCAGTGCTGCCATTTTTGTTTGACTCTACAGTGAACACAACAAATAATTCTACATTTGGAAAATCTCACATTAAAGAGCTATCTGTCTGAGTAATGGTCATACCTCATAGTTCCAAGTAGGATCATGACACTGTTTCAATCTCTCTGCCACACCTTTAATTAGCTGCAGATCTGCTGCTACCATCTGACATCAACCCAGTGACAGAAATCCAGTCAGATTTTATAGATTATCACCAACCAATTAAAATGTGTTAATCTGAGGAATGCAAGGCACAGCAGACTGACCTGTCCTGTCTCATTGTGCAGCAGGATGTTGCAGATGGACTTGAGTGCCTCAACAATCATTTCCTGGTCAGGATTTTCTGAAGGAGGGGAAGATTCTTTCAGCACTTTACTACATAGTCCCGTCTCTTCCTCGTCTCCTCCCGCATCCTCTTCTAAGAAAAGAAAGATTTGCAATTTTGTTTAGCTTGGTCTGCCAACAACATGAACTCCCTTCAGCTAATCCATGATGTTTATTGATGGAGGAGAAAGATTATAAAGTATATGTCATGATCCTGGGTCTTTTGACCCAGCGTTTTGTGTTTTCTATTATTGTGATGTATTTTGGTTCTGGTTTTCTAGCTCTTTGGTTTTTGGTTCTGTTCTTCCTCAGTTAATGTCTAGTCATTTCTGCCTGTGTATGCCCCTGTGTCAAGTCCGTGTTTCTTAGTCTGTGTCTTTGCATGTGTGAGTTCTTTTTTTATTTTGTAGGTCTGTGTCTCTCGTCAGTGTTTCTAGTTTCACTTCCTCTTGTCTCGTTATGTCCAATTACTCCCAGCCGTGTCTCCCTCCTGTTTCTCGTGTGCATTGCTGGTTCATCTGCATTATTTCCATCCGTCATTCTGTGTTCTTTCCCTGCATCATCCTGCATCATTTTCTGTGTCTTCCTGCATCTCTGTTTCAAGGTTTGTTTTTGCTTAGTTTTCCGAGTTTATGTTTTCTCAGTTCTGTTTTCAGCCCCCTCGCCTTTTTGTATGTTCACTCTCCATTAATAAAGCTCCCTCACTTCAGTAATGCCTGCATCTTGGGTCCTTTAATAATTCCACACGGTTTGCCCTGCTAACCGTGACAGTATACAACGTTTAGGGGACAAAGAACTGGATTTCTTTTGTGCATAATACATCTCAATAAAATACATCTCAAAAAAGTTTTTTTATTATTTAATTCAAAAAGCTCGCACTGTGCCAGCTGGGATGGGTCCCATGACCTCTGATTTTCATGAGCTGGGATAGCTCATGAAACATTCAGTTTAGAATAATAGTTGAGTAAATTACTAGTTAAACAGTATAACTGGCCTAATAAACACCTAACCTTTTGTTATCCTGCCTCTTAGTATCTGCATTTTAGTGTCTCCTCATCAACACTCTGCACATCCTGCATGTCGTTTTCTTACGAATGTACTAAACAACTAGTTAACTAACTATTAATTAACTATTATTTCTGTCTTTAACCCTCCTGAGTTTTTAGATTCTTTCACATCACAATCTGGAAGTGGTACAGCTCACCAAATAAGGCTACATGGCTGGGGGATCTAATTCTGCCATGTTAAACTGTACTGTTGCATTTGATTGTGAGTGCCTGAGAGCTGAACCTGCTCTGCTCAATGTGGGGCTTCTACATTGTCTCCTCACTTGGAGAAAATAATGATGGACCAATCTGTCTGAGAATGACTGCAGTCAGTCTGAGTCAAACTGAGACACATTGCCTCCCACCAGGTAACCTGTGCAATCGCAAAAAAATTCACTCACTAACCATCAGTTTTTTGTGGTTGCACAGAGGTGCCAATCTATTTGTCCTCTTGTGTGACTGAGGCCCCTAAGCTACAGAGGGTCTGTCTGTTCATATACTGTCTGTATTGAAGCATATTCATGGAAAGTTGATGGCAAAAAAGGTGGTAGAATATGCAAGCAACAAGGATGAGAGCCTTGACAGAACTGTCACAAAAAGCTAATTCAGGAACAGTATTTGTTATACCTACGTAGGTTTCCTAAGTAAAGTCTATGTTTCTGAACTGATGAAACTGAGAGTGAAAATGGAATTTAACTGTTAGATCTTCAAAATCAAAACAAGTCTTCATAACAATATATTTGGAATTACATCTTTGAATTCTCAAAACCTAAAATACAATCCTTTCTTGCTCTGGAAAGATGATGCAAAAAAAAAAAAGGATTGATACCTAGCAATATTAATTACCTTGGCCATCCACTGACTGGCTGTGGGCAGGTGTGGTAGCACTGTCCACAGCAATGCTAGCATAGCGGGCAAGAGTGGACATGGCGAATTGGTTGGTGAATGGGTCCAGGCAATTTTTATCTCTGGACAGGATTCGAACCGTTTCCAGACAGGCCAGCAGACAGGAAGGCTGCAACTCCCGGTCCAGGAAACCGAGCACTAACTCCCCCAGATGCTGCGTTGCACATATACATGTATGTATGTATATGTATATATATATATATGTGTGTGTGTGTGTGTGTGTGTGTGTGTGTGTGTGTGTGTGTGTGTGTGTGTGTGTGTGTGTGTGTGTGTGTGTGTGTGTGTGTGTGTATTCATGGAGGAACAGTAGAAACAGAACAGAAATTGTGTTAGACTGTAGGCTATTGATGTTCATCAACAGAGTACACCTTCCTTTTTTGTGCAAATAGACACATACATTTATTTAAATAGGCAGATTTACATTTTAAACTGTTGAAAAATGAAACACCAAATCTGACAGCTATATCTGCAGCTTCTGACCTCAGTCTGAATGAATGTCCATCACACATTTTAAGTCAGGCAATGTTAGAACTGATTTTTGATCCATTTGCAGTATAACGCTTCTGTTTTTAAGATCATTTTCTGACTAATTGTAATGAAATCATGACCGTCTTAAGACTGCCAACAAAGTGAAATGTGTTACAGAAAATAACAGATCAGTGAGTTCGACCTACAGCCAGTGGTGAACAAATGATTGCTGTTTCTTACTGAGGATGGGTAACACAACAGATGAAACTGTACATTGAAAACTGAAACATGAAAAACACTACATACTAAACAGCAGTCTTACCGATAGTGACAAAGTATTTGTAGTGCTAATGATAACGGTCCAATGTCAAGGGGTTTCCTTGATAAAAAGCCCCACATTGTAGTGACCGAATGCAAGGAGCTACAAAGGTTGCTAAAAAGTTTCCTAAGCTGTCATGCACATCTACAAGCAGGACAGCTTAGCAGACCTTCAAGTAGGTGTATGCTTAGTGTGGGCACATGATTATTGGATAAAGAAGCCATGCAATAGAACTTTAGCTTCACCTTAAATAAACCTAAACCTTTAGCACTGAACAAACTCACCTTTCTTTTCCACCTTAACAATCAACTACAGTTTCTGTTTGGGTCTGTTTCCTACTGGATGAAATGCTTCCTTTTATAGGAATAAAACTGTTCTTCTATTTATCAGAGAGGAAAACACTTTGGAAAACAGTGTGGTTTCCAAAACCAGATACATTTTCTCAAACAGAATCTAAATCATACTGTTTAAAAACATTTTCAGATGCTTTTTTAAAGGATAAAGCTGCTAAATGCAGAAATATTGGTTTGTTTAAGTACATTTTTAGATATTTACTGCTTTCTGAATGAATTGCAGGTGTATTAGATACAAAATCACAATAAAACTAATCAATAAATGTTCTAATGTTCTATCTTCTCAGCTATTCACCTTAATCAGTTCAAAGATTGACTTTCATCAATACTGAATAAACTGTATGAGGTTTAGGCCATGAATGAATTTGCAGCAATATACTTAATGATAAACCAGATTTCTTTTTTCTAATCTTCAGAACTGCTTCTTTCTCATTAGTTTTTGTTCTTGTGTTATGTATCATCAGAATATCTTCTTACAATCAAAACTAATATGCCAGCATGATTAGTGTTCAAGCAAATGAATAAATCAAAGGTCTTCATTTCATAATTCCCATTGGATTCCATTAAACTATTGCCATTGTGATCTCACACCTATTTGTAGTTTTCTTTAAACCTTTGAACTGATTAAGTGTGTTTACATCTACTGACAAAAACCCACAATTTATCCTGGATTTACTCCAACATTATATAATATATCACTTACTCGAGTATTCTAATATAACGCTAAGGAAATGTTAGAACAGGTAAACATTTAACTATTCATTTTACAACAGAATCAACCTATAAGAGCTGGTTTTCCATTTCCTATTCTGTTTATCCTGAGCTTACTGCAGGGAAAAGGCCGTGTGATTCATCCCCTGTCGAGCACTAGTGCCAATAATCTTAATATTAATTGCCAGACAGATTTATTTGGCAGACAGATAAAAATCCCCATTCCCAAGAATTCTGTTATAAATAGTTCAGTACGTGTAAGAAATTTCCAACAAATTTTCACCAGACGTGTGTGAGCTGAGGAAACAGCAGCCTTCAGGGTTGAAAAATGAATCCGGCATGTTTGTACCTTAAATTAAAAATGACTGCTATGCTAAAATAACAGACTGTGAGCCTTCCACTTGGATTCTGTTTGTATTTATTTCTGTATGTGCTGTAGGTGTTATTGTGTTAAGTAGTCGAGTCAGAGATGGAAAAAAACACTAACAGTCTGTGACTAGTCTGCAGCTCTCATTTGACAGGAAGGTAAACTGGCTTAAATGATGGAGTAATACCATCAGGGTTTGGGTGGTTTGTTGGGTTTTCTTTGACATGTTACTCATTTTTAAGTGTTTTACAACAAGTTGCTTACCTTATATATTGGTATATGGTATCATGGATCCAGCTGAGGAACAGCTGAAGAACTTGTAATAAACTAAACCACATTTCAAATTAAAAGTTTTATTAAAATTGTGTATATACCTGTGTATATACATGTACATATTATGAGGTCTGGCTCTCCTGAAACAGTATGGTGGAAGCACTAATGTTTTGATTGTGAACAGCAGCAAACAAACAAGAATATGTTTCTTTGTAACTTTGCACAAACAATCTATAGAAAATCACATTTAGCATTTTAGCTTATCTTGTCTGGCAAATAATTCTGGAAATATTTATTACAATGTACATACTGGTTTGGACACAAAGTGTGTGCCCCTTCAGTAATGTACCTGTGACAGCCAGTGAGCTCGCCTTGTTTTTTTGGTTTCTTGTTGCCTGTCTCTTTCCGGTATCTGGTAGGTGGAGCTGACCCAATTATAGATGCAGCACACCTGAGAAGGCCAGTCCCCTTGCATTATAAAGCCACTTTGACTGAATCTCCAGCTCTCCCTGTCTTTTGAACACTGAAACAAGCTGCAACTCCCTCAGCCTCCCCGACACCAGCACACAGTGTGTACAGATCATAGATGAAACACAATGACTTCAGTCACAGTTACCTTGAGAAATCAAAGAGCAGTGAATACTGTCCAAATCTGACAGCATTTTGTTAGGCCAGTGTTTATGAACCTTCAACTGACGTAACAAGAGCGACCCTATCAACTTCACAATTATGGGATGTAATCTATTCACAGCTGGCCAATCACTGCCATTTAAGAGCAGATCATTACTTTTCCTCTGGTTAAACACACAGATCCTTACAAGCATTTGATAATCCCCGAGAAGTAAATCACTCCTACTGTCATTTTCATCTCATGAATTATTTATATCCTATAATGAATTCTTAACAGGACCCCATCCAGAAAGAGTCACAAGTTGAAGATAAATTGTGGGTTCTAGGTTTCTAATGGAAGAGCACAACATGGTGTTCATTGGTTATTCATACCTTTTGTAACTTTCCTTCCTAAAACAGGCGAGTATACAAAGGAAAGCATAAAGCATGTTGGTACATCCAAAGAAATGATTAATCCTTAGCCAATTTTTTTTTCAGATGAAACTGAATTACACAGAACATTAAAAAAAATGTAAACAGACTGGAAAGGACAAGCTGAAGTATTTCGATCCAGATGATCCCCTGCTGAACTTATCAGTTCAGCAGGGGATCAATTAATTATTTGCCCTATGTGTATAAATAGGAAATGTTATAAATACCTCTCTGTCCTTCTGCTCATCCCTGTTGAATGTAAAGCACTGGTTCATCTGAAGAAAAGAGAAGTACAAAGCACAAAAAAGGGAGTCAGTGGATAGAAGAAGCAGACAAGTTTGTGTTATGTTATTTGTACCAATAAGTCGTTGTGTTTGCAGTAATCGAGCCATCCATTCTCCTATGTACATCGCTCAGCTACAACTAAGAAGATATGTCTTAGGGTCTTCTAATATTGTTTAATCTTGATCTTGCAATGTAAAGTGACTTGAGTTAACTTTTGTTTTGAACTGGCAATATATCAACAGAATTGAACCGAATAATCATAATACAAAGTAGAGAGAAAAAATAAAGAAGCAAAAATGTAAAAATGATCCACATCACATCATTTGAAATATGTGACAGCCAGTGTGCTGGCCTTGTTTTCTTGTTGCTTTCAGGTATCTAGTAGGTGGAGCTGACCCAATTTCAGCACACCTGAGAAAGCCAGTCCCCGGTGTATTATAAAGGAACTCTGACTGAACCTCTGGGTCGTTTCATTATCTGAATCTTAATGAACACCGTTTTCTGTATGAGAGTTTTCTAATGTTAGTAATCATATTTTTTCTTAGATATTTTAATTGAAGATAGGCTTCAAATTACAAAAAGAGCATGCAATCATCCATCCATCAATGCATGCAGAACATTAATGCATGCGTAAGCCTTCCAAAAGACATCTCTCCAGTGTGTCATATCTCTGTGTAGCTCCTCAGTCATTCAGGTCATGGTAGTCTTAAATGCTTGAAAAAAATAGGCAGATCGACTTCAGTTGGTAAAGACACCTCTCATCAAAGAAGCATCTTCAGTTACAAAGTTACAAAGGTCCTTTCTATTGACTTGTTGTCTGGATTTACACAATTATCACAGATTACAAATGAGAACGTGAGCAACTTCCTTTCAGATGTTGTTCGTTTATATACAAATAGCCTCAGTACCAGATAAGCTGAGCCTCACTGTAGCTGTCTTTTGATGCTGACATCAAAAGAAACATGTCCATCACACATGCTGAAGTAGTCTGACCATTTACTAAAAATTAATCCACATCATTCACTTAATTCAAATACCGAGTTCTGAATTAAGGAAAATAAACATAAGTTATACCCATTATTTCATTAATGTGCCCCTACTAATATTTATGTTAATGCAAATTCCCACAACTCCCAGAAGGCTGGAAAACTAGAGCAGACTAACTCCAGTCTACAACTCAAAATATGGCAGTGTCCTGTAACAACCACTAAGCTTCTGATCTGTACGAGCTCTTTGGTGAAGTAGGATTTAACTGGCCTGTAGCTAAATCTATTTGTGTATAAGAAAATCTAATCCTATTGCCTTTGAGATTAACTCCTACACAGTCTCCGTGCTGAGGAAGCCATGAAGCATGGTGCACCTGGGGTTTGCAGAATGTAACAAAACTCATGTGACTTCATATACATATAACATGTAGTTCCAACTATCATTTCTAACATTAACTGACCTGGATAGACACCAAGCTCAGTTACATGGTAACACTGATACTCTTGTGTTTGTGACAGTGTGGTTAGCTTCAGCTGGCTCAGGAGAGCTGACATCAAGCTGGAAGCCACTGTAGTCTGCATATATATATGTATATATATATATATATGTATATATATATATACATATATATATATATACATATATATATACACACACACACACACACACACGAACATATACATGATGTGCTTTGACTCTGTAATGCTCAAAATTAATAGAATCAAGTTAAAACTGAGGGTTATCTAAAAACTTCAGCTAGGGTTTGAACGTTCACAACCATTGTGCCAAAAACAAAAGAAATTAGTGTATACTTGTTGACACTGAAACAGCAGGAGATAGTTATACAAAGTTATTACAGTATTTCCAAGGATAAAGAACTGGACTGACAAGTATCATAAAGGAATTTAAAGAGAGCTGCACAGTACAGAGCAAGTTTTGCAGAGGTAGGAAGCAAAAGATTTCAAAGACTCTGGAAACAAAGCTAGTGAGAAATGTTTTTTAAACACCACAGAACAACTTTCAAAGCACTGGTGAGTGATTGACCAAAATCATGAATTGTAGTATCAAAGGAGACCATCTCACGGACTGTGAGACTGCAAACTAAGAAAAACTCCACTTCTGCAGAAGTGTCAACTTCAAGCCAGACTGATGTATGCTAAGGACAACCTGGAGAAAGATTATGCATCTGAAGGTGTGCCTTTTGGTCAGATGAGACTAAAGTAGAGCTCTTTGCCATAAAGATGCTGCTTATGTTTGGAGAAATAAGGGTGAGGTTGTACACAATTCAGAACCCAAAGAACACGCAGTGGTGGAAGTATCATTCTTTGGGGATGCATCAGTTCGTCTGGACCTAGGAATGTTACGAAGGCAGGAGGAATCATGAAGAAAGAAGGATATTTGAAGATTTTGAAAGAAGTATTCAGCAGCAAAATTGGTTCTGGGTCATTGTTTTATCTTCCAGCATGACAACAACCCCAAACATGCATCACTCTTGGTGAAGAACAATCTCCAGAAGACCAAAGTGAACATTGACTCAGGAATTCAAGCCCTCAGTGGTAAATCAGAGTGGCTGTAGCTCAGGAGGTAGAGTGGGTCATCTACTGATAGGTGTGAATGGGTGAATAAGGCATGTTGTGTAAAGCATTGAGTGCTCTGGGAGAATAGAAAAGCACATGAATCAGTCCACCTGTTCAGTCCAATCCCATTGAAAAATCAGTGGGGTGACCTGAAGACCAAAGACCATGCCAACAAACAAATCTGGAGAGCCTGACAGATTTGCCAAAGAAGAATGGGCTGGGATTGATCAGTGTGCAAAGTAAAATAATGTAAGCATGTCAAATAAAAACTAGGATGTTTGGAAAAGCTATGTTATAAATTAATTACACTGAACAGTACACACTGAGCTATGACTGTATGTACTTTAGGTCCTTTAGCTTGTACTCTTTTTGTGCTTCCATACAATTAGAGGCTAACAAAACACTATATCTTAGAACAGTGGTAGGGAACTCCAGGCCTCAAGAGCCAGAGTCCAAGTGTCCTTGGTCCAACACCAGAGCTCTAACTTAATAATGTACGTAGAGTACAAAGTAGTTACCTAAAATAACTAATCTAAAAAGTAATGATAATCCTGAGAGTTATAGATAAAATATGAATTAATATCATCAGTCTTAGAGTAAGCTTATGGTTTAAGGGAAGTAGTATAATGTGTTATGATAAGCTTGAATTTAAAATGGAAATAAAATATCTGTAATATCACTAAACATTGCAGCTGAAATCTTTGACATTTTACTGGATGTACCTCAGCACTGATCTTAAACATGATCTCATTATCTTCGAGTAACTGCTTCTGCTTCTCTGTCCTCTTTTTTTCTCTGTATCTAAGCGATGAATCCATTAATTACATTAATTTCAAAACTCCCACAGTGCTCTTTCCCATTACTCTTCAGTGTCCTGACACTGACTCCTTTCCAAGGTGTATCAGAGTTACAAGGAAATCACACATGTTAGAAAAACTGAAAGAGCACAGAGAAACCTCTCTAGATGGCTTGAGTTACGACATACGTACATGTCAGATTCTGCAAGAAATTAGGATTTAATCTCAGAACAAACACCCTGGAAATTCTGGAGAGATTATATGCCTTGACTGGCTAAGGAAGGCTTTGGTGTCCCCCTGGAAAACTGTGGCTGGCTGAGGAGAGGGACGTCTGGGCTTTTTTTCTTAGACTGCTGGCCTAGTGACACAAACCTGGATTAGTGGCAGAAAATGGATGCAATGGATGTAGATATTTGTGACAAAACTAACTTGCATTTCCCATTTCTATTTTTACGATCAGTGGCTCACATGAATTAAAAATAATTATTTTCAACAAATATTTCTCTCTTTTCTTTTTACATTTCTTTCTGATTTTCTACCACATTATGAAACTGACTTGCCTGCAATTCAAACTGTGTCAGGCTCAACTCTTTGTATGTTGGTGATCACATAATAAAACTTGGGACTAAACTACCACAGAAGTTCAAAGGGTTAAGAGGGAATTAATAGGCAGCTAAATAGATTACACTTACTGTCAACTTATGCCACATCATTATTATTATTGAAATTATTATTTTGGTGCAATGAATGTCTCAACTTTGGGATAAATAAACCATGTTTTATCCTATCTAATATTCATTTATTATTTATTAAGTAATTTAGGTGATTTATGATATGGGTGGTTCTACCAATTTCCCAGCACCAACAGCAGATCCCACAATACTTGGATAATGTTGAGGTCCAGGCTCTGGGGAGGCCAATTCACATCCAGTGGAATTTGTGACGGCATTTCAGTGTGTCTTATATCCAGGTATGCCTTTACTGCATTGTCAGCATATTCACTTTATCATTAAAAAAGTGAAAAATTAAGCCACTATCACACACTTTCCAGATGCTGTTGCACTGTGGATCCAAATCTGATGGCACTCATTTTATTGCATTCATAAATGAATTCATAAATGAATTTTGACAAGATCCCCAGCACCACTGGCTAAAATCAGCCCGAAACCATAACATGCCTCCTCCATATTTTACCATAGACACTCACTGTACCTTTGTTGCAGCTCTCTCCTGACATCCTCTATACACACTGGCAATGTTTTAAACCAAAGATATCTACTTTGGATTCATCACTCAATAAGACCTGTTGCTACTTATTTTCAGTCCAGTTTTTGTGTAGTTTGGTGTAAGAATGCGTTGTTGACAGCCACCCTTCCACTGAGACCATTTCTTTGGTAAACAGTAGATGGATCAAGGGTCAGATGCATCTCTCAGGTATGTGTCATGTTTATAGAATCAGCTAAAGAAACGGGAATGTGTTTTTACAACAGGCTATTTGTAACAAAGTTCCCAGTGATACAATTTATATTTGGATCTTTAAGTTCTCGTTTATTCCAGACACAGTACTGGTTCATCCCGTAAGTTAGATGTTTTTTTAAGCTTGAATGACTCATGGGTCAGTGCTCAGTTGCTTAACCGTCAAAAACACATTGCTGTCATGTCAAAAATCTGTCAGGTACAAGGACTGGGCTGAAAATGAGTGAAAAGCAGCGAATTCCAAAGAAGAACTTTGAAAGACCCAGAGAAAGCCTTGAGAACTGTTGCTTAATATCCCTTTAAAATTACGAGGAAATCTGGCTCCGTGAAAGCAAAACATGAAGAAGAAGAAGGGGTGGCTCAATACACAATATCGTATAGGCTATTAAGGTGTACAATGCAGCTTTAAACCCCATTTAATATAGTAAAGGTTCTACTTTTGAAGGCAGTTCTGATTTGGCAATTATTTCAGGATCATCTTCTGAATGGAAAGCGTTTCATAAACTCAAACAGCTGTTCTACAACGCACTGATTCCTCCCGATGTTGGAGGGCTGGTGTTTACCTGCTTGTTGTAGCTCTGTAAAGCCGTCAGAGCCGAGTCTTGGTCGCCCGTCTCCATCTCCTCTATAACGGCACTTAAATCCATGTTCATCATCACTGAGCTAGCTGCTGCTGCTGCTGATGATGATGAGGATGATGAGGATGTCTGTATGTTTGTTCCCCGGACTGCGGATTCACGTTATGCTCCGTTACCTCTGACGGATGAAAGCATGACGTCTGAATCCCGACGATCTGATGAGAAGCGATTAGCGAACGGGGATTTGTGCCAGCCAAGTGCTGCGTTTAGAGTCCCAAGAAAAGACGGGAGAAATAAAATTTGTGATTATTTTTTTGTAAATGGAAAAGACAAGTGAGGATGTGGACCACAAGAAACGAGCAACATTAGACATCACTATATATGCAAAGTCTAACGACTGTAAAAGAACGCTCCTCTCTCAGACTGCGGGCTGCTTGTGGTGTTCATCAGAGTTTCTAAAAGCAGTATTGGAGGCAGAGAATTCAGCTTGAAGTGAAACTGTGAAGTGCGGCACACGTTAGACAAATGCGGGTCGGTGAGACTGAAACATCGTTCAGTAACTATCCTTTCATCATATCGAAGCTCAATGTGCTGGCTCAAAATTGTTGCAATTAATTGCAACATAAAGTAAGCCATCAATGACACTGTTGGGTGTCCCCATAGTGGCGTTTCAATAAAAAGAATAGAAAGAAAGAAGTGAAAATAAAATAGTGATATTTATTATTATTCTATACATGAGCAGTGAAATTGAAGAATTTGCAGTGCTTTAATAATGTAGACCTTTTTGAAGCCACAAAACAACTGAGAATGAATTCCACATACATTGTATTTTGAATTGATGTATCACTGATGCCATTTTAGAAAGCCCAAAAGTTTCGATTATCCTTTAAAAAGACAAACGGCCTTTGTGTGCAAGATTTTCCAATCGGTAACCTGAGCGATAGTGAGCAAGTCAGTGCAAACATGTGAGAAAAAAAAATTCATATCAAACCGACTCTGAGCTGTTCCACAGTCCTCACTAATGTGGCAGTAGCCAGTCCAGTGAATTGAAAGTTGAGCAGAATCTTCTTTTTACTGATAATTCAATTTAATAATACACAGTAATAGCACATTATCAAGTGCTGCTCATATGCCATTCTCTGATATACTATTTAAACTGACATCATAAAGCGTTTTGAGGTTACTGTTGTTGTTAACTGTCGCCATGTAAATAAAATTACACTAACACATACCTAAAAGATAAACACGTTCGCTTTAGGTAACGAGGGTCTGCGCTCTTTACACTACCGCCATCAACTGGGCGTTTCTCGAACGAGACGTGGGCGTGCGTGTACGCTACTTAGTGTGCTCGATTTAAAATTCAAAGCAAACGCGCGTGCGGGGTGAAGGTTTTATGTTACCCGTAGTTAACCAAAATACAGTTATCAAGTAGATGAATTACACTACATTAAACCTTCAATTTGTTGTGTTACCACATGAGTCTAACTGTTTTGCTTAAAATTTGATAAACGGTATAAACCCCGTTCTTCCGGCACAGTATACATATACTCTGTGTAAATGACGTCTTGACGAGGCACGCACCTTGTCCAATAAAAGCTCACGACCTTGTTTGAGCGACAGGATTCGCAACCAATAGTTTTGCGGAAATCGTTTGATTGACAAACATTGCAGCTGGAGTGGGGGAAGGGGTCGATGAAGTTGACGGAACCGCCATCTTGAAAAGTGCTCTCCGAAGGTCTACATTTTCGCGCCTGTTAGAAACAGTTTTAAACGCTTTATTTTCCTTGCCAAAATTTCATCTTAGCTCTGTCTTAGTATCGCTAAGGTCCGAGGCTAATGTTAAGATAAGCTACATGCTGGAGAGTCGGTGTTTACCCTTGTCTATTGGTAGGTACAACTGCAAGCTCATACACTTGGTGCTGAAGAGACGATTAGCCAGCAGTCTTTAGATAGCCGGCTAACGTTAGCTGGCTAGCAAAGAGCATACTTGGCCATCTTATCACTGCGCTGTCAGGCTGTGGTTTTTTTAAGCTAAGAGGAGGCTAACGTTAACATGACACATTAGTGTTTTAAGGTACCTCGGGATCATATTTTGATTTTATTGTCAAACCTGTCAGCCAGTTAATATTACCCTCATATGTGACATATATTAGGGTAACTGGTTGAGTTCGATAGCACGGGGTTAGCTAACAATAGCTAGTGACGTTCCTTGTACCGGTGTGTTGTCTTTAACGCCTGCACCGTTAGTGGTAGATAGGTTTGGGCCTTAGGATGTAAACGAACTGGTAATGACGTGAATTAAAAAGGCTGCTGTTTTGATTCGTGTTTAGCCGAAATTAAAGCTAACCGTTAACTTTGCCTTCGAAGGTTGGTTAGCTGAAATTAAATACAGCCAATAACGATTGCGTTAAATGACTGCCTTTACACATAAGGAAATTCTTATTATTTTTTTTAAACTGCTCAGTCTGTTGGTTCGGAACAGATAGTCAAGCCCAGATGAACCAGGTGATTCTGGGTGAATACTAAGTATTGCCACCCAGCTAAAATGTGATATCTTATTGCATGTGTATAGTTGTACTACATAGGCCTGAAATGTAGGTAGAGTGGATATTTAGATTGATTTTATTACGGGCTCGTAATGTTTATGTGCCTACGGTATTTTTATTATTTTCGCTCTATGGCGTATGTTCAGCTGTTTTGGGGAGTGATAGTTTTTATCAAAATATAGGCGTTTTATAGTGTGAGTGTAGTGCAGTTTTTGTGTCAGTTGCATTGCTGAGTTAACACAAAATTCATAATAGCAGAAATATAATCGGCATCCAGATGTCTAGCCGCACTTGATTTGTCAAAGTAGTTTGGGGAGTCACAGCAGCCGGTATCCTCTATGTTTATTACACGCAGTTGCTACAGTCTCTTGGTAACAAGTCACTGTTCTGAATATAAGTAGGAAGGTGCTTTGTACAGTGGGTGAGCTTGTGATTATAGGTTGTCTGTGGTACAGAACGGGTAATTAGAAGACCTTTTAGGTGGGGAATCAATGAATAGGTCAAATGATGAGAGACTGCTAGTCACAAAGTGTTTAAAGATGCATACAATTTAAATTAGGTCTTTGCTAAGCGATTTATCTGGAGAAGTACTGCTCAAAGTTAGTTTAAAAATTAAAAGAAGGTTTACCTCCTTGAAAGCAAAATAAAAAGAAATGGGAATGGATTAATACCTCTCTACAGTAATGTACCGAACTGGCACACATCTCAAGAGTGTCAACAACAAATTTTCAGAATAGTTGCTAACAAGAAGCTTTAGTTTAATGTAACTTCAAACTTACGTGAATATAGATGAAATCAGAGAAAAGCTAAGATTTTGACAAATTTTCACAGGGATTTAATCAGACATCATAATCATATCATTAAGTCAGGGCTCTAGCATTGAAGAAAAGTGGACTGAAAGATGGCTTGAAAATAGAGGGTATTTACATTGGTCTTGATGGGTATTGTTTGTCACTTTTTCATATCTTTATTGCATGTTCATGAAGTTGTTTGACAACAAAAACTGAAAAACGTATACAAATAAGAGCATTTCCTTCAGAGTATTCGTATTATACACATTCTTAACATGGGAAAAACCAGGACATTGCAGCTTAGTTTAATTCCAGCCAATAGCAGCACTTCAGGCATTGTCATTGGCTTTTCATATTGTCTGTCAAAACATGGATTGAATGAGCTGTCACTTTTATAATGACTAGAGCAGGGCGATATGGCCAAAAATATTTATCACGATATATATTTGAAAATTTGCGATAACGATATAACTGACGATATAATTGATGCGAGTCAAAATACAACTCCACAACATTACTAGCGCAAAAAGACAACCTTCCATTTATTTTCACTTAAACAAGAAGCTGGTTTTTATGTACATTAAAGCTTTATAAAAATGTAACAGTGCAAATGCAAATTCCTTGCTGAAAGTTTAACCAAAAGGCATTTCCAGTAGAAATGGGCTGACATATCCTGAGCATAACCATGTATAATATCCACTGAAGTTAAAAAGAGGTGCTTTGCAACATTAAACTGCAGTGTGCAGTACGTATTTTTCGGACCATAAGGTGCACGGGATTATAAGGCAAATTAAGCGAAACAAAGCAGTCAGATAAATCAAACTTTATTAAACTCATTCTTCTTGCTTCCTCCACTTCTGTACCATTGATTCATTAATGTTGAATTCTCTGGCAGCTGCTCTATTCCCATGTTGTTGCAGTATATTAATGACTAACCTCGTATTGTGGATGGATTATCTCAGTTGTTCTCCTGACTGAAGTTTGGTCCGTTTACAGCATCCTGCCATGCGATTGCATTTGTCTCTAACCATGAGGAACCTTCACGTTAACTTTTATAAGTGTAAAAGTGTTAGTGTTCGTCCTCCAGCTTCACTGTTTATGTTATGCTAACATAGCTGTGTTGCTAGCGATCACGTAGCACATCATTATATACCAGCTAGCCCAACTTCAGTAACCCTACAAATGTCACTGCTGTTTATTTTCCTCTCTTCATTTATGTTGGAAGTGATAGCAGAGCTGTACGTTTGAATTTTTTCAGAAATCTCTCAGTCAGAACATGCTATATCATGCTTAGGTAACTAGCGAGCTAACTTCCGCTAGCTTCCTGCTAACTTCTAACTCTGTTAAATGTAATAAATTTTGTTTTCATGGATGCCTGGAAGTTAAACTTCATAGTTACACCTGGTAAAGCAGCAATGCTGATCGTTTTATTAAAGATGAAAGAATTTAGACAGTTTTTAACTCTCAGTGATGCTGCAGTGTTCGTTTGACCTGAACGATACGGAGTTTAGGACCCAGATTACTCCCAGATTTAAGAGCATCTTAGTCCGACAAATACGACAATAACGACGGCCGCTTGCATCTTCTGCATCTGACGGACAAACACCAAACCAGTTCCACATCACTGAAGTTGCACCATTTTTACAAACCAATTCTGGTTCATCTGTTTCACTCAACAATCGGCCATGTGCGTATGAAAACAAAGGCTCTGCACATGCACGTTTTACTCATATTCTATCGCGGTATTTCATTTTCCTATCGTTGCCTAACATTATACCAGTATTACCGTGAACGGTATAATATGGCCCAGCCCTAATAATGACCATGTTTTATATTGCTATTAAAAAGTTTTTTGCACGATAATTAATTGGTTTTATTGCCTAGTTCTAATTATGAGGCACAGATGAAGTAGTAGAATCATGTTAGCCTAGATGCAAGTCTTCATACCCAGTTGGTGATGAGAAAGAGACTGGGGAGTTTATTTATTTTTATATAAGATGAACGGTTAAAATAGTAATAATTGAGAATTTGTGCCTTTTTGTTCTTTAACTAGAGAAAGGTCGCTCTTTGTATGTGTGAGATTTCTAAATGCATGTAAGTTATTGTAGATTTCTTATTATTGGTGTTTAATGCCAGCTGGTTAGCCTCAGCTGGTAGTCATCTTGGGCCTTAGGTGGGCTACTGATACATCATTGACATTGTCTCTTTGACTCACTTGACCACTGTTTAATTAAAAAAAAAAAAAAAAAAAAAACCTATTCCAAACATGTAAAGAAAATCTGTGTAGCAGCAGTAAAATGTCTCCAAAATGCTGGTTCTTTCCTGTTGGCATTCTCCACGTTATGATAGCTCTCTGTAGCAACCATTGTGTAGTAAACACAGAACAATGTAAAATGGATCAGGAGGTTGTCACCACTATCCAGTCCAGGTTTTTAAGTCAGGATGAGATGGATATCTGATCCAAATGTTGGGTGGGGGCATTCTTAAAGCCTTTAAGTTATGTAAGCACTTCTAAATGCTGCTGACTATAAGGCTAAGTTCACACTGGAGCTCTTAATGCTCAATTCTGATTTTTTTTTTTTTTTTTGGTCCGGTTGTTCACTGGATGGCCAGGAAGCGTTCACAATGTCTTTTTGATTGTCTTCTCCGGCGCTGATAATTGGCGTCTGTCTTGTGTCAGTGACGTAAAAGACTGATTTAATGCGACTAGGGCTGCCACGATTAGTCGACTAGTCACGATTACATCGACTATCAAAATCGTCGTCGACTGGTTTAATAGTCGACGCGTCGTTTGAAGCTTTGTAAGATCCCAAAAGACGCAGGAATGAGTAGTAGGATTTAAGAGTGTAATAACGGACTGAAACAGAAGATGGCAGCACTGCATGTACAAGGATGCCAGCTGCCGTTAAACCCCGAAGAAGAAGAAGCTGTGTCCCAGAATTCATAGCGCGGCCCAGCTCAGTTTCCAACAATGGCGGCAGCTAGTTAGTTTTAATATTACTCTTATTATTCTTTCTGGGTCACAAAATAAACGTTTAACATATTTTCAGGCGAGAATGTAGCTGTGTAAACCTCAAATATCTGCTCAGTTTATCAAGACACCAAATATTTTCAAAAGCGCTCCGACGTTTTCGGAGACGTCTGTTACCCACTAGCTCTATAGCTAGCCGGGGGCAAGGCTAACTAGAGCCGTGAGAACACCGGACTCCCGGCAAATCGTTTTCAAACCCACCGCCGTCTTTCGCTACTCAGGTTAAACATGATATATAAGTCACTTAGATAACTTAAAAATGTTATTGTTTGGCTTTCTTTCAGTGTTTTATTTGTTCCTGAGTAAATCGGTTTGGCTGAGATTAAAGTTTTTACACAGCTGAATAAACGTCAAGCAGACAGCTGATTATCAGAAGTGTGAGATGCTCGAGAATATACTCCGGTGTCCTGTTATATTTTAGATAGCAAGGAGTTTATTAAACTTCACCGAAACAATCTGCAAATTTAATAAACTATCATCTTGTCTTTATTGTTAGTTAGCACAGACCTTACACACTTAAAGCTGTAAGCAAATGATAGTTATATAAGAGCAGATGCTGCTGGTGCAATAAGCTGTACGTTTTACCTCCAATGGATGATGATCTGATTAGTCGACTAATCGCAAAATTAATTGGTGACTAGTCGACTATCAGAATAATCGTTTGTGGCAGCCCTAAATACGACGTGACCCAGGTCGGATTTGAAAATATTGGATTTGTGCTGTTCAAACTGTTATACCATGATCGGATATGCGTCGCATGGGGTCAAAAAAAGTCGGATTTGATGGCTTTTCCCCGCAGCACGCCATGTAATAAATACTCACAAAGAAAACTGTGGCTGTTTCAACTTATGTAACACTGGACTCCAGGTACACGACGCCAGCTGAAAACACTTCACTCAAGTCGAGTTGCCCGAGATTCACAGAATTTACAGAAAATGTAAAATTTTTGTGATATATATCTGTGTCGGGACGATAAGTGTCTTATATCGGGATATGAAACTTTGGTCATATCGCACAGCCCTAATATATGCCCATCTGCTTTTGTCTTTCTCCCACAGGTGTGTTCGTGTTGAACTGCTGTATGTGCGCTTTTTGTGAGTGTGTCCATTACCACTATCTGCCTGCTTGCCCATCCGTCTGGTCAGCCTGGAATGGGCCACAACTCCCAAAGACTAGAACAAACCTCTTTTTAACCTGAGCTTTGCTGTGAGGACTCCAACATACTCACAGGTGAGCTGAAATAAGAACTGTTACTCGATTATTGAGTGATCCCTTAGTAAATCATTGCCCCTTAGATGAATCTCGATTGATAATGTTTCATTTTTGTGCTCATTTTAATGACTCACTTTTGCCCACAATCTGTTTTAACATATTTGTGTCCTTTTTTCATATATATGTATGTATGTATGTATTAAAGAACCAACATGTTTTGGAAATTTGACCTCCACACCACATCCCACATTGACACACTGCTGGAGAAGGAGGATGTGACGCTTACAGAGGTAATGGATGAGGATGATGTCCTGCAGGAGTGCAAGGCCCAGAATCACAAACTTGTGGACTTCCTGCTGAGACCACAGTGTATGGAGGACCTGGTTACCTTTATCACACAGGAACCCAGTACTGATGTTGAGGAAAAGGTTAAATACAAGTAAGGAAATGGTTATTAATTTCACAGTTTGACGAAGATGTATGTTGACATCAGGAACATTTAACCTACAGGATGTAGTTTTTCTGTAAACTTATCTGTGGTGCTAAATCAAAGTTGCGTAACTCCAGTGTCTAGCAAACTGCTGACATGTCCACAAAAGTTGAAATGTTAGCAAGTTTGTTCACAAGGCCGGAAGAAATTGGTCAAACTGAGATTTGGGAGCTTTTCCCCAAACTTCTGATTATGTGGGAAAATCCAGTTGGGAAAGCTTCACATCCAGTAGTCTGCTTTAAAATCACTCATTGCTTTAAATACTATGGTATTACTTGGACATATGGCTCCCACTTGAGCTATATGAATTCACAGGAGAATTATCTACACTTGTTTTGATCTGTTGTTCAAATTGTTTTTTGAAATATGGAAATCTGAAGAAAAAAGAAAAAAAGTTTGATTCTGTCTGGTGTATAACTGAGGTTTGTAAAAAATTCCTGTTACACTACTTACAGAACCGATGGTGGCAGTGCTGCTGTAATTTAGTGTTTTCTCAAAATAAACTGGTGAAATGAAGCAACTAAACTTAAACTCTTGATCTCTGGTTGGATATAACTTTGAGAAGAACTCATACCTCTAGAATTTCCTGCATTTAAATATTTATCTGCTTTGTAATGAGCAGTGCTGTAACTATTGGAAAAACTCTAAAAGGGCCTTTTTTTTTTTTTTTTTTTTTTTTTTTTTTTTTAAAACCCCTCAGGTATCCCAACATATCATGTGAGCTGCTTACATCAGATGTGAGCCAGATCAATGACAGACTAGGAGAAGATGAAAAACTGCTGATGAAATTGTACAGTTTCCTCCAAAATGAGCCACCCCTCAACCCCCTCCTGGCCAGCTTCTTCTCCAAAGTTCTTTCTATTCTTATAGGACGCAAGCCTGAACAGGTAGGATTTTTATTTATTAATTTATTTCTTTTCACCAATGATGCCAACATGTAAAAATACTGAGAGGATAAAATGCTTTGCTACTTATAGGTGTAACAAAGTCTGTTTAAATCGGTATGACAAAACCTTGTCTTGTTTTTATTTAAAGATAGTTGATTTTTTGAGGAAGCAGGAAGACTTTGTAGACTTGATGATAAAACACATCGGGACCTCTGCGATCATGGACTTGCTGCTCAGGATGCTCACCTGCATCGAACCACAGCAGCTACGACAAGATGTTCTCAATGTGGGTAACAACAAAATGGTTCCCTCCTTTGCTAAAAATGATATCCTCTCAGGCAGTTTACACTAGAATATTACAGTCCACATTAAATTATATTGCCATCTGGTATAGTTTATTAACCGTTCTCAGTTGATGTTAAGGAATGAAGTGGACAGCAAAGGGTGAAACGTTGTGAAGCCTTTTTATTTAATAATGAAATTTTATGATTTCCTGACAAAGTTCTTTGTTTCTATTAGTGGCTGAATGAGGAGAAAGTGATTCAGAGACTGGTGGAGATGATACAACCTTCTCAAGATGAAGATGTGAGTTTCTTACATATTTTGCCCTGTACTTCCGGTATTCACCAGGGTATTCGTCAGGAAGTATACTGGTACTTATTTAATCATTGAAGACATTCAGATGTAATATTTACCAGTATTAAACAATACTATATAAAGTGCAGAAAGTCACCTGGAGGGGTGCTGGGCTCTGTACCTATGTGCCCTCGGTGAGAGGCGGTGTTCGGGTGGGGGTTTCTCCCGATGGGATTTTCTTCCCTGCACTTTCAGTCATTCTATTTGACTGTGGGATGAGAGCCTCATTGGAGAGTTGGCTCACTGATCGAGGGCTGCAACAAATAGCCTCCTGGTCAGCTAGCAGGAGGGAAATACAAGACTGGAGGGCTTTTTTTTTTTTTTTTTTTTTTTTTTAAGCTGGTTAGCAGTGTTTTATTTTTTTTTTTTTCTTCTTGAAAACAGAGACACTCCAATGCATCACAGTCACTCTGTGAGATCATTAGACTGAGCAGAGACCAGATGTTCCAGGTGCAGGGCTCTTCAGAACCTGATCCACTTCTGTCCACACTTGAAAAGTATGTATTTGCTTCTTTACGAGAACTTGTCAGTATTGTACAGAATAAAACTATCTATGAGTACGTCGTTGGTTCAGTTTGTTTGTTTGACCCAATAAGAGGGAATGTATTGTAATAAAAGTGTCATTTAGTATAGCCCTTGTCCTTTTGGGGAGTTACGCTCTGAGTGCTCTTGTTTTACTGTGACGTAACCTTTGAACTCAGATATAAGATAATTGGTGTGAATTTTGATAACGATCAACCAGATCAAACTTTAAATCATTCTCTTGTGTCTATCTTTGTTTTTGTTCGATTTCATTGTCATTTTCTGCCATGCAAAAAAACCTGCTTTCCCTCATTTAAGTGTCTGTTATCTTCCTCTTCAGGCAGGAGACAGTAGAGCAGCTGCTCTCTAATATCTTCGACAAGGAAAAGAACGAGTCTGCAATTGTCAGCGTTATCCAGATCCTGCTCACATTGTTTGAGACGAGGAGACCAGCGTATGTCTTGTCCTTTCATCTGCCAGTTGATATTTTTGATTTGACATGGGTGGAGATTTTAAAATAAATCAATTTTTAAACAATTTTTAAGCAACACAATACCGCTTGAAATGGGGAGCTAAATACCGCAAACATTCTTTCTGTCTTTATTGCAGTATACAAAGTTTACTTCTCCTATTTGGATCCTTAAATCATATAGTCCCAGTCTGAATCATGGTCCAAACTGTACTGGCAAGGCAACATTGTTTTGTTTTCTTTTTTGCACTAGTTCATGTGACTGGACATGTGTTGTAGGTTTGAGGGTCATATGGAGTGCCCCCCAGGGATGTCTCATCCATCATTCTCAGTGAACCACAGCATCCTCGAGGCTGTGAGACCCAGACTCAAAGATTTTCACCAGCTGCTACTCGAACCTCCAAAGGTAAGGACTATTTACAGCTGTGACTATTGCTCTGTTTGCAGATTTGCAGATTGTAGGTTGAAGATAGGTGGACTATGTTATATTTTTCAGGCCAAGTCTGCAAATATTGATTGATTGATAATACTTTATTTATCCCAAGGAAAATGACATTTGTAGTTAAGATAAACACTTTGCTTTCCACCATCAGAAGAATATGATGAAGACAACATGGGGGGTTCTGGACCCTCCAGTGGGCAACACCAGGCTCAATGTGGTCAGACTGGTCGCCAGTCTGTTGCAGAGCAACACACACAGCATCAATACAGAACTAATTAACCTCAACACACTTGGAGTTATACTAGTAAGTACTATCTTCTTTTTAGGGTGTGTGGTGTGGGGGCGGAGACTACAATCAATGCAATGAATTTCGATCTTAGACAAGTTCAAAAGTTTTCTGAAAATTTTTTGGGGCATAAATTTTCCACAGAAGTCCAGTTCAGAGTTTTTGGTCTAAATCTGAAAATCCTAACTTGCACAATTAACAGAAAGTTTTATCCCTACACTTCAAACTTCCACACCATTCAAGTCAATGTCCAATCCCAGTAAATTGTTGCATCCCGATGTTATGCAGCCATCTGCCACCAGATGGAGCATTGTTGGGAAACTGGAAGAACTGGAAGAGGTGGCTGATAAGAGAGTGGTCTGGACTTCCCCGCTGCCCAACCCCAGATAAGCAGAAGAAAATGGATGATTTAACTTTTTGTTGTTTTGGATTTTATTTTTTAGCAATGTGGCTGGCCTGAATTTTCAAACGGCCTGCATCATTCATAATGCACGACACACAACACATCGCTTTTCAGTATTTCGTGGGTTTTTTTTGTTTTTTTTTTTTAATAAAAAAAAAATACTTAGCTTAAATCTGGCCATCCAGTTATCACTTGTCATGTATAGTGGCAATGCACAGGGAGCCTACATGTCCACCATGATCCGGATATAAGATCTCAGCCTGTGAGGAGACATGACAGATTTTTTCCTTCATAGTTTGTGTCAGCTATGTCGGCAAAAAAAACCTGAAAAACCTTTGGTTGTGGTTCCCCCTAGTTTTATTCTGTCCGTCGGTTTACTAATGCGACCCGTGGCTCAGGGGGTTGGGAAGCGCATCTGTAACCGGAAGGTCGCCGGTTCGATCCCCGGGCTCTCTGTCCTGGTCATTGTGTCCCTGGGCAGGACACTTTACCCTACTGCCTACTGGTGTTGGTCAGAGGGGCCAATGGCGCGATATGGCAGCCTCGCTGCTGTCAGTCTGCCCCAGTCTGCAGCTGTAGCTACAACCGTAGCTTGCCTCCACCAGTGTGTGTGAATGCGAGAGTGAATGAATAGTGGCATTGTAAAGCACTTGGGGTGCCTTGAAAAGCGCTATATAAATCCAATCCATTATTAATGCGTCTCCTTTTGTACTTGTTTTTGTTTTACTCAACAGGATATGTATTTCAAATACATCTGGAACAACTTCCTCCACATTCAGGTGGAAATCTGTACAGCCATGATACTGGCTATGCCTCCTGCCCCCATAGACATCCAACCAGACACAGAGGCAGAACACGTGAAGGAAAGCATCCTCATCAAACATGTAAGATTGAAATACTAGAAGGGGAAAACCACACTTTTTAGTGTGTGTGTGTATAAATACACATATGTATATGTGTCCATAACCTGTTTATACAGGCCTATACGAGCAACAGACTTGGAAGTTAACTATACGTCACGTGAGCTGTCTGTCAGATATTTCTTTGGTGTATTTAGTATCTTGTGTTTTTCTCCACCAGCTGTTTCAAAAGTGCCAATTTATACAGAGAATCATTGATGCCTGGAGCTCCAATGAGAAAGAACAGTAAGTATTCTTGTTTGCACTAAAAGCATAATACTTGTGTTTTATTGGTCATGGCGCTAGCACCCTATTAAATATGCTAATACTACTATTGAACCTTGTTTTAGGGCAGAAGGTGGGCGGCGACGAGGCTACATGGGTCACCTGACCAGAATAGCCAACTCTATAGTTCATAACTGCGACAAAGGCCCTAATGGGCCGCAAATACAACAGCTCATCTCTGGTGAGGAATTACATTTCTTTGAGTGCTCATCTAGCACCATCATGTGTTGTTACTGTCCTGTAAAGTGTAGGTTTATCATCGATAGGTCTCATACTGACCAGGAACACATCATCATCAGCACACTAACGTTTCTAAACCCTAGCTCATATTCCCCTTCGTTACACTCGTATTTTAGGAAGGACAAAAAGCACTTCCATGTGAGGGGAAAGAGAAGAGCTGGCTTTAAAACACAAGAAACTGTGGAATAGAATTTGGAGCATGAATGTTTTGTTTATTATCTGGGTTTTATAATTATTGGACACTAAAATCATAACTGAAAATAAAGTGAGAGATGTGCTTACCCATAATTTGAGAATAACATTGTTATTCTACTTTGTTGTAAAGGGGCTCAGGGGGTAGCACTGTCTTCTGCCAGTAGTTTTGATAGCTGTGCTCTTTATGTTGATGTAGTGTGTGTGTGTCTGTGTCTATATAAATTTCATGTCTGTGACAGAGCTCCCTGCAGAGGATCGAGAAAAATGGGAATCTTTTATTTCTGGACAGCTGGCTGACACAAACAAAAGAAACACTGTTGACTTGGTGAGTAACAACACGAACATGAAAAATAGTAAAGCTTTCAGGTTTGTTTTCATGCTGAACCATTTAACAGCTAAAGTGTTTTGGCATAGCATTAAAATGTTTTTAATGTAAATTTTAATTGAAAATAAACTGCTAGGACAAACGAGGAAAAGATGACCCAATGATTCAGTTTAAAATATACTGTCCAGCAAGACATTGAGAGTCAGTAAGTTATTATGAAGTTGAACTTTAATGTCAGCCAGACTGATTTCCCTGGGAACAAAGCATGAACTAAGCATCACCTGTATATAGCACTTAAGTAAATTCTATCCAATGTTTATCCTCCAGTCAAAGGTGAGGTCAGATGTTGGGGTCTGTTGACAACCTGCTGTGACAGTTTCAGTATTTCATGACGCACTGTAGCACAGGAACCATGAGATGATAAAATGGTGAAATAATTATATTTTTAATAAAAGTGTACTTCTAATTTTAATGTAAGCAGAAATTATAGTTTAATGATTATGTTATTTAATTTTGGCACTCTTTGCACTCCATAAGCAGGAGATCATTTTGTATTAAATGTCATGTTTTCTCAGGTAAATACACACCACATCCATTCTTCCAGTGATGATGAGGTGGACTTTAAAGAGAGTGGTTTTCACCAAGACTCGTCTCTTCAACAAGTAAGATTTAAACACAGATGCAAATGGATGAAGGCACACAAAGCAGACCCATGGGCACATAAACCCAGCTCATGTAGAGGTAGCCTTTCTGCCTAGGGGGCCAAATCAAAACCTTCTATATATTAAAAGTTATTGTCAAAAGTGTTTTCGATGATTGGGGGGGGACCCTAGGAAATTTAAATGTGCAGTACATACATGTCAACTTCTTTTTAAATTTTGTCCACTTCATGCTTCACAAGAGAAATTGAAGTCCTCCAAAGTGCATCAGGTTACTTTGTTTGTTTTGGGGTTTTTTTTCTTCTTCCCCCTTGACTTGGCCAGCTGTTGATTTCAGTGGGTACTCTGTGTCCATGGGTCCTGCACAATAACTCTGTCATCAGTGTAGCAGTAGAAAATTCAAAAATGAATGTACTTTAAACATCTATCCTAATGTATGTTATGTGTGTGTGAATATAGTATGTGTATACATGTTCTTTGTACTGCAAGTAATGACATTTTTGGTGTAGAGCCAAGAGTATATCATTATCGTTGGTCCTGGGTTTTGCCAGGCCTTTTCTGATTATCAGATGCAACAAATGACGTCCAATTTTATTGAGCAGTTTGGCTTCAATGACGAAGAGTTTGCTGATCAGGACGATGTTGTGGAGTGAGTACTTTTCCTACATTTGCTATTTAAGTATTACCATGTAACACAAAAGGTACAGCACACTACACTACAAGCTGGTGGGTCATTTTTTTCACTGTTAATTCATTCAGTTATAGAATATTTGCATATGACTTTTAAAATAAAGGTCTTCAATTTAATTTCTTAATTTTGAGTCATTCATTGGCTTGTGAAGGATTTCCATTCTAGCCCTAAACTCAATTTAAAAAGCATAAAGCTTTTTTTTCTGAGTAATTTAGATTTTCATTTTTATATAGAAAGAAATGTCATCACCAGCGACACCATTTTATGCTTTATCATTAGCCTGGTACAATGATCACGTCAAAGGCAAAAATTGGCTCAAAGAAGAAATCATATCCACCTTTTTCTGCTGTCGTGGGCCGCCTCTTTTCTGTCTTTCTTAGGGTGAGCTGGAATGGGCATGCTTGTGGTTTTGCCTTTTATGTCACTTGTTTTTCAAAATGCCTGGGAGTGGATCAGTGAAGTACAGCTTTCTTACATAATCTTAGGCTTCTGGTGACCTTAAGTTATTCTTGTAACTTTTAGGTACAAGAATAACTTTTCTTTTTACTTTCTTTTCTTCCGCTTTAATTTTAAAAAAAAAATGGCATCAGTAAAGCGCTTAGGAAGAAAAGATCTGCTCTGAGTAGGTAGCTATATGAACACCTGTCGAAAAGCATGCTTGTTAGAAACATAAGACTCATACATGGGGGATGCATAAATACAATGGACCCATAGCATTGACCAACCTACCTCAGTGATTGAATGTTTCCCAGAAAGGCTGAAAATGCACATTGACCACAGACATGACCTCTACAAATTCTGTTAAGCATAATATTATTTAATGTTAGTGTAATGAAAATTTGGCGATCTCTTTTAGAAAATAAAGCTGTTATTCACTGAGGTCTTTAACTGATGTACCTGATAATGCTTCTGCTCTAGCTAATCTAAAGTGTCTAAAGTGGTGTGCCTCCTGTGCCATCATGATGCCTGGAACATATCTGATGTAGCCTAAAAAAAGAGAGGACTTGACTTTCCTGTAGAGATGTACACAGCATAAAACCTCTGCTTCTTTGCTGTAAAAGAACAGTGCATTGTATACAGGGCAGATGTTGGCAAGTTATTATAAGTGGTCACACAGGTGAAAAACATAGATAATTCCTTCATTATTAGTTGTTTCAATAGTGTATATCCAACTGCAATATGCATGATGAGTTTTATATTTATTGTATTTTCATCTTTGTTAGAACTAGGCTAACAATAAAAAAAACAACAAAAAAAAAAACATGCTTGGGCAAAAAGTGATTGCTTAGTGGATGGTAAATTTTCAGCAAAATCTTATGTGACTACATCAGAATATCAAAGTAGAGACTAACAATGTTGGGTTCCTTGTCTGCATTGTTTCCTCTACCTGGAAATGTAGCTTTTCTTAGCTTGGTCAGTTTAAAACATGGAACGGGGACATAAAGAATCAGGTGGTGATTAAAAGTTGTTTATTTTGTACTGGCTGCTTGAAATATTAAACAAACTTTTGCTGTGTCCTAGAATTTGTCTGTGTGGGGTCATTTGGAGACGAGTTAAAGGAAAAACAAGTGTCTTGATAAGGTGTTGTGCCAGCAGTGTGACTTGGCATTGTTTGTCCAAGTCTATGAAATTCTACACAGTGGTTAAGCAGCACAAATGATATTCCCTCGTTTTGATGACGCCAAAAGTTCAGCTGGCTTTTGAATCTGGCAACTAAAGGTCATGGTGTTTGAGTCACATCAGTCATACTTATTAAAGCCATTCTTTCCCTATGGATGGGAGCATTAACATCTCGGCAACAACTTGCATCATTGGGAGTGCTTCATCACTGGTTTAAAAAAAAGATCACTCTACAACTAAAATGTCTCCCACAGCAATGGCCAAAAGATTCCCCCATTGTAGGAGGGAATCTGGGGTTTTTCCTTTAATTTGTTGCTTGTCTGTATGTGGATGCCTAACAAATCTAACTCAATAAAACTCTCTCTCTTTAACCTTGCAGTATTCCCTTTGATAGAATATCAGACATCAATTTTTCACTGAATACAAATGAAAGTGTAAGTACTTTGATTATTAATCTAAAATTCATAATGTTGAGAGTAAAACTCTTCTGGAATTAGTTAAAATATTTTTAAAGGCATGATGTGCATATCCTGATGTTGATATTAATTTGGAAGCAGATGACAAGAAAGTGAGAAAATAAAACTGCTGTAGAATACAAACCTTGAAGTAATTTTTTTTTGTACTTCAAACAAGCCTCTAGGTATTCTTCAGGAAAAGAAATGACAGCATAATGCTGTGAAAGATGCCTGAGGCCTGCTTTCTAAGTGAATGCTTCACAGCCTAGGGTTTTGTTCTGTAAGACTTTACTTTGTATGTGCATGTGCTTTAAGCACAACCGATGACACTCTAATTTTGACATGTGTGTAAATTTTCTCCAGGCAAATATCGCTTTGTTTGAGGCACGCTGTAAGGAGAAAATCCAGCAGTTTGAAGATGCTGGTTCAGATGAAGACGATATCTGGGATGAAAAAGATGTCACCTTTGCACCAGAGGCACAGAGACGCCCCAGGTGAGTCAGACACACATGCACCAAGAAACTGAACTTTTTTTTTTTTTTTTTTTTTTGCAACTTCACTGAATTGAGTTACTGAATTAACCTTAATGGCCTCATTATACTATCTTTCCACTTGTTTTTAAATTATTTGTTACTTAATGTTTTCATTAAGGGGGCGGGGTTGCCTTCATTTGATAGCATTAAACAGGACTATCAAGTCAAACATGGGCATAGTTGTAGTGCTGTGAGAGCAAGCTGGTACGGATGTGAACCATGTGCCACCAGATTTTGAACAACTAAAACATTCAAGTGGTAGGAATGATATAGCAGGTTTTCTCATGAATTCATATGGACACTGTATTTGATCTTATAGTGATTCATTTTTATTAACATCAACGTCAGAAGCTATTTGTAAAACTTTTTAGTCTTGTTTAAGGATAATTTGTTGTGTTTAGAGTTTTTTGCTTTTTGTGTGATTGCTTTAGAAAAGTGGTAGTTGTATCACCATTGCTGTAGTCATCAAAAAACCTTTGTATTATCAGCTTGTTACTTCAGTATTTTTAATACAATGGTAATAATAATCGTTATAATATTTAAAATCAACATAATATGAATAATGTCATCAGTACTTGGATAAGAAACATCTCTAGGTTTGTCAGTGTTTGTTGTAAATCACACACAAATTCATTCACAATGGAAAGATGAGGGAAATGAGAAAGGTGAAGGTCGTATGGCTCTGAATACATATTTTAGTGGTCAACAAGGCCAGCATTACATACTTATTATGCAAAAATACAAAAAAATGTGTTTATGTGAACTGTAAGTTCCATATAGGAGCATATATACAGATAAATTGTTTTACAAAACGCCACCAGAGCAGCCTGTTTATTTAAGCTGTATCAATAAAATCCTGATATCAATTCCTGCTGAATTGTATATTCTGTTATTTATTTAGTTATTTATCTATTTATTTTTAATCTCACTCACAGTATAAAGAGGACAGCTCAGATCTTTATTCTAATACTTGATCTGTCCATCACAGGAGTTCAGGCAGCACAGACAGCGAGGAGAGCACAGACTCGGAGGAGGAGGACGTGAAGAGGGATCAGTTTGAAGCTTCCAACCCCAGCAACGATGACAGAATGGAAGTTGACACAGGTTAGTGGTTTTGAGACAACCACATGTAAGACTCAAGTACACAGTGGTAGCCTAATGACAAATTGTCACAAGCGTTTTTATTTATTTTATGTTTTGCCTCAACTTGATTTTAGGATCAAGATTAAACTAAGATTAATTTAAAGTTATAGAGTGTAAAATCTCACTGCTGGTCAGTAGATTGCTGTCAGCTGAGTTTTAACCCCTCCCAGTTCGACTGAATAATCAAATCAACTCCTTTAGATCAACCCTGAAGAATCAGTAACAGTTGCTTTCATTTTCTCCACAATGGCCGCTTCCAACTGGCATGTTTTTAGTATGTATTTTTTCACATACTAAAGCATATTTAAATAATATCAACAATAAATTGCGCAATAAGCAATAAATTATGTTGTTTTTTTTTATTTATTTAAAAAAAACAAACAAACACTGAGCCAGTAAAAAAAAAAAATGGCAGTATTTTACTTTTTTTTAATTTTATTTTTTAAAACCCCTCACTATGTAGGCATTGCATTGTGTAATCACGAATAATTAATCATGGTAATTAATTGGAGTTATTTTCAGTTTATGCGTGAATTAAAACGTATATATTTGGGGTTGTTTTTGTTGTTTTTGTTTGTTTGTTTAGGCCCAGTGTGGACGGCAAATTTTGATGATATCCCTATGGACACGGGTACATCCACAGCTTCAAACTCCAACCCCAGCAACCCAGCTCCATCCTCTCCCTCCACCTCCCCTGATACAGCATGGAGCTCCTCTCCTGCAGCTAACTCAAACTCAGAAACTGGCTGGGCTGATTTCTCCAACTTCACTCCTGTCAGGTAAGATGTCCTGACTTACCGTGGGTCTGTTTTTCTGTCTGCAGTGTTGCAGTTTCTGGAATAAATAATTTGTGTTTAAGATAGCCGTGAAACTTGAAAGTGCTTTATAAATTTATATTTATTTTTCAGCCCCAAAGACCCCCTGAGATGCAACTCTCCTGTTGCTATGGAAACCAGTATAGAAACAATTGACCCTTTAGGGGTTAACGCACCCATGCAGTCTGAAGGTGAGATATGCACAAATGCATGTCCTTGAGTATTCTTGTCATCTGACAAGGGAAGTATCCAGAATTTCCTGAACTTGATGATGTTTCTTATATTTCTTATCTCTTTCTTATATTAGGGGTGAATGTAACCCATGTTGAGGTAGCTGTTGATGCTAAATCAGTCTAATTGACGTTGATTGATTGATTAGACCTGACACCTAATGTCACATTTCTTAACATCCCTCAGACTGTGATGGCTGGTTGGGCACGAGTGTGGCTTCTCCAGCTGCCTCTGCACCTAGTGATTGTGGGAGCTCTAAGGCAGAGGAGGAAGCATCTAGCTCTGAGCACCGCAGCATCACAGAAACGGTCATCAATGGCTCCATGAAAGAAACAGTCAGTCTCACTGTTGATGCCAAGACTGAGACCGCCGTTTTCAAGAGGTTCGAGAATCACTTGCACACAAAAGAATTACGCTTCAGACTTATGGTGATGAGAGTGGTGCCAGTGCCAGTTGGAATTCTGTGATTATAGGCATGGGTTGGCTGGTTTTAACTGGTGTGTCTTATGGGATGCGGGGCTGGCTCATTGTAGCTTCATGCCAGAAGAAAAACTCTTAAGCTACTGAGGTAGTCCTACTTTGTGAATAACTCATCTTAACTAGGCTGTAGTCAGTGTAAATTCTTAAAAATTGTTATCACTTTAAGAATTTACTTATTTATGAATACAATCCCAGTTTAGTTATCTGTGCCTCAATGAGGATTAGAGGCTGATCTGATAAATGATTCCTACTTGACCTGGTCCATTGCACTGCCATAAAGAAAGGGGCCTATAAACTGATTCAGTTTTTAACACTGACTATTCTTTCTTCCGCTGTCTAGACTGTAGTGACTGTAGCTAACATAAGTTCTTTACACTATTGGTGTTTTGAGACTTTAGATACAACCACTATAGATCCTGTGACATTTAATTTGTGTGCCCTGTCATGGGTTAGTGTAATGTGACATGATAATGTGGACAGCAGAAAATAGGATTTTGGGGGGATTGGGGTTGATATTTGAACACTAGTTTGTTTGTTTTACTCCTTGATAGCCATTTGATGTTCAAAAATCCAAAGTAACTGAGGTCTTGCCTTACACAAACTGGGGATACCAAGTTTTGAATGCCACTTTTCTGTCCTACAAGCTTAAAAAGTGCCTCATAAAAAGTCCCTTTCATGGTGAAATCCTTGTTTCCTGAACAGTCAGGTTTTAAAGTTGGTTGTCCTCTGTCCTTCCGTCCCTTTGTTGATGCTGCATCATATTGTCTGTCTGCCTGAGTTGATAACAGCAGTGTAATGAACTGAGCGACACTTACAATCTGAGCTTCCCCTCTCTCTCTTGCTGTGCGTTGTGGGTGTGGTCTTCTTCAGAGTGTTGAAATCTTATCGGTATGTACAGCCAATCAGAGATCAGCCTGCAGCCGTGATGTAGTCTTGTTGTCACGTCAACCACCAACTTTTCTTTCGGAATTTTGATCTTCTTTGGTTTCAACTCCTTGTTTGTTTATTTCATTATCTCCATTCTGCATGTGTTTTTATCAAAGGTGTGTTTTTCTTCTTTTCTTTCTTTTCTTTTTTTTTTTTTTTAGTGCAGTTTTTTTTTTTTTCCTTTTTAATTTTGCCTTGATCTTATTCAGATTACTTTTATTCTAACACTGCAACACAATCTCATTCTTGGCTGAAATGTTCCAGATGAAATTGGCCCAAAGTAGAAACCAGTTCTCTGAAGTGGCCTCAGTTGGATTTTTATTGGTTACATACAGCTTTCTAAATATATTTCTCCATATGCTTGTTTCATTGGTGTGCTTTTCCCATAGCTGCCTTATTTTTTTGGCTTTAGCAAATAGACAGTGTGTCCATCCTGCGATTGTGACTTATTAGAGAGAAAAACAATACTACTTTTGCAAAATACAAAAGCAAAATGTGGTGATTGTATTCTGACTGAAAAACTACTTTAATACAGAATAAAAACATGTACACGTCACAGCTCACTCTTCACATAATAAAACAAAATTTGATATTGGCTGTAATACAACTAGGGCTGTTCGATATAACGATGTATATCGGATGACAATATAAAAACGTCTATCGTTTCATTTTACGCTATCGTTTGTTTCGTGGTGTCGTAAAATAAACTGTTTACAGCAATATTTTTTCATCATTTTGATGATCACTGTAGTGGCTATCTTAATTTCTTAAAGTTCTCTCTTTCTCTTATATTTAATATAACCACACTACAGACGGACAAGCGCCTGTCTTTATGTGTTGTTGTTGTTGTTGTTGTTGTTGTTGTTGTTGTTGTTAGCAACAACAACGACGGTAAAACCATCGAGTGGCTCCGCTGTCCACTTGTTTGATCCTGTTGAGACTTTTCAAAATAAACTGAATCACGTGAAAGGGTATGCAGAAAGTTTACGGATGAGAAGCAAAAAAGAGCCGTCAGGTGCTAAAAAATAAACCTTCGACTCAAACTTTGAAAGAAAACGATGGCCGTTACAACTTATGTCTAAAAATGTATAGTTTCATGCATCGGTTAAAACACTGGACTCCAGGTAAAGGACGCCCAGCTGGAAACACTTCACGCAAGTTGAGTTGCTCGAGATTCCAGAATTTACATAAAATGTTACATTTTTGTGATTTATACCATTGTCAGGACGATAAATGTATTATATTGGTATATGAGATTTTGGTCATATTGCACAGCCCTAAATACAACCATTCTAAATATAACAATAACTGAGGTAGATTCAAATAGAAAGATTTGTGCTTTAATGTGTTGCTAATTGAATCAGATTTCAAAACAACATGTATTTGTTTTTCTGTACTATAAATTCCAGAAAGTAACGTTTTCTCTTTTTTGGTACTTGACTAAAATTACATTTACACAAGCATGACTATATGAGTTTGAATGTTTTTGTGAAATTGTAAAATTCTGTTTTTAAAACATGTAACTGACTGCAGATTTTTAACAGGAGACCATAAACATTTGTTTTCTAATTTTACACATTCTGGGTACCCGTTATATAGCACCTTTTTAAATGTTTGAATAGATTTGGATGTTTGTGAGTGTTTTTAGTTTGATTGAGGCCTCATCAAGATGATTGGTGGTTCTCTGAGACAAAGCAAGACTGACGGCTGGTACAAACAATTTTGGTCTAATCAGTCTCTAGGCCTGTTTACTGTTTGCTTGCTAGCAACAAAGTAAAGACTATCATAGCTAAACAATCCAATCTGTTGACTTTCTCCATTTGCTGTACATTTTGATGCTTTTCCTACATAGACATCAGAGGTGTTCCATTTCGACATGACCATCCTTTGTTTTACTGTTCTTTCTGTCAGTCAGTTCAGCATGCTTCACTGTTGACATCTCACTGTTGTAATGGTTGGTGTGGTTCTGTGGAAAAAGTGACTAATTAGAAGGGATTCATACCAATGTATTAATGCATATGCTGTGTACTTGTGTGTTCCAGTGAGGAAGAGAAGATTGCTTCTTCAGAGAAGTACTCAGTAGTGGAGTATGTGGAGTCAGAGAGAGCAGGCATCAACAGCTCAGCCACAGCCTGCTGTCCTAAAACTGGGTCAGATATAGCACACACAGTCTCACAGTCACTACTTAAGTTTGTTTTTGTCTTATAAAAAGCCAGAGTCGGCACGTGCTCTGCAGTGTTCAGCGGTCGTCCGTTACACATTTGTCCCTGAAATGTGCAGGACTTTGCAGTATTCATTGCTACTATCAGATGTGCTTGCAGAATCTGATAGTCAGATTATGTTTCTTCATAACTTCAAGTGCATTAATAGTAATGAATCATCACATTCATCATTTCTGTTATATCGCCATCCAGATGCATCTAGCAGCTATGTCAGTGCCCCACGTTTCTCTGAGCTGTGAATAATTGCAGGCCTTTCCATTTTGGTTAAATATGAGCCTGGAAAATAAAAGATGTGATTTAAAAAGTAGTAAATTGCTTTTGATTAAAAAATAGTTAGCCTAACAACAAAGTAAACAACTTCTTTCCTTCCCTTTTCAATTGGATTAGACCTTTTCCAGAAAGCAGGTCATTTAAAGTCTATGAATAGTTCCAGATTACCTTCAAAGTCTGCTTTACATCAGCTCAGTGAATGAGGTATTAAAACTGCATGGCAGACAGCTCCTTTGGGCTCTATGCCAACAGTTAGAGATAGTTGGGGTTTGGGGGAGAAATCCTGACTGAGTGATCTCCTCGTGTAACTAAACCTCTTAAGTCGAGTTGAGCATCGCACCCAGAAAATAAGTTCAGTATAACTCCTGGCCAATCAGAGCTTGGTCAGTTGCTCTATTGACTGGAATTTATTTATTTTTAAGAAATTATAGGTGTAGGAATTGATAAATGACAAGACAAAACTGTTTTGCTGCAAGATACAAATTATCTTGAGCTGATTTCCATTACAGCCTTTTCTAAACAGTTTCACATGTTCTGGTATTGTAAACTGAATATATTGTGTTTCTCTCCTTATTCGTGTCCTGGCAAGTAGTGAGAAATGTCGGCCCATTGTGGAGCTACCCAATGGTCCTCTGGAAGAAATGTCCCCCACAGAGGAGGCCAAGTAAGTCTGACTGCCTTTGTGATTCAAGTTTGAATTTCATTAGAATATAATCAGTCTCTTCATAGTCTTCATTTATGGAGTGATATTTCCTTCTGTCTTCAAAAGGTTCCGTATCTATATCTCATTCCTCTTTTCTAGGCTCGGCAGAAGTTCTGTGTCCTCTGAGCCAGCTGTAAACGGGCCAGCATGAGAGTCACTTAATGCCTGCCAATGGCCAGCCTGTTCTGCCATGCAGGGCCTTTCTCCTGGTCAGCCAGCAGAGGCTGCTGCTCACAGCTGTTCCAACCACATGCCCCATCAGGACCAGCAATACTCCCATCGTCTCATCACTGAAAGACAAATGGGCAGACAGGTGTACAGACACAAGATGGACTAAGAAGTAAAATGAGAGACACTCAAATGGATACGGAATAATTTTTTTTCTGCATTTGTTTATATACTATTGTACTTAGGAGGTGATGTGTGACTGATATCCTGACTCCCAAAATTAAATAGTAATGTTGCGATGGTTAAGGAAATGATTGTATGAATAAAATATTTTATAAAAGGAAAATGTATACAGAAGCATAAGTTGAATTACCACAGAGAGGAATAGCTGATTCATGATCAACCAATCACCATGTTGTTGTTATTGGCTGCATAACAGGCTGACACTTCAAGTTAGAGCTATATTTAAAATTTCTCCCCCACCGTTGATCTGTCTCTGAGCAGAGCTGCTCTGACCAATTGAAACAGTTTTATTTTTGTTGCAGCTAATTGCAAATGATTTTTCTCTTGTGATCTTCTGCATTGAATAACATTTGAGCTGTTTTGGTATGTTTCTTTCTAATTTATTATGGAGTTGAGATTGTAGTAACAAAAAGGGGAAAAAAATGACCATAGAGATATACCAACACTGTCTCTTTCTTACTGGCTGCTTTCATGCTAACTAGGTTCTTACCTCGCAGCTGGAAGGCTAAAGAGGAGATGTTTGTCACCACAACCTAAACTAGGAGCTATAAATGCATTAAGAATATGTTCGTTTTTTGTTTTTATCGCAAGTGCTCTTCAGATAACTGGTTTTCAGTTTGCTGGGTCTCCCTTTAGATTGCATTATATTTTTTAAAAATGTCGTTCCAAGTTGAATATTCATCTCCAATGTGCAGAACTGTCAATTCAGCCTGCTACTATAGTAAAATTGAAAGGCATTTAATTGCCAAACTATACACAGAAGTAGAGGATAAATTTATTTAATAATAAATAAATACATTTTGCCAAAACACACAGCTGCCACATGGGGTAGGCCCAAACAGCTACACAATCTACAGTCTGTAACTCTGTCAGCTGTGGAGGGCGAGCAGATGGAGCTACTGTGTGTAGTCCCACCATCTCGGCATTAGAAAGATATTGACTGGCAAGGCTTGGCTCTGGAGGTTTCCTCTATAGGTAAGAAAGTGTTGGTTTTCAAAATATGATTTTTTTTTTTTTTAAGTCAATATCTGTACTGTTCAGCTCAAGCGCACATACTCTATAAAAAGGTTTGAGTTTGTGATTTCCCATTGAATGCAATACATAATTTCTAATGTGTGCTAGGGACAGCACTTTTCATGCCTCATACATCATGTGGAAGCTGTGTGTTTTCTGCGTTACCTTTTGCAAGATTGCCTTGTGTCCACCCTCATGGGCTTACATGTGACAATCAGGTGAAATTGTTTCAGCCAATGACTGTGTGCCAGCAGGTGACACTGTTTAGACCGTACAGTGGGTGAGGTGGAGGTACTGCTGTAGAAAGTTTGGGCAAAAAAGTTTAATGGTGACTTCAAATGATGTACTCTGTCAGCCAGTCTAATCAATGAAAGCAAACATTCCTGCTAGATTACTTTGTAATATGAATGGTGACATTTTACTTTTTACCTGCAAGTTTTTAAGATAAAATGATAAGGATTACTTTTACAGTTATCACATCAGACGCTCTGTAGTGTTTTAGCGTCTGGTATGTGTTCATGTGTAAGTTATTCCTGCAGAGCAGGAGGTCCAGCTTGAGTAAAGCACCCAAGTTTGAAACAGTTTTATTTCTATTTTCATTGACTTCATTCTTGTTCATCAATGTTTTGTTGGGAATCGTTCTTCACTTTAAAACCACATTCATAAAGCATTATTTGGAAAATGGTTTGATTTATTTTGGTCTCCAGTTTTAGAGGTGGCAGCTGGATCCTGAGGTGTATGTTGTGTTTGGGGGGTTCTTAACATTATAAGTGTCTAACTTTCTTTTTTTTTGGTTTGGTTTTTGTTTTTTTTTTAATTTGACCAACCGTTGGTGCCCTGGGCAAAACCAAACACTGGCTTATCTTGATTGGCACTATTACTGCAGAATGTGTCCACACAGGTTTGACTCTTGTATTGAGCACTAAATGCACCAATCACCAATACTTGTAGGATTTTAAAGTGGACTTGCCATGCTAGTTTCCAGCTCTGTTCTTTCTCTTGGACACCTGGACAACCTAAACTGCTGTGTAACCACCTGACTTAGAATAAGAAGCTGCAGATAATATGATGGTAAAAAAACAGACTTCAACTTGCCTTCTCTTCTTTGCTTTAACCCCTTACTTTGCTCTCACCAAATTAGTTGAAACGTGGTTCCTAAGGAAAATGGTTTTGTGACTTGGTTTTCTGTACCAGGATTGGAGATGAAATGAGAGGTTTACAGGTAATGGTTCACATTCACTGCTCTGTTCAGTTGTGCATATTTCTAGACTGTCAAAGGCACAACCCATTTTCTGTTAGATTAAAGCTGTCAGTGGAAACTCGAGTCGGTTTAATATACTGATGTATATTAAATGGTGGTAATCGCACCCATTTTCCTGTCCTCTTGGGCTTTGCTTTGAAGACCAGCACCACATTTTGCACAAAACCTCTAGTATCACCGAGACCTAATTAGCAGCGTTACGGTAAATGTGAGAAATCATTGTGTTTAAAGTTAACAGAGGTTTTAAGATGTTTCTCCATTAGAATTTTTGGAGTTGGCGCATCAGGGGTTGCAGTGTTTAATTGCTCATGTCAGACCACATGACACACTTGTGCTTCCAGTGTAAATGATAAACACGCCTTTGTCATTGTGCCGGTTTTAAAACCGAAAACTTGAGTTTTCCTACGCGGCTTCAAACCATCCTCCTAACGGTTATTTCGCTCCGGAAGTTGTGGTGTGTGCGTAATATACACAAACGATGAGGATGAGAGGAGCCTCCATGGTTGTTTCTCTGCTGCATTATTTGAACACTGCCCCCAAGCGACATACACGTGGAAGAAACCACACTAAACCTGCTTACACACAAGAACTTATAATCAACAGATGAAATGTTAACATTGAAATAGCATAAGATTTACAAGTCATCTATTACAAACTACTCAAAAATGTACTATGCTGCCAAAGAATATAAAAAATTGTGGTCTTAATGTGCCTTCCTATCATCACAGAATCTATGTCCGAATAAAAGCTGCTATAACGACACCCCCCCAATCAATAAAGACGAATATCGATTGAACATTAAATGGTTATTATTAGTTTAATTGTTAGTTGTATAATAGCTCGATCTTTGCACTGGTAGGAGTGCGTTGCCTGACAGACTGCACTCTGGGTAAAATCCTCCCATCTACGTCAAAACAGCAGCTTGGTTAGCTCTTGCTAGCTAACCTGACGCTAGTTAGTGGTGCGTCAGGTTCACCAACCAACTTTAATGGTTTTTCGCGTCTGTAGGCCATCTTTGCTGTATGCAGTGTCTATTTTGTTATGAGACATGCAGGATAGGTACAACGAAATAGGCTTTGTCCAGCAAATACTCGGTTTGAATTTGGTGCCGAGAAAAAATAGTACAAACCGAGGCAATGACACATCTCTCAGCGACTTCTCAGGTGGGCTAATGTTTGGTAGCTTTTCAGCTAGTCTTTATGTCTTTGCTGTCTACCTATGCTAAAGTATTTGACTGAAAAAGAAGCCATTTAAAATGTACTGCGAACAGAACCTGTCACTATGGGTCATTAGCTAGAGGCTAGTTTATACGCAATGTTGTTGGAGTAGTTGGTGAAGCTAGCTAACTTCTACTTTGTCTAAGCGATTGTTGGGTAGTCAGAAGTCTGCATATTGTTTTGTAATTTGAGAGTCTCTAGTGTTGAAGACCTGTGTAAATGATACTGTTAAATTCCACTGGTCATGGCTCTTAGGGTATGACCATTGAGTAGTGTCTTCAGTCTCTATGTAGATTTGACAAATGAAATGTGCGCTGGTGTTCTGCCAGAGTTATTTTTCTGTGACACTGAACACAGCAATCATTTTGCGTTGGTGTGTTACTAGTTGTTAAACAATGAAGATCTAGAGTTCTCCTCAATGTTTAGTCAAGTCACAAACTGGTCCTCATTAAGGATTCAACATCATTGTCATGTTTTTTCAGTGAACCACTGTCACCCCTATGGAAATAAATCAAATAAATACATTCGTGGTTATGTAGTATGTTCACTGATTGGCATGAAGAGATGCATAACTGTATAATTGTGTTTTCCCAGAGATGTGGTATGGCGTGTTTCTGTGGGCAGCGGTCTCCTCTCTTGTGTTCCACCTGCCTGCAGCTTTACTGTCCCTAGCCTCACTGCGCCAGCACAAATTTGCCCGGTTCATGCCCATTGCGATCCTCCTCATGGGCATTGTGGGACCAGTGTTTGGGGGAGTCCTAACTAGTAAGCCTTTTACCTGCATGTGCTGTTGTTGTTTTAATGTATGTATTTTTGAATTTTTTAAAATGAATGATATAACTATTTGTGATTACATTTATTTCAGCATTTATTAAAAAGATTTGTATACCCGCATATTATAAAATAGAAGGTATTTTCAGATGCTTCCTTGTTTCCTAAGTATCACCACAGCAGATTAGTCCACACAGGAGGACATGAACTTGTGTCCGTCTGAGCCTGATCTCATACGAGGGATGTATTGCATGCTAGGCAGATGCCTTTGTGTTTTCCCCAATGTAAAAGAACCGAATGAATTGGACCATCACTGAGCAGTGCTGCTGGAAACCTGTTCAGTATGCAGCCAGTTCATTTAAGCTTCCACAGTGTGTGGGTCTACTAGTCTCAATCTCAAGTGTTTACAAATAGGACTCAATGTGTAAATTAGTATCGCTGTAGCTGAATTGGGTTGTGAGCACACCACAATGGTTCTTAATGAAATACTGAATCTTAAGATGGATCAAAGCATCAGGAAATTTTGCAGTTTTTAAGATTCATAATAGATGATAAGTTCTGTATTTTCTCCTGAACTTTTATTTAATGTTTCCCAAGTCAGTCACTTAAGCTTGAGTTAGTTTCCAGAGTGCATTTGCTTGTTTCACTGTAGTTTTTGTTCATGTTTAGTTGTTAAGTCTTCAATATTTTCAGTGCTACTTGTAGTGTCTTATTTTAATGACTTCGGAGGTGTCTGATAGCCATATGTTATTCTGAAGTTCAAAATGGATATTACTGCAATGTTTATTCATTTAATTTTGAAGGCAGGTGATTCACGAGTCTCAATAAGCAAACGCACAAAATCCTGATTGGACAAGTCGTGATAACAAATTTAAACAAAGTAAATGCATATTCTTAAAAAAAGTGCATTATTATTATTATTACAGTGAAAAGATTAAGAGAACTAGGGATATTCTTTTTATTATTATTATTATTAATTCAGTAAAAATCTAATTAGATTTTCTTTAAGAAGTGACACAGTCTACATTCAGTTGCAAATTTGATATTAATCCACCTGTTTCCCCTGATGATGGTAGGCTAAATCATCCATGCCCCACTTTCTCTCACATCTGACAGTAACATAACGTGTTGTCGTCCGTACCTTCCCCTCTCTGGTCTGCTCACCTGACAGCAGAAATGGAAGAAACTAGGACTATTTTATGACATCCAAGAATCTTACACTGAGACACACACAGGCTGCCCTTACGGGACAATGTTTATGGTTACAAACATCCCCTAATTAGGGCATGAGCTGTACCAGGCAACCCTGAATACCCAACAACCCACAACTCTTTCTATTTAAAGCTCAGAAAACCCCAAAAGAAAACATGATTGTAAGTACAATAACTTCTTGAAATTTTAGATAATGAATAATAATGATATGTAGTGAATACATTGACCAAACTAATGGTTATTATGATTTTTGCAGTAGTCAAGCCTTACATTCAGACCCCAAGTGTGAGGTTCTGATTAATTGTTGCTTATATCAGGAGGTCAGCAGGCCAAAAGGTGGTTTGTCGGCAGAGCTCTGCTTATCAGTAAGTCAGAAGCCAAATTGGAAAACACACACGCTTAATAATTTTCTTTCTTTCTTTTCTTTTTTTAGGTGCAGCCATAGCAGGTGTGTACAAGGCAGCAGGGAAGACGATGATATCTTTGGAGGCGCTGGTGTTTGGTGTCGGGCAGTCGTTTTGTGTTCTCCTCATCTCCTTCCTCAGGATACTTGCAACCCTTTAGCAGTGCTAAGTTTGATGTGGACTTTCTGGTGAATACTGGCAAGAACAGTCCAGTCTGGGTTGTGATGTCATTTTCTATGGGTGGATTTTTTTTCTCAACTATCAAGAGAAAGGCAATGTGTAAATTGATGGAGTGTACGCTATACAGCACTGAATGCTCTAGGTGTTAAATCATTTGTATGATATTGACTGTAGGACAGCATGTTGCTACATTCACATCCAGGCCTCCCCATACTACATCCAATGAAAGTTACTTAGCATTGTCCCAAGTTTTTTCTAAAGTCAGGTGTCGAGCTGAAATTCTCAGTTTAGGAGTCTGCGCTTTCAAACGTAATGTGAAAGCAGCAATATGCTGTTCTCGAGTTAGCAGAGCAGTTCAGCAGCAGGATGACACTAACCTCTCTCAGGGGCTGTGTGAGAGCGTGTGTACGTTTGTGCGCACACGTGTGTGTGTGTGTGTGTGTGTGTGTGTGTGTGTGTGTGAGAGAGAGCGTGCGTGCATGTGCGCATGCATGCACATTTCTCTGCCAGAGTGACTGCATAGAGATAGAACAGCAGATGGGCTGTTGTACTGTTAAAATGGGGAGATAATGGTTATATGCAAGGTTAATGCTTTTTCTCTTGAGGCCTTAATTTCTATTTTCTACTTTCCAAAGTGGTGTTTATCTTCAGGGCTATCTTTCCTTAATTCTTTGTCCTGCTGCTCCTTGGGTTCTCTCTGGTGTTTTTGGTTGACATTTTTTTTTGACTGCCTGTGTGTTAATAATAATACTTCCAGGTTGGTTAGAAGCACCTATATGTCTCCCTCTATTCCTCTCAGCTTATCTTTCACACAGGGATACAGTGGAGATGCTGTTATAAAGCTGATTGTTAAGTTCATAGCCCTGAAAATGCAGCCTGTGTCTTCAGAGCTTCTCTGTTCACCTTGATTGTTCTGTCTTTAGGCTTGATGGAGGAGGGCGAAGATTATCAGATTGCTAAATCAACAGAAAGTGATACGTTTTTAATCTTTTAGCTCTTTGAATGATAGTGTGTTTTTAAGGGTTATTTTGTAACAATGAACTGATTTGTATATATTCAAAATTGTTTCCAGGTCTTTGTACATTTTCAGTCTTTATGATTAAATATAAATAATTTTCTGCACTAAATGTGCATGTATAAGTTTCCACATTGTGACAGCTTTTTGGTTGATTTTGGTATCCGAGAGGTGCATTTACAGTAAACTCTACAAGTAAAACACAAGTCATTATGTTTACTGTGTGTATATATAAGTAACTATGTCACAAGTAATTAAGATGGAAGAAATGTATTTTTTTTTTACAGGAATGAGGTGTGATATGGTCAGAAGCTTCTTCAACCTCTGTACACTATATAGGGCTCTAGGGGCTCAGACCAGTAAATGAGCTGTGGACCCTACAGGTCCATCTAATTGGTCCTAATATAATATTAATTGCATAAAGCAAAAAAAAGTTGAAGACTGACTCACAATCCTGTACAAAAAGAAAAAAAAAAGATTCAAAGGTCTCCTCAAGCAGGCAGGAAAAGGTCAAGAAAGCCACTAAGATGTCTAAGCCATTTCCAAAGGATGACTCTCTCTTAATTTACTTTGTTTATCTATAGTTTTGACTGGAGTCCACACAAGGTTTAACTATTATTGACATTTAGCATATCTGCACCTTGCTATAGACTGTATATGATGTTATAAGTTTTCAAAATGAAGCCAAGCCATGAAAGTGCCTTAAAGATGCTCTTCTTAAATTGTTAGCAGGAGCCTTTTCCACTGGTTCCAAGAAATCTGGTTCTGCCCACTCTGAGAAAATGCACGAGTTCCTTCAGGTTCTCAGTCACATCCACCTCGTGCTTATCACATCCCAGTTACAAAAACCAAGGGTGACTGCTGAATGCCTGACTCGAGTCATAATATTTATACTCACACGTTCAAGGTTTTTAGCTTGTACAGGTAAAACAGTGCAATAAATGTATTACTGGGCATAACTCCAATCTTATAACGCATTTTACTATTTTTAATAACTGACTGTTTGGTAAGTCTGGCTTTTTTTTGATAATTACTTGCTGTACAGTAAAGATGACAGCTAAAGTCTCCTGTTACATATTAAATGATTTCTGCTTGTCCTGCAAGACCTCAGTGGATCGTTTAATACTGTTGACCATAATATATTTTATTTTTTATTACAACATTTAGTGCATGATGTAGATATTAAAGGTACTATACTGCGGTGGTTTGAATCATCTGTCTAATATGCTCCCATTTGGTCATGTAAGTGGAGTCTTCTTCTCACACTAAGGTTAATTATGGAGTTCCACATGGTTCCATGCTAGAACCACTTCTGTTTACATTATACACGTATGCTTACTCTGGGTGGCATTACCTTGTCTTCCAGTAACACTGTGAGGAATCTGTAAGTCATTTTTGACTAGGATAGATCCTTAAATGTGCACATTAAACAAATATATAGGACAGCTTTCTTTCAATATCCTGTTTCATAGGGTTCAGGCTTCTTTTCTGTGAAACCAGCTCAGTTTTGGAGCCCTCTCCACTTTTAAAATTAAGCTTAAAACTTTCCTTTTTAAAAAAAGCACATAGTTGGGGCTGAATCAGGTGAATCTGAATCCTTCCTTAGTTACAGTGGGGCAAAAAAGTATTTAGTCAGCCACCGATTGTGCAAGTTCCCCCACTTAAAATGATGACAGAGGTCAGTAATTTGCACCAGAGGTACACTTCAACTGTGAGAGACAGAATGTGAAAAAAAATCCATGAATCCACATGGTAGGATTTGTAAAGAATTTATTCGTAAATCAGGGTGGAAAATAAGTATTTGGTCACCTCAAACAAGGAAAATCTCTGGCTCTCACAGACCTGTAACGTCTTCTGTAAGAAGCTTTTCTGTCCCCCACTCGTTACCTGTATGAATGGCACCTGTTTGAACTCATCATCTGTATAAAAGACACCTGTCCACAGCCTCAAACAGTCAGACTCCAAACTCCGCCATGGCCAAGACCAAAGAGCTTTCGAAGGACACCAGGAAAAGTATTGTAGACCTGCACCAGACTGGGAAGAGTGAATCTACAATAGGCAAGCAGCTTGGTGTGAAAAAATCAACTGTGGGAGCAATCATCAGAAAATGGAAGACATACAAGACCACTGATAATCTCCCTCGATCTGGGGCTCCACACAAGATCTCATCCCGTGGGGTCAAAATGATCATGAGAACGGTGAGCAAAGATCCCAGAACCACACGGGGGGACCTGGTGAATGACCTGCAGAGAGCTGGGACCAAAGTAACAAAGGTCACCATCAGTAACACACTACAACGGCAGGGAATCAAATCCCGCAGTGCCAGACGTGTTCCGCTGCTGAAGCCAGTGCATGTCCAGGCCCGTCTGAAGTTTGCCAGAGAGCACATGGATGATACAGCAGAGGATTGGGAGAATGTCATGTGGTCAGATGAAACCAAAGTAGAACTTTTTGGTATAAACTCAACTCGTCGTGTTTGGAGGAAGAAGAATACTGAGTTGCATCCCAAGAACACCATACCTACTGTGAAGCATGGGGGTGGAAACATCATGCTATGGGGCTGTTTTTCTGCCAAGGGGACAGGACGACTGATCCGTGTTAAGGACAGAATGAATGGGGCCATGTATCGTGAGATTTTGAGCCAAAACCTCCTTCCATCAGTGAGAACTTTGAAGATGAAACGAGGCTGGGTCTTCCAACATGACAATGATCCAAAACACACCGCCCGGGCAACAAAGGAGTGGCTCCGTAAGAAGCATTTGAAAGTCCTGGAGTGGCCTAGCCAGTCTCCAGACCTCAACCCCATAGAAAATCTGTGGCGGGAGTTGAAAGTCCGTGTTGCTCGGCGACAGCCCCAAAACATCACTGCTCTCGAGAAGATCTGCATGGAGGAATGGGCCAAAATACCAGCTACTGTGTGTGCAAACCTGGTAAAGACCTATAGTAAACGTTTGACCTCTGTTATTGCCAACAAAGGTTATGTTACAAAGTATTGAGTTGTATTTTTGTTATTGACCAAATACTTATTTTCCACCCTGATTTACGAATAAATTCTTTACAAATCCTACCATGTGGATTCATGGATTTTTTTTTCACATTCTGTCTCTCACAGTTGAAGTGTACCTCTGGTGCAAATTACTGACCTCTGTCATCATTTTAGGTGGGGCAACTTGCACAATCGGTGGCTGACTAAATACTTTTTTGCCCCACTGTATATTCCAATATTCCTAGGTGTCTGCGGGCTTCCCATGATGCATTTTTTTCCTTTGTTTCTTCTTCACTCACCTTATTATTCTGTTTATGCACCAATCTGCATTTAATCCTTAGTTATTATTAATCTCTGTCTTTTACAGCATGTCCTCATTTTGTTTTCCTCCCCTCACCCCAACTGGTTGTGAGCATGTTTCTGACAGTTTTTTCTTCCTGTTAAAGGGGAATTTTTCCTCCCCATTATCACCAAACCACTTGCTCAACGAGGGTCCTACGATTGTTGGGGTGTTCTGTGTTTGTTTGTTTGTTTGTTTGTTTGTTTTTAATTATTGTAGGGTGTTTCGTTTACTGTAGAATGTGCCATGAGGAGCTATATAAATAAAATCGAACTGATGTCCAGCAGGGGCATTCCATCTGAAATCATTATAGGCCTTCTGCTCAACCATCATGCTTGGTTGAAACTTGGTCATGAAAAAAGACAATGGTAAAAAGCACAGCAACAGAATGGCAAAAAACAAAAGAATCAAGGTACAGACCTTAACCCAGTTGAAATAATGTGGCACTCTTAAGAGAGTGGTATATAAATGAACACCTGAAAACCTCAATGAACTGAAGCAACATTGTAAAGGAGGGTAGGCCAAAATTCTCCACAATGATGTAAGAGGCTAATATTCAGAAACAAAACAATTACTTTCAGTCATTGCTGCTGCATGTGGTTCTACAACCTATGGGACCGTGGGGTGTACTTAGCTTTTTATACAATGTTCCACAATGTGGAAAATAAATAATAGTGACACTGTATATGTCATATTTTGCTAGTTAATCAGTGGCTGTATTTACCTAATTTTAATGCCTGGTATGTACCTGCTAATTATTTATTTCTTAGAATTAAAAGAGGGTGTACTTTCTTTTTCATGATTGTAGACATTTGTTTTCCCTTGAATATTTTTGCATTTAATAGTTTCCACTTGGATGTGATTTTTAGATATTTCAGTTATTTATTTCTAATTATTCCTCACATTTTAGTGTTTTGTTTTTTTCCTGCCAGAAACAGGCCTGCATACAGGCCTTAATGCAGGTTAGTCGAACACTTTAACCACTTGAGTGCTGGGATGGTTTTTTACAATAAGGAGATGTGGTGTCAGAATGCCAAATCTGATGGACAGTCACACTGTCAGAAACACCAGGCAAACTCGATGACGGGATACAATTAGAGATGTCAGGTTAATGCTAGAACAGAGCAAGATATTTCACACATTCATGGGCTGTATATGTTCTGATTTAAAGGGTTTAAAGCTTACATTTATTAGAGGAAATAAGGAACCCGTGGTTAATAGTTTCATGATAGATGTTTCAACTTGTTACGTTCCCCCCGAAAGGGTCTAGGCATGTGAGTGAGGGGACTAGTAACAAATGAGTCCAGAACAGAATGAAAGGAAAACAGACCAGTGTTTTCAGTAAATAAAATAGTCTTTATTATAGATCATCTTAACATAAAGAGCCGGCAACGCCGTTTTACCAATAACACTTGGAAAAAGAGAAAAAGGGTTGCAACAACAAAGAACACAACAACCAAACAAAAACTCCACACCACGAGGAGGTACTTCCAGGGGCCCACAAGCTCACCCTGTCACTAACAGCAGTTGGCTTTGCTGCTGCCAAACAAAAACTCCACACCACGAGGAGGTACTTCCAGGGGCCCACAAGCTCACCCTGTCACTAACAGCAGTTGGCTTTGCTGCTGCCAAGGCTCACAAGCCCACACTACTCACGCAAAGCAGCTATGCTGGTTCCACAACTCCACACTTTGAGCAGGTTAACCACACACACGACACCCTGTTCACAGCTCATCCCCAGCTTATATGACCTCCGAGAGGTGATTGCTGACTGGGCCCAGGTGGTAAATGAGTCCAATGAGCAGCAGCTGTGTCCTGGGGAGAGAGAAGAGCAAGAGAGAGACGGGGGGTGGAGCAAAAGAGGAGGAGGCGGAGAAAAACACCACACCCACACAAGGGCAGTATCAGGAGGCCCAGCTAGGGCCGTAACACAACTAAATTGTTAGTGTCTTAACGTTTTTTTGTCTTTTGTAGGTTGGGGCACAACCTACTAAGCATTGTTGCTGCATTGTTCCCTTTGTGGCCACAGTTTATCCATCTTTTGATGACCACTTCCAGTGTAATAATACACCATGTTATAAAGCACAGATTATCTCAAACTGGTTTCTTGAATGTGACAATGAGTTCATTGTGTTAGGTGGTCTCCACAATCACCAGATCTCAATTTAATAGTGCACCTTTGGATGCAATGGAGCGACAGATTCAGGACATGGATATGTATCTGACAAAACCGCAGCAACTGCAGGATGCTATCAGTTTGGGTCAATATGGACCAAAATCTCTGAGGAATGTTTCCATGGCATAGATTCAATGTTTGTTTGATCTGTACCATGAAGAATTAAGTCAATTAAAAAGACATAAAGGGAGTTCAACCCAATCCTGGCAAGGTCTCCATGACTCTTTAAAACCAAGTGTATTTGATACCTGAGCTTTTGTGACTTCCACAGTGTAAAAGTCTCACCCCCACCCAAAACAAAATAAACTGCATTCTACATCTTTAAGGAATAAATTGCCTGATGTAGCAAACATGATGCAAATTCACACTCCTATATGCAAGTTAACATTTAATTTGTTTTTAAAATTTTGTCAGAAGGTTCAGTCCAAAGGCATGCAGTAAGTGGGGTTAGGTGAATTGGGAACTCTAAATTGCCCATAGGTGTGAATGGTTGTCTGTCTCTGTTAGCCCTGCAACAGACTGGCGGCCTGTCCAGGGTGTACCCTGCCTCTGGCCCTATAGGTGAATCCAATAGATCATCTTGTTCCAATGCAATGTTTTGCTTGAAAATCTTTGGTCATTTATGTGGATTATAGCACATCCAGAGTTCGTGCTCATAGAGCTTCACTTGTTCCACATTTTGTCATGTTACATGTCATGCTTATTCAAAAATGGATTAAATTAATTTTTCACCTCAAAATTCTACACACAAAAGTAGTAAATGACCGTCCCAAAAACCAAAATGGAAATACACACAAGTATTTCTAGTCCTTGCAAAATAGAACTGGGAGACCAGTAAGGGTCAAGGGAAAGATGAATGTCGCCATGTACAGAGATATCCTTAATGATACCCTGCTCCAGAGCACTCTGGACATCAGATTGTGGTGAAGATCTAGCTTCTAACAGACAAACAACCCTTAACACAGCCAAGATAACAAAGAATGGCTTTGGGACCACTCTGTGAATGTCCTTTAGTGCCTTAGCCTAATGTCTTTTAGGCTAAGTGCCTCAGCCAGAGCTCAGACTTGAATCCAGTCTACCTGAAAATGGCCATGCACCGATGCTCCCCATCCAATGTGATAGAGCTTGAGAGGTTCTGCGAAGAAGAATGGGAGAAACTCCCCCAAAATACATGTGTCTGCCTATATATATATATATATGCATATATAATATTTGTAAGTGTGAGTGTAATTTTTTAGTAATACATTTGCAACAATTTTAAGCAAGCTTTTTTCACTTTGTCGTTGCTGTGTGTACAATTTTTAAGGTGAAAAATGATTTAAATCCATTTTGGAATAAGATTGTAACATGAAAAAATGTGGAGCAAGCGAAGATCCATGAATGCTTTCTGGATGCACTCTATGTTTAAGATTTACCCTCCCCACGCTCCACAGCAGGGCACTGGACCTCTCCCAGTTCAAAAACGATTAAAACTGCATGAACATGACAAAGATCCATAGCTATTAACCCAGTATCCAAAAGACCCAGATTGCAGTTTGATCAAGTATCGACTGGGTTGGTGGAGGCATAGTTTATTTACAAAAGCTACTCAAAGCTGACTTTGAACCTAACAGACGGAGTCAATGATGTGTTGAACAGAGAGAATTTATAACTGAAAGGTTTTTTTTTTTTTACAAAGAGTTAAATTGCCTTAAGATAATTTTAATACGTAGTAATAAGTTCATAAAGTAGCTTTAATATTGTCTAAATATTGAACATTGTTTTGTAAAATGACTTCTACCTTTTACTTCAGTAAAGAGATGGTATATTACTTTCGCCACTTTGTAATACAGTTATTCAGCTCAGGACACTATTAACAGCACACTGTTAATGTCATTTAACAATAACAGTTTTACTGCTGTAGACAGATGGGGTATTCAAACATACACTAAGTGCGCCTCCTTCTGGTCACACTGAAGTACTGCTGGTGTTTGGAGAACAGCCGAAAGAGCAGTGTCCACTCCACCTACACGTTGGGAAAGCTGATGTTATTTAAACACATTTTATTTATGCTTTGATGGTATTGTGCATGTAAAAAAACAAAATCGGCATAAAAAAGAGAAAAAATGTACACCCAGTCTCCTCTACACTGCAGAATGACGACTGATGGTGAAGCCTATACAAGCTTGTCGTAGGTCGCTAACCTTGCTGAACCTTGTGTGGTTTCTCATTTAATAATAAAAACGTGTTCGCTTTGAGTGTGACTACACAGTTGCGCAGGATTTATATCATGAAGTAAGTAAAACCTGCATCCTATAATTCATACAACTGGAACATTTTGGTGGCTTTCATTGAAATATACAAACTTAATAAAAAGGGTAAAAAGTGCTTAATTAGTATCCTGGGACGCACATAATGACAAATGTAACAGTGAATATAATTGTTTGCATTGGAAATGTCACTGTTTTTTTTGTTTTTGTTTTAAGATTTGTTCCACAAGTGCTGCATCTGCAATGCCATTATGTGGATCTAAAACCAAATGAAAACAGACTGGATCTATGTGACTGTTTTATTTTAACAATTGCTCTGAATTTCTTCAATCCCTCCTCAGACAAAAGAGAATAAAAGTGAAACTAATAAAAACTTCAAACATTTCAAACAAGTAACTAAACAAAATTTAGAAAAAGGCACTCTGAAAACTAAACTGGGACTAAAGTCAAATTAAAATCTAAATGCAGAAATAAAAACTGATGAACACCACATTATAACACCTGTGTTCCTCTGGACCCAGTCTGACCAGGTGGTCAGACTGGGCAGCATCACCTCATCGCCCATCACACTGAACACTGGTGCTCCACAGGGGTGTGTACTGAGCCCTCTCCTGTACTCACTCTACACCTACGACTGCACAGCCACTAACAGCTCCAACATCATTGTGAAGTTTGCGGACGACACTACAGTGGTGGGTCTTATCACCAACGGTGATGAGACGGCTTACAGGGAGGAGGTCAGCGCCCTGACCCACTGGTGTCAAGACAACCATCTCACCCTCAACGTCGCAAAGACAAAGGAGTTGATAGTGGACTTCCGGAGGTGCAGAGAAGTACACACCCCCATCACCATCAGCGGCGTTGCTGTGGAGAGAGTGAGCAGCTTCCGGTTCCTTGGTGTACATCTGGCTGAGGATCTTACGTGGTCAGTACACACAAACAAAACAGTGAAGAAGGCGCAGCAGCGCCTCTTCTTTCTCAGGAGACTGAAAAGATTCGGCATGAGCCCCCGCATCCTCAGGACCTTCTATCACTGTGCCATTGAGAGCATCCTCACTGGATGCATCACCACCTGGTATGGCAACAGCACCGCCTACAACTGCAAAGCTCTCCAGCGAGTAGTGCGGTGCTCTGAACGGATAATTGGAGGTGAGCTTCTCTCCCTCCAAGACATCTACAGGAAGCGCTGCCTGAGGAAAGCGGGGAGGATCATCAAGGACTCCAGTCACCCCAGCCATAAACTGTTCAGACTGCTTCCATCAGGAAGGAGGTTCTGCAGCATCCGGTCCCGTACCAGCAGACTGAGAGACAGCTTCTTCCATCAGGCCATCAGACTGCTGAACACGTCATAGACACCTCAGCTTCACTACTGGAACTTCAACATTATGCACTCCATACTGTATATAAATGCCACTTGTTTTGCACATATTCAACTCTGTATATTTTATATATTTTATTATTATTATTATTATTATTATTTATTTTTTTTTTTTTTACTATTTAATTTGTAAAAATGTGTATACACACACACACACACACACACGTAGGAAAATATTTAGTATACACATCCAGAAATGCATACACTATTATATATTGTACATATATTTATTAGTTTCAGGTTGGCCATTCTTGTATTTTGCTCGTTTGTGTTGTTGTGTTTGCACATCTCTGTTGCTTGTGGGGCTCGCGCACAAGAATTTCACTCGCATGTGCTGTGCCAGTGTGCCTGCACATGTGATGTGACAATAAAAGTGATTTGATTTGATATGTGGGAGAAATGGAAATCCAGTGTCTCCAAAATACCAGCAAATTTTAAGCATGTTTTTTATTTGCACGAGTTCAAATCCCCCCAAAATGAGCCATTAAACTTAGACTATAACAGAAGTTTCACCATTCTCAGTTTCATGTCATTCGTGTGAACAGAATATGGTTATCTGTCAGAGAAATCAACAAATCAGGACATGCAACCTTGACTTGGAGTATTTTCTGACATTCTGCAAGAAAAGGAGGCTGAGGTCTTTCAACATCTGCAGGAAGCTCCTGAGGATGTTTTACCAGTCAGTGGTCACAGGAGTACTTTTCTATGCTGTGGTGTGCTGGGGGAGCAGCACAGCAAAGAAGGACTCATCCAGGCTGGAGAAACTAATCAGGAAGGCTGGCTCTGTGGTCGGCATGAAGCTGGACACTCTGGTGACAGTGGCAGAGAAGAGGACCTTTTTTTCCTTATATTTGACTGTGCAATAATCACTGTGCAATATACTCACTCAAATGAGCAATCCTATTTATCCATATTATATATTCTGTATCTATATATGTGTATATATGGTGTATTTATGCTTATATCCTTACTCTCATTCCCTTAATGTATCTGTAACATGCAACTTCTTTCGGTGCTTTGCTACTGGAAACTGAATTTCCCGGAGGAACCCACCTGAGGGATTAATAAAGTTTCATCTAAATGGTTATTCTGATTAAAACGTGTGGCTTATGTCGTTTCTGTCACTAGAAAAACACATTCACCCATTTTCTGTGGACTGAACATGCATTTATTGATAATGTTTGTATGCGGACATGTGAACATATTATCGCAAGTCAGTGCAAAAACCATTTGGAAAGAGAAGATCAACATGTCATCTCAACAGCTGGTGAAGAACAGGGACGAGAGTGCTGACTGGTCTTCATGTGAGCGTTTGGTCTTCCACCTCATCTTCTATTCCTTCTTCTTGTAGTCCTCCAGGTGAGCCAGTACCCAGCCAGAGGGACCCAAGATGGCCACAAAAAGGGCCGTCATAGCGATTACCTGCTCCTGAGGGGTACACAAAACCACACCGACAGTTATTACAGCTTTGCTTTTTTAGGTTTTGAATGTTTGTTTACACCTCCGTTTTACTTCATTGATTAAAAAAGAAGAGGAAAAAGGAAGTGTTAAAAAAGAATTGCAGACTTAGTTTAAGTAGTTACTTAGAGTTAATAAAATAGAAACACTTGACTCAAAATCACACAGAAATCCCAGTCATTAATTATATTTACCAGTGCCTCCTTGTGTTGGTTATGTTAAAAAAAAATGTGACCAATTTGACAAAAACTAAAGACATAAATTGTAAGAGTCTTTTTGGAAAGTCTATTTGTTATTTCTATTTCAGGTATTTATTGTTTCACACTTAGCTTTAGCCTTTTGCCCAGGCTCAAATCATATCACTTGGCAGCATAAACACGATCACTGTCTAATCCCCCTAAAAATGAATTGTAATGTGGTATTAAGAGGAAATATATTTGCTGTAGAAAAGTATCAGTTCCATCCGTCCACAAGAGCTAAAACACATCTAATATATCTAAATATGTGAAAACGTTGTTGTTCTACATGTTGTGAGGTATCAACATAGTTGTCCCTCGCGTGGCCTTATCCACGGGCAGTGTTTAACTATGCAACCATTGCCCCAGTTAATGATTAAGCCCTTCCTGGAGACGAAATGAAACCAAACATTTCATTGTCAATAACTTCATGCTTATTGTGTCGCTGCGACATTAAAAGCGTCACAGTGAGCTGAAATAGGCTGTTCTTCCCTAAATGCAGTTATTTCTTTATATATTGTGTGCTTTTCTGAAAAGCATGCTTCTCTGTGTCTGACCTTTCCTGCATCAAGGTTAGTCACCCGTTCAGCGCGGCTGCGAGTGTTTCTGCCGCTACTGCTGTTAGACAACTTTATCAAACTTATGTCTAAATGTGGAAAAATACCAAAACGCTTGTTCGGCTTCACTTTCATTTATTAAACGACCGTGCGCGGTCTTCAAATGTAGTGCGCTGCGCACTAGGCCCACATATTCGCAGCTGTCACAGGTCTACGTGTTGGAATTAGGCGGAATAATGGCGAGATAGTAGCGCACTTATCAAAGTCTTAAAAATAAACTGGACTTGCAAGTCACCGTGAAACAATGGCGCGAGGAAACGAAAGATATCCTACATTTGCTATTTTTAATTATTCGATATTTTATATACAATATTCAGTAAATAAGCAAAAGAAATTTCTTATTTGTAAGAGAGAGTTGGTCAAACAGGCAGGTTGCCCATCATATCATGCTAATATGTGTGTATGTGATGCAGAAGAACTGCTATTAAGGTTTAATAAAGCGAAGGAGCGGGCGATGAAGTTGAGCCTGTTGCTATTAATTAAGAACCTCTGCAACTTCAGCCGGGACAAGACCCCTGCTTCAGGCATGTAAAGCTCACAGAACGAATATGAACTCACCCCTGCAGTTACGGTGTGTTTAGCAGGTTTGGTCGTCACATTAGCCACAGAGACCAGCTGAGTCCTCAGCGCGCTCCTGAACAGTCGGGAGACGGTGGGCAGAGGCATAGCGTTGCTTCACTGCTGCCAGAAAGCCTGGAAGAGAGCCTGTACTCTGTAACTGACACTCAGCCTGGTGCAGCTTATCTGAGAGGTATGCGCAGTAGCCGTATGACAGGGAGAGAGCGTGTGCGCGCACGCGAGCCCCCAAGCAGCGTCGAAATTTAATTGACCGTCTCGCCTCCGGGTTTGAACCGTGACCGATGAGCTCGGGGTCGTGTCTTCGCGTCACCACGCGCAGTGTCGAGGCTGTTTGTGTAGCCGTCCAGGAGACATTACAGTGAAACACAGTTCACAGATTTAAAAAGTTTAGCCTCGTCAACAACGAAATTCACGCTTCAGGTGAAGTCAGAGGTGTGTGTTTGTAGAGGGAGGGAATGTGCAGGAGGAAAGGCACAAGTGCTTTGCTCTCTCTGTAAAGGAGAGCGGGCAAAACGAATAAAACGACAACATCCGGTTTTGATTTCTCTGTTACCCCGTGATTAAAAAAAAGAAAAAAGATCACCTTTCTCTATCGTATCTTTGCATTTATGATACTACATGACACATTCGTGAACTTGAGAGGAAGAAAACCCGGGTTAGGCTCAGAGCGCAGAGCTGAGAGCACAACGGGCCAGGCAGCAGTGCCTGTATAAGGACGCACACACCGGCTCCATGCTGCTTTTATTTGGAGAAAATGGTCCCCAAAAAGATTTTGAGAAGAAAAAAAATATGATCTGTACATGATCCACATGTGAACAACATCGAGTGTGATTGATTTGAGTACTTACAACTCCGCAGTCCAGTCAACACACATTCATCAAACCATCCTACAAATGTGTATATAAAAACCCAAATAAGTAATAAAGAATGATTATTCACACATATTTACTTCACAAATCTGACCGTTTTCACTTTCAGAGAGCTGCCCGTGACTCTGCAAAGTGTTGGTCACATTCTTTTTTCTCACTTACAAATCGTTCACGAATCGCTCGTACACAGCATGAAGAGACACAGAGATAACGGCACGTGAGCACTTCGGGTTTTGAGACCCTTCACGCGGACAGCAACTTTATTGTCATTGCGCATGCACAGGTACAGGGCAACGAAATGCAGTTTGCATCCATCCAGAAGTGCTTTAGTGATATAGATATATTACAATATATATTAGCAATAATATAGATATGTGAGTATATGACAGAAATGGGTCTATTATGGTATGTCATAATGTACACGGTATGAAGTATGTTGTGAATATTCTATAACTATAAGTATTTACAGGCTGTAGTGAGTACAAGCTATGTACCGGATATGAACAGGATATAAATATGAAAAACTATACAGAATATGAAATAAATAACTTTACAGAAATCTGAGATATACAGCTATACAGAAATGGGAACTATGCAAGTTGTAAACAGTTGTAGGGTTAAAAATCATCGAATGTACAGAATGATTATTTACACAGAGCTATACAGTAGTGCAGTTAAGATAAGTGAGATATAATTCCTACAGAGGCTATATAAAGTGCTAGTGGTTGTGAGTGGTGGTTCAGTCCATGTTATTATTGTGTGTTTGAGGGTACAGTTGTCCATTGTGGGTGTGTGTATGTTCAGTCCATGTGTTAACGTGGGTCAGATGTCAGGAGGCAGAGTTCAGGAGTCTGACAGCTGTGGGGAAGAAGCTGTTCCGGTACCTGGTGGTCTTAGTCCGGAGGCTCCTGTGGCGCCTCCCAGAGGGCAGGAGGGTGAAGAGTCCATGTGATGGGTGACTGGGGTCTTTGATGATTTTCCCAGCCCTTTTCAGACACCGCTTCCTGTAGATGTCTTTTATGGCAGGAAGTGGTGCTCCGGCGATGCGCTGGGCAGTTTTCACGACCCTCTGCAACGCCTTCCGGTCCGAGGCAGAGCAGTTTCCGTACCAGACTGTTATACAGTTGGTCAGGATGCTCTCGATGGTGCAACGATAGAAGTTCACCAGGATGTCTGAGGACAGGTGGTTCTTCCTCAGAGTCCTCAAGAAGAAGAGGCGCTGGTGAGCCTTCTTGACCAGCTTGGAGCAGTTGGTCGTCCAGGTGAGATCCTCGGAGATGTGGACTCCCAGGAACTTGAAGCTGCTCACACGCTCCACAGCCGTCCCCTTAATGTGGATGGGTGTCAGCATTCCTCCTGTAGTCCACGATGAGCTCCTTGGTCTTCTCGGTGTTAAGCAGCAGGTTGTTTGTGTCGCACCACTCAGCCAGACGATCCACCTCCTCCCTGTAGGCGGCCTCATCGTTGTCACTGATGAGGCCAATCACCGTGGTGTCATCTGCAAACTTAATGATGGTGTTGGAACAATCAGCAGGTCTGCAGTCGTGGGTGAAGAGGGAGTAGAGGAAAGGGCTCATCACACAGCCTTGTGGTACACCGGTGTTCATCGTGATTGTAGATGAGCAGTGGTTATCCAGCCGGACATGTTGGGGGCGGTTGGTCAGGAAGTCCAGTAACCATTTGCAGATGAGGGAACTGATGCCCAGGTCTGTCAGTTTCCTGATGAGTTGTGAGGGGTGGATTGTATTGAACGCTGAACTGAAGTCTATAAACAGCATTCTGGCGTAGGTGTTGTTGTTGTCCAGGTGTGAGAGGACAGAGTGCAGTGCGATGGAGACTGCATCCTCTGTGCTCCTGTTCTGGCGGTATGCGAATTGGTGGGGGTCCAGGGTGGGGGGGAGACAGGATTTGAAGTGTGCTAGGACCAGCTGCTCTAAGCACTTAGTGATGATGGGGGTGAGTGCTACTGGGCGGTAGTCATTGAGGCAAGATGGGTTGGAGTTTTTGGGTATCGGGACGATGGAGGTGGATTTGAAGCAGGCCGGTACCACAGCGTGGGCCAAGGACAGATTGAATATGTCTGTGAGCACTCCTGCAAGCTCCCCAGAACATTCCATGTGTACTCTCCTTTAAGGTCATTGTGTATTGTTGTTGTTGTCTTCTTAAATCGGATTCTTCTTCAGTTTTCGTTTGCAAATCGTAGAAAAAGAAAAAAAAACTTGGTTTAAGAAGATGTCAAGGCCAAACGCAGTTCAGTATGATATTGCCCAGAACAGACACATACACAGCGGTTACAGCTTCACAGTCATTTATTCAGTTTGCTTTTTAAGGCTGTCATCACCGGCTAGCGCACACAGTTGCTTTAGTGGGGTTTGCTCTCTTGCAGCCGGCCACTCTCAGCCCCTCTCCCTCCTTCTAGGTCCCAGCATGCTACTGAAATAGGAGAGGTGTGATTAGACGATGACAACGAGCTGTATTGGCCACGTCCCCTAGCGCTGCCCCCTGAACCCACTACACCACCCCTTCCCTGCAGCTGAGCTACAGACCACACCCCGTCACACACAGTTTCCCTTAAATGGGTAACTAAACTTTTCTGGACGGGCTTTCAAGCAAAAATTCAGACTGCTCTGTTATCAGAATCAGAGAAACTTTATTAGTTCCAGAGGGAAATTGAGTTGTCATAGCAGCAAATATACAACAAATAACAAGCACTCATACAAAGTGAGTGTAGAAACAAAGATGATAAAGAGAGAGATAAAGATAAATATAGAGCTATAGGTATAAATATACATATAAATATAAAAGGAAAAGTATGTGTGCAAATATGGCGTGGTGTACAAAAGTGACAGGGTGCACTGAGATGTAATTAATTCTCTTCCACATGTGTAGGTCTGACTAAGTGGATGAATTAAAGAGTCTGATAGCAGCGGGATAACGTTCCCTTAGACAGCGAGGTTAAAGGAACCTGTTGCTCAAAACTATCTAGACTTTTTTAGTCGCTGGTGACATAAAAAACTAATTATTGGAACAACATCTAAATCCCCCAAAAATTAGATAATGACTGAAACTAGCACCACTGATGAACAATGGGCTGTGAGGTCAGTTTCTTGATCATTAATATGCAAATTAAAATGGCCATTGATCAACAACCATTGATCAACTGATCAGTGGTTGTTGGTCAGGCAGCAGGGCCTGCCTAAACAAAAAACCCTAGTTATCCCTTTTGTGTCAGGAGTAACAGTTGAGGCGCATCTTCTCTAAACATAGCGTCTCTGTGGTTTTTAAACCCCAAAACACGCCTCGCCAAAAATTGGTCCACCCCAAGGATCGGGTCCTCCGACACAAACAGAGTAATGTAGTGTACGCTGTTAAGTGCCAGGAGGATTGTCAGGATTTATACATCGGGGATACCAAACAACTTCTTGCTAAGCGGATGACACAATACAACACAGGCCAGTGGACACTCTTTCAATGATGAGGATGTACACATGCTGGACAGGGAGGAACGCTGGTTTGAGCGCGGAGTCAAGGAGGCCATTTACGTGAAAAGGGAAAGACCATTTGTGAATCGAGGAAGGGGCCTAAGGGTACATCTTTGGCCATCTTACAGCCATTCCCGAACTCTCTGTGATACTCATGGTCATTGATCAATGGGTGTTGATCAGTGGTTGTTGATCAGTGGTCATGACAATTTGCATATTAATGATCAAGAAACTGACCTCACATTGTTTGTCAGTGGTTCTAGTTTCAGTCATTGTGCAAATGTACTGTTTATAAGGTTGGGGAAACCTGCAGTCAGATGAGACTGAAAAAGTCCCTTGGATGATGATGAAACATTTCTCCCACTGAAAATGCTACGTCCAGATGAACAGAAGCAACTGTTGAGCTAGTTAATAGGTATGTCCTCATTGGCATCTGTTGGGATTTTATTTTGAAAGGATTCAATTCAATTCAATTCAATTCAATTTTATTTATATAGCGCCAAATCACAACAAAAGTCGCCTCAAGGCGCTTCATAGATACAGAGAAAAACCCAACAATCATATGACCCCCTATGAGCAAGCACTTTGGCGACAGTGGGAAGGAAAAACTCCCTTTTAACAGGAAGAAACCTCTGGCAGAACCAGGCTCAGGGAGGGGCGGCCATCTGCTGCGACCGGTTGGGGTGAGAGAAGGAAGACAGGATAAAAGACATGCTGTGGAAGAGAGACAGAGGTTAATAACAGATATGATTCAATGCAGAGAGGTCTGTTAATACATAGTGAGTGAGAAAGGTGACTGGAAAGGAAAAACTCAATGCATCATGGGAATCCCCCGGCAGCCTACGTCTATTGCAGCATAACTAAGGGAGGATTCAGGATCACCTGGTCCAGCCCTAACTATATGCTTTAGCAAAAAGGAAAGTTTTAAGCCTAATCTTGAAAGTAGAGATAGTGTCTGTCTCCCGAATCCAAACTGGAAGCTGGTTCCACAGAAGAGGGGCCTGAAAACTGAAGGCTCTCCCTCCCATTCTACTTTTAAATACTCTAGGAACAACAAGTAGGCCTGCAGAGCGAGAGCGAAGTGCTCTAATAGGGTGATATGGTACTACAAGGTCATTAAGATAAGATGGGGCCTGATTATTTAAGACCTTGTATGTGAGGAGCAGGATTTTGAATTCAATTCTGGATTTAACAGGAAGCCAATGAAGGGAAGCCAAAACAGGAGAAATATGCTCTCTCTTTCTAGTCCCTGTCAGGACTCTTGCTGCAGCATTTTGGATTAGTTGAAAGCTTTTCAGTGAGTTTTTTGGACATCCTGATAATAATGAATTACAGTCGTCCAGCCTGGAAGTAATAAATGCATGAACTAGTTTTTCAGCGTCACTCTGAGACAGGATATTTCTAATTTTAGAGATGTTGCGCAAATGGAAGAACGCAGTCTTACATATTTGTTTAATATGTGCTTTGAAGGACATGTCCTGGTCAAAAATGACTCCAAGGTTCCTCACAGTGTTACTGGAGGCCAAGGTAATGCCATCCAGAGTAAGAATCTGGTTAGATACCATATTTCTAAGATTTTCAGGGCCGAGTACAATAACCTCAGTTTTATCTGAATTAAGAAGCAGAAAGTTAGCGGCCATCCAGGTCTTTATGTCTTTAAGACATTCCTTCAGTTTAACTAATTGGTGTGTGTTATCTGGCTTCATGGACAGATAGAGCTGGGTGTCATCAGCATAGCAGTGAAAATGTATGCTATGTCTTCTAATGATGCTGCCTAAGGGAAGCATGTATAATGTAAACAGAATTGGTCCTAGCACTGAACCCTGTGGAACTCCATAATTAACCTCAGTGTGTGAAGAGGACTCTCCATTTACATGCACAAATTGGAGTCTATTAGATAGATATGATACAAACCACTGCAGTGCAGTACCTGTAATACCTACAGCATGTTCTAATCGCTCTAATAGGATATTATGGTCGACAGTATTGAATGCTGCACTAAGGTCTAGCAGGACAAGCACAGAGATGAGTCCACTGTCAGAGGCCATAAGAAGATCATTTGTAACCTTCACTAAAGCTGTTTCTGTGCTGTGATGAGCTCTGAAACCTGACTGAAACTCTTCAAATAAACCATTCCTCTGCAGATGATCTGTTAGCTGTTTGACAACCACTCTTTCAAGGATTTTTGATATGAAAGGAAGGTTGGAGATTGGCCTATAATTAGCTAAGACTGCTGGGTCTAGAGATGGCTTTTTGAGTAAAGGTTTAACTACAGCCAGCTTGAAGGCCTGTGGTATATAGCCGATTATTAGAGATAGGTTGATCATATTTAAGATCGAAGAATTAATTAATGGCAGGACGTCTTTGAGCAGTTTTGTAGGAATGGGGTCTAAAAGACACGTTGAAGGTTTGGAGGAAGTAATTATTGAAGGATGCTTCCTGTTATGCTGCGGAGTATACTCGAGAGTAGAGCTGGGCGATATATCGAGTTTTTAAAACATATCGATATATTTTTATACGAGATATAAGATGTGACAATATCCTTTATATCGATATAGTCTATGTTACGTTATAATTATAGTTGTGGAGCCGCAAGTTTGCCTCTCTTTCGTCCACTTTTGTCTCTACGCAACGTTACTCCGCCTCGCCTTCACTGAAGACAACTCCCCCTCCTCCCCCATCGCTTCACGTGCAGGCAGCGACAAGACGGACACGGCAAATCTCCGTTAACGAGTTACTGCGCATCGCCCCATGCGTGGGGCTGGACGGCGTCAACGTGCTAACGAGCTAAACATGCTAACGAGCTAAACATGCTAACGAGCTAACCGCGCTAACGAGCTAACAGCGCTAACCCTAAAATCCTTTCATTCTCTCAAAAGTTGATAGCGCGCCTTATGTATGAATTCTGGTTGTGCTTGATGGCCGCGAACCGATTTTATGTGGTACACGGCGCTCAGCAATCTGTCAAAAATGTTTGAGTACGACTTTGGTAAGCTACGGAGCTGCACCGCTTGATAGATTGTCGGCGCATTACGGCTACCGAAGAGCTTCGCGGTGTGATACGTACTGTGCATCAACGTAATATTACCGTATTGTGTGTGTATAAGGACCATAAATGGCACCTGTAAGAGACGTGGTTATGAAGCGGATTTCAAACTCCAGGCTATCAGTCACACAGTAAAACTTGGGAACAGAGCAGCTGTGAAATCTGTCTGTCTTTGTTATTACGCTCAGCGTCTTTTAGTTTACATTTTGACTGCACAATTGTGAGCTCTTTGTTTAGCACAAAAACAACCTTGTTTTCTTTTATTTATGGAGCATTATTATTTAATGAATGCTCATAATTTAATTTTGAGTAATTTTTCATGTACATCTGTGCTGTATGTTAATAAAAGTGCCTGTGTGACATCTGGGACACAGCTTTGACTAAGAACTCTCTTTTTGTTCTTACTTTATGGCTTAAAAAAAAAAACGAGATATATATCTTATATCGCCATCCAGCTAAAAAATATCGAGATATGAATTTTGGGTCATATCGCCCAGCCCTACTCGAGAGTTCAATAAATAAAGACACATTGGTGTGAATGTTCCAGTAAAAAAGCCGATGCTCCACGTGTGATTATTCCTCCAATAAGTATCTTCAGTATTCATGCAGATTCTGCTGGAAGACCCGTCTCTGCTAACAGGTTATGGGCCTAGGAAAATATTGAAGCTACGCCAGGGGAAAGTTTACCACCAGAAAAGTCGCAAAGTACAGCGTGTTCGGTGAGGACTAGCATGCTAAGTTAGCACCATGAGTAAGCGTGTTGGTGAACCCAGTGGCCGATGAGTAAGGTTGGTTTTTGACGGAGATGAGAAGAATTATGAACTGTGGGAGACAACCTTTTTGGGACATCTTAGATTACAAGGTCTAAAAGAGACAATATTGAAGAGTAATGACGAAGATGAGGACGACGAAGATAAGAATGCCCAGGCCTATGCAGAGTTAATACAGATCCTGCATGATAAGAGTTTATTGCTTGTGACGAGAGAAGCTGCCGATGATGGACGCGAGGCACTGAAAATATTAAGAGACTACTATGCCGGAAAAGGTAAACCAAGAATTATCAGCCTTTATACTGAACTGACTTCTCTGAAGAAAGCAAGCAGTGAGAGCGTCACGGAGTACATCATAGCGCAGAGACACTTATTACTAGTGCTGGGTATCGTCACTGATTTCTAGAATCGATTCGATTCCAATTCACAAGGTCCTGAATCGATTCGATCCACGATTCGATTCAATTCGATTTGAATCGGGGAAATTTTGCCTCAGTCAGAAATATTATAATTCAGATCATGCATCAGTACATTTACATATTTTTGTATCTATAAAAAGGAAGCTGACACTTTCCAGACTTTATCAAAGGTGTGAGCGTCACAGCAGATGCCTTTGTGTCAAAGTAGCTGAAGATAAAACACAGAAAAACATGAAGGCGACTTTCTTGGCCTGGGATTTTATAAAAATATTCTGCAGTACATCAAAAACGAAAGAAAACCATTAATCAACATATGAACATTACCTCTGAAGTTACAGCGGTTTTATTAGAGACACGGCTAACGTTTTGCATAATTTTATAAAGTTTAAATTTGTTCAGCCTATTGAACGGCAGAAATTAGGTTTTCTTTTCAGAAGTAAGTAAAAGGAAAAAAAAACATCGGCCGACAGCGCTGTAAATAAGCGTAAATAAGCAAGCGAATAATGCAGAAAACAGATTTCGGGGATAGACGGGAAACTGTTCTTGAAGTACACTGAGAAAGAGAGAGAGAGAGCTGTGCATGAAGTGTGATTTTATTTTTATTTTTTTTATCGTGGTGGAAGCAAAACAGCAAAAGTCAGAGGGAATTCATGACGATGTTTATGTGAAGCTTAGTTTGGATCTTCTTTTGCTGCTGGTTCGGTCAATATTGTTTGGAGAGAGATCAAACTAACAGCTTTAGAATCAGCGCAAAAAGGGCGTAAACACAAAGCATGGACCCGCCGAAACATCAGAATCAGCGAGCTGTCGACTTTCAGCCCCGACTGTCCGTGCCGTCGGGTGAGAAAGGCGACATCTCACTGATTCTGATCCGCGGGTCCGCACTTTGTGTTTAGGTCTTTGTGCAGAATCCGTGTACCTGCTCTCATTTACTCTTTTAAATGTATGGTGGTTGTCAAAATTTTGTGACGTTTCACCTGAGATTCTGGAATTTCGGGCAAAATATAAATACATTTTAATAAAAATCGATTCAGGATTTTAATGAATCGATATCACGTTATCCAAGCCAGAATCGATTTTAATCGAGGAATCGATTATTAAAACCCACCCCTACTTATTACTAGAGATGGCACGATACCACTTTTTTATGTCCGATACCGATACCGATATCATAAATTTGGATATCTGCTGATACCGATATGAATCCGATATAGTGTTTTTTAATCAACAAAACTGTTTTTTAAATATCTTGCTGCATTTTGTATAAGTTCATACTCAAGTTTAAAACAACAACTACACTAAAGCTATTCTGTTATACCTGTATGCAAAAAAAAATATTTCATAGTTCAGCAATACTGATCAATCTAATAAACTTAAACCTACACCATCCTCCCTATTCTGGTATTTTAAAGAGTACTTAGCATAAATATTAAGCAACCTAACTAATAGGGTTCCAACTCCCAGCAACAACAAAAATAAATAAATAAAAAATAGGGAACCACCCCTCACACTCCACCTCATGATGCTTAATCGCCGTAATCAACCTTAATTTGATGCAGTGTGAAAAAAATGCACAGAAATCAATTATCTTTCAAGAAATATTAAATAGATTCAACATCTTTCTTCAACAAAATTGCAGACTGCACAGATGGTACCTTCCCAAAGGAAAAAGTACTATAGCTTACTAGGGTATATATATTAGACTTAATAGTTACTATATACAGTAATTGACTTCTATTCATTTTACATCAAATTAAAACTTTGGGTGTCAGATAATTATTTATTAAAAGCTAGACATTTTAAATGAGAATAAGAAAGAAAAGTATGTCTTTGTGCCCCCTTTTCCCTGTTAATGCCCTATCGGCCCCCCTGGCTAAACTTTGCTAGATCCGCCCCTGCACAGTTACCAGCGTCAGCTACGTAGAAAAAGATCCTCGAGTAGAAAGTAATATTAAATACATTCTAACAATAGCTGATCAAGCTTAAACGTGCTGCTGTTGTTCAGCCGCTGGTTTCCTCTTTCTGGTGCAAAGTGGGCCAAAAACAAACCAGAGAGACTAACTCGCGACAGAAAAGCCGATCAGCTGATCGTTAAGCAGTTTCATGATTGAAGTAGCAGCAGGAGAGGCAGTCGCTTGTTAAGCTTAACGCAGGAATGCTTTACAAACATTCAGAGGTGGACTTACACACTTGCTTTACTTCTCTCGGGATAACTTTGTCGGAGATGAAATGCCGGGTTGCTAGCGAAGCTCCAAATGCTATCCAGACCACCGACAGGTCCCGCATGCCACAGCCACTCTATCACGTGATGCATACTGCTCCGACGTGCTAACGTTCTGAGGCGAGTTACGGCGTGTTGCAAGTTTTGTGAGGTGCTTTCGTGATATTTAATGGATCGGATTACATTTTTTATTTTTCTCCGATATCCGATCCAGTAATTTAGGTCAGTATCGGACCGATACCGATACATAATATCGGATCGGTCCATCTCTACTTATTACAGCCCTGAGAAATGCTGGAGAGACACTTAGTGATGGTCTGCTTGTAGCGATGGTGTTAAAAGGTTTACCAGAAGCATTTAAACCTTTTTCTGTTCACATTACGCAAAGTGAATCAGAAATCAAGTTTGCGGAATTTAAAACAAAACTCCGCAGCTATGAGGACACTGAGAAAATGCGCTTGGTGGAACAAGAGGATAACATCATGAAGGCGAGAGTGCAACCTAGCGCGAGACCCGCAGCAGCTGCTAGTGACCACAGGAGAGACATGTCAGACATAGTCTGTTTTAAGTGTGGCCAGCGGGGACACAAGGCCAGAGCATGCCTCTACAAATAATGGTGCGGTCACTGTAGGAGCAACACCCATCGAGAGTCGACTTGCAGGAGACGACAACGGAATGATGAAGCGCGCACAGCCTCGGAGGAGGGCGGCAATGCAGAGAGCGACGACACCTATGTCTTCCGGATAAGCGATGACTACGCGGAACCTCAACAGCGACAGGACATCAGGACCAAAGGCCTGATGGTGGATACTGGTGCAACATCACACATCCTGAATGATAAAACAGCGTTCAAGAGATTTAATGACGACTTCCAGCCGGGAACACACTGTGTGGAATTAGCTGATGGCACCAGGTGTAAAGGAGTGGCTGAAGGCAGAGGAGATGCAGAGGTGTGCTTGGTTGACAGCAGAGGGAGACAGTGTAAAACAACACTGAAAGACGCTCTATATATTCCCTCATTTCCACAGAATATCTTCTCTGTGAGAGCGGCCACCGCGAATGGAGCTACTATCATCTTTGAGAAAGGAAGGAACGTCCTTCAACACAGAGAAAGTTCTACATCCATGAGCACAACAGACAACCAAAGTCTGAACTGTGAGGTGTGTATCCAGGGAAAATGTGTCCAGACTAGGAATAGAAACCCTGACAGAAGAGCTGAGAAACCCCTTGAGCTGGTACATACGGATCTAGCAGGGCCGATAGATCCAGAATCACGAGATGGACACAGATATACATTATTGTTTACCGATGACTTTTCCGGTGCAGTATTTGTATATTTTCTCAAAAACAAAAGTGAAGCAATGCAAGCAACTGAAATCGTTTTGGCCAATACAGCCCCACACGGGAAGGTAAAGTGTATCAGGTCAGATAACGGCACAGAGTTCATGGCAAAGAGTTACCAGGCATCATTAAACAAACATGGAATAAGACATGAAACTTCAGCCCTCACCAGAATGGTACAGCAGAACGTGGCTGGAGAACACTTTTTGATATGGGAAGGTGCATGCTTATTGAGAGTGCTGTACCAAAGGAATTATGGACATATGCAGTTCAAACAGCGGCTATTGTGAGAAACAGGTGCTTTAACAACCGGACAGGACAGACACCTTACTTTTTGCTGACTGGTCAGAAGCATAATCTATCCAGAATGCGAAAGTTTGGGTGTGAGTGTTATGCTTACAAGCAACACAAGGGTAAGCTGGATTCTAGGTGTACAAAAGGGATTTTTGTAGGCTACGACAAAAACAGTCCAGCATACAAGGTTTATTTCCCAGACAGCGCTAAAATGCAAAGGTTTAGGCTGGTTAAGTTTGTAACCAAACACAATGAGGAAAAGCAAACACAAACTGATACGACATCTGAGGATGAGGACATACAGGTGAGGGAGAGACGAAACGTGAACAAGGAAAGCCCCAGTACCAGTTCACAGGAACCAGATACTGACAACCAACCAGAAGTGAACAGTCAGATGCCACTTAGTGATGAGACTGAAAACTCCAGAAGCTATCCTTCTAGAACAAGAAAAAAAGCAGATTATCTAAATGAATATGAGTCAGGAGAAGACATTGATGATCAAGTGCTGACTAACATAGACTACTGTTACAGACTGATAAGTAACTCACTCGTGACATTCAGTGAAGCTGTAAAGTCACCCAACTCTAAAGAGTGGAAAGCAGCTATGGATGAGGAAATGCAATCCTTAAAAGAGAACCACACTTTTACCCTAACTAGCTTACCTGAGGGGAAGAAAGCAGTGGGGGTAGATGGGTATATGTGAAGAAAAACAGTGGCGATGGATCAGAAAAATATAAAGCACAGTACGTAGCTCAAGGTTACAACCAGTGTTTTGAAATAGACTATGACGAAACTTTTTCTCTGACTGCTAACCTGACAAGCATAAGAGTATTGATGAAGTGTCCAATACAAGAAAACCTGATTTTGCATCAGATGGATGTAAAAACTGCATACTTGCATGCACCAAGAGACTTTGTAGTTTACCTTGAGCAGCCGGAAGGCTATGAAGTAAAACAGATGAAAAACTGGTCTATAAGCTGGAAAAGTCACTTTATGGGCTTAAACAGTCAGGCCGAAACTGGAACAGGACATTACATGACTATTTGATAGAGAACGGTTTCATGCAGAGTCCTGTAGATCATTGTGTTTACACAAGGAAAGCAAGAAAAGACAAAGTGATCGTGATCATATGGGTTGATGATATTATTATTGCAGCCAGTGTTGAAAGTGTTTTGAAAACTGTGAAGGGAATGCTAACTGCAATGAAAGATATAGAATAGAATAGAATAATCCTTTAATTGTCCCACAAGGGGAAATTTGGTAATCTGTATGGAGAAACTCAAACATTTTCTTGGTATTGATTTTGAGCAAACTAAAGATTGTGTAAAAATGTCACAAGAGAGATATGTAGAAAACATACTGGAAGGATTTCAAATGCAAGACTGTAAACCAAGATCAATCAATCAATCTTTATTTATAAAGCACTTTTCATACAGAAATGTAGCACAAAGTGCTTTACATGGTTAAAAGCAGCCCACCCCACCCCATCCCACCCTCCAATTCACTCCCCACACTCTCATTAACATAAGCGGTCATGGATACATACACACACTCAGAGTCAAAAATAACACCCAGGTTTTTCACTTGTATAGGGCATAGTGAAAATGCCTGTAATTTAGACAAGAGCATCTCTCTCTGAGCCTCAGGACCGACAATTAAAACTTCAGTTTTGTTCTGGTTAAGCTGCCATCCAAGATTTTATATCTAGAATACAGTTAAAAAGGGCATCCATTGGTCTGGTGTCATCAGGAGACACGGAGATGTACAGCTGAGTATCATCAGCGTAACTGTGAAAGTTCACTCCATGCCTCCTGATGACACCGCCAAGAGGGAGCATATACAAATTAAAAAGTACAGGGCCTAAAACCGACCCTTGGGGCACACCACAAGTTATTTTATGGATCTTAGAGGAGCATGTATCCATACTCACCATAAAAGTTCTGTCTGAGAGATAGGAAGTGAACCAGTTGTGTACAGCACCAGAGAGGCCCACCATGTGTTTCAGTCTGTTTAAAAGAATAGCGTGGTCTACTGTATCAAAGGCTGCGCTTAGATCCAGTAGCACCAGGACTGAGAGCTTTTGGGCGTCCCAGTTACATCTAAGATCATTTAAAACCTTTAGGAGAGCCGTCTCTGTGCTGTGGTTCACCCTAAATCCAGACTGGAATATCTCCAGGATCTGTCTATCATTCAGAAAATCATTAATCTGAATAAAAACAAGTTTTTCTAAAATTTTACTTAAAAATGGTAAGTTGGATACAGGTCTGTAATTATTAAAATCATTACAATCCAAATTGCTCTTCTTCAGAAGATCAACTCCTTGTGAGCAAAAGTTGAACTACAATGATGATGCTGAGACAATGAACAATGTCAGGATGTACAGAGAGGCAGTAGGTAGCCTTATTTACTTGACCTCTTGCACACGACCAGATTTGAGTTTTGTTGTAAGTAAGCTGTCACAGCACTTCAAAGAACCAACTTTAGAACATTGGACTGCTGTGAAACATGTTCTGAGGTATTTGAAACAATCAAAAGACAAGACATTGTGCTACAGGAAAAGTGACAAAAGATTTGAGAGTACAAGGTCACAGTGACTCAGACTGGGCTGCAGATGTGACTGACAGGAGTACTACAGGTTACTGCATAAGCCTGAATGAAGAAGGTACTTTGGTGTCATGGCGAACAAAGGAGCAGCCAACTGTTGCCTTATCAACTTGTGAAGCAGAGTACATAGCTTTGGCAGCAACAACACAAGAATGTTTGTACTTGACACAACTGTTGCAAAGCATGTATGAGCATCAAAAGGGACCACCAAAGATTTTTGAGGACAATCAAGGGACTATTGCATTGGCAAAGAATCCTGTTAACAGACAGAGGTGTAAGCGTATCGATATCAAGTATCATTTTGTGAGATCAACAGTTAATGCTGGAAATTTGATATTGGAATATTGTTCGACAGGTCTGATCGTGGCCAATGTTATGACAAAGCCAGCAACAAAGGGGAAGTTATTGAAGTTTGCAAAATATATGTTTGGAGTGTAAACAAATAGTAAAGAAAAACTGTTTCTTTTGAAATGCATGTAAAGCTGACAATGTGAGTGCAAGTGGGGTGTTGAGCTAGTTAATAGGTATGTCCTCATTGGCATCTGTTGGGATTTTATTTTGAAAGGATGCTTCCTGTTATGCTACGCCAGAGTTCAATAAATAAAGACACATTGGTGTGAATGTTCCGTCAAAAAGCCGATGCCCCACGTGTGATTATTCCTCCGTGTAGATAAGTGTCTTCAGTATTCATGCAGATTCTGCTGGAAGACCCGTCTACATCTAAAGTTCTTTGTATGAGAAATGGACACAAAATACCAAAAGGAAAAAGGAAAAAAAGAAATGCAGAGCAATCCAAAGAAAAACAAACAAGCTCAGCAGCCACTGTCATTCCTAAATGCAGTCTGCAAACAAATGCAGAGAGTGTCTGTCAGTGGTGGGTTTAAAAACTGTAGCTAAATGCTTTTCTTGGCATTTGGCAGGGCTGCACAGAAGCATGGGGTCTAGAAATAAATAGTAAATGCACTGGTTCTTGTATAGCATTGTTCTACCCTCCACAAGCACTGAAAGCACTTTATACAACATGCCTCATTCACCATTTCATGCAAGCACTTTTTTTCTGCACCTAGGTGTTTTCTGTCTAACACTCACACGCCGATGAATGCACTGGGGATCAGCTTGACGTTCAGTATCTTTTTAACTGTTTATTTAACTGTATTTTTCACAAATGGAACAAACTTAAACACATTACCAGTTGGTCATACATATGCTATCAATTCACTGATCAGTCTGTACATTTAAAGGGAAAAAATGCATAAATATCAGTTGCTTAATTACTATTGATAAATGGTAAATGGCCTGTATTTGTATAGCGCTTTACTAGTCCCTAAGGACCCCAAAGCACTTTACACATTCAGTCATCCACCCATTCACGCACTGGTGATGGCAAGCTACATTGTAGCCACAGCCACCCTGGGGCGCACTGACAGAGGCGAGGCTGCCGGACACTGGCGCCACCAGGCCCTCTGACCACCACCAGTAGGCAACGGGTGAAGTGTCTTGCCGAAGAACACAACGACTGAGGCTGTTGGAGCCGGGGCTCGAACCAGCAGCCTTCCGATTACAAGACGAACTGCCAACTCTTATGCCACGATCGCCCCACTATTAGTACTATTAGATAAGACAATCCATTCAAAAAGAAAGGTTCATCTCGCTTCCAAGTACATTCTATGTTGTCTTTGTTACCTCCTCCAAATAAGGCAAAATGACTGGCCATCTCCTAAATATATGGTGGTCTGCCAGCTGTTCTCCACACTTCTGCCGACACAAACCATTTGTCATTTTTCCAGCAAAATTCTCTCCAGGAGCCTGAGCTGGTAGAAGTCAGCTGCATTAGATACACATTCTGCCAATCACCCTCTGGTATGGAACCTTTCTCCCAGTTAGATTTTGAAAGGTTATTTTTGTTTTTTTATTGTTTAGATAGTTGAATACAGTCTTCACACAACTTTCTTATTTCTTTTGGTTTTATCCATGTCAGTAAATATGTCAATTATATTGGAGTCCTTTGTATTTCTAAATGTTTTATCTTGTCATTAAAATAGTCTCTAACCTGAAAGTACTTAAAAAAAGTTAATTTTACCTAAGCCATTAGTTTCCTGGATTTTATGAAAGCTATACAGCTCCATCTCCATCTGACACGACCAAACAGGAGAAGGTAATAACGATTTTGTTCCAATATTTAAAGCACCCATTGATTGTGTCTGCTGTGAAATCTGGGTCAGATGTGATCCATTTTTATATTCTAGGATGTTTTTCCAGTAGTGGTGATTTACACTCACTAACCCAAATTCTGAGTGGTACCTTGGACCATTGGTTTAGGGTCTTAGCATGCTGTCTATATAACATTTTGCTTCCCAGAAGAGATTGTAATGAAATGTGAAATTTACCATGTTCTTCCATTTTGTAAAATAACTGGGAATTGCAGCAGCATGCTAGGGATCTTAGTTGGATAGCTAATAAATGGATAGACATGGCAGTGATTCAGCTGTTTCTTTAGGAAGTTGTAATATTTTAAATTGAATCCGTGGCCTTCTGCCCACACATATAAATCTAGAAATTCACTTGTTCCTTTCAATAAATTATTTTGATGTAAATTATTATTATTATTATTATTATTATTATTATTATTATTATTATTATTATTATTATGCATTTCTAAGGCAAACCTGCTCATATCTGCCTTGATATGTTTGGTCAAAACGGTATTTCTTAACTTTAGTATTCGCATGATAAGGTGGGGCCAGGTTTCACAATGAACTCACCCGAAACTCTGGCTGATTGGGACCCACACCCAGTTTCACACCTTGGCTCCCTCTGTGGGGGGATACTCCCACTAGGTTTATATCTGGGACTCTCCACCATTTGACCTTAGAACTGAAGAAGCTTCTCGGATGAGAGGTGAAACGTCTTCAAGCAACTTAAAGAAGTCCAGACGCTTTTCTTTGCAAGCTCCTTTGACTACGATGACCTGGATGACTGAGAACCTTCACAGACTTAACTTTAGTAACGTTCTATATGTTTAGATATTAATAGCAATAATATTATTAGCAATGAATTGAAAGTATTGGTATTAGTCATGATAAATTTTGGTAAACTGTAACAATAGGAGGCGTTCTTGTTTTAACGTGGTGTGGCCAGCAGAGGGCGGGAGCACATAGATTATCAGTCAACACAGCTAAAACCGCAGCTGAGGAAGAAGGTCAGCGTCTCGTACAGAAGGTGTAGATGTTTGGTTCCTGGGTACCTGTGTGTGGTTTACAGCAAACGAGCCCCCGCATAAGGCTGGTAAGGACCCCCGATCACACGGACTGTAGCTAGCCTGTGAGCAGTAACTCTCCGTGACCGTGGCTTGTTAGTGTTAGCTGCTCGGTAGTGTGGATGCACTCGCCGCTGAGGGGAGATGTCTCTTCATCATGCTCCGTTAACTCGTTTCCCGGTGTGTTTATTGCCCGGTGACATAGCGATTACAGCATTATTCACTGTATTATCGATGGTGTGGTTTTGCTCGTTACCTTGTTGGTTTGTGTAACCGAGCCAGTTAAACTTTGGGTTTTCCCATCTGAACTAAGCTCCGTGTCTTCCTTCGGAGCAGCTTACACTTGGCCCAGTGTTAGCTTGTGTGAGCTACAGCTGCGTTTCTCTGCTCTGACTTGAAGTCACAATAACACGTGACTGACTCTTGTTGCTTTGGATTTTTTCTGTTTATTCGGCTAAAGTTAATGGGACATTTCTCGGATGTAATGTTTTGGGTTATTTGGTGCTAAAGCAGCTGCCGGCTGTGTGCTCGGGAGTTCCCGTTTTAGCCCAAACTTCTTTGATTGGCAGGTCGGCAGCGTGGCAGAGCGCGCGGCACTTGCTCTCTCCACGTTGGCGTCTTCAACGAGTATTCCTGTTTACACTGAGGGCTGGTCCTGTGCCCCAGCTGTCTAAAACGCATCCTGTTTACAGTCAAGTACCTATCACACAGATCTGGGTCCTGGTGCACTGTGGGGCAGTGCTACAAATCCGGTAAAGGCTGGCCTAATGTGGAGGGTCCACAAATAACAGTGCACACTCCCTGTGGAGCTCCCTGTTACTTTACACACGTGGAAAACTGCACCAGAAACCTGATGAACCAAACTGGTGCTCACAGATCAGTGGATATATTGTTGGCATTTGTCACAAATATCATGCCGCGTGTGTTATTCAGTAATGGCTTCTGCTTTTGAAATGCAGTGTAGTTTGTTTTTAGTTATTTTTCCCAAAGAAGCACAAGGTGCTCCACATGAGTGGAGGAGAGCTGATGCCTTACATGTGGACATCAGACTCCACTCATCCCACTCAGCCTGTGCAGAATACAGCCAGGAAATATATCACATTAGACCTCATTAAACAGCACTGTGCTGTCTACTCGTGTATTAGAAGTAATGTTGATATATTTTATTCTTTACTTTTAGTGTCTTTGAGGTCGGTTTCACACAAAACTTGCTGGCTGTTTCTGGCTCTCACTCACTTTTCGTGGACTGTGATTTCTGTGACTACAGGCTTATCGCAATCTTTTGATTTATCTCTAACTTAAGGTAGTCTAGGTGCTGAGTGGGAGTAGATATTGTAGTAGAATTTATGGACAAAGTCTTGTAAGTGGTACATTTCAGTGCAATCAGCTACAACTCTTTAGGTTTGCAAAACACTGAAGTGTTCCCTTTAAAGTAAAATGACTCGAAGTTTAGTTGTCAAAAAAAATCATGTCCTTACCTTCTTTATACGTGAATATTAGCTACAACATATGGAGAAAATTTCAAAACAAATTCATTAATTTTTGCCTGATTGCATTTATGACTCCTACAGTAATTTACACTGATTATTACCATTAGCTTTGACAATCAAAATAAATACTGTAGCCTGTGGTTAAAGTAAAATTCTCTTATACGACTTGAAGCGCCAGCAGCCTCTTCGGCGATGTAAGCGTACAGATTGTGTGTCTGGGATTGTGCTCTCAGCCTCCTACTGTACACCCATGATTGTACACCAATCCACCCAACCAGCATCATCAAGTATGCCAATGACAACACTGTGGTTGGATTCATCTGTGATTGTGATGAGACAGTTGACAGTGTTCGCCCCCCTTCCTGGTTTCCTATCTTTTTGTATGTCAGTCACACTTAAATGTTTCAGATCATCAAACAAATTAAAACACTGGAGAAAGATAACCTGATTAGGCCTGACTACTGCCACAATCACTTAAATAGGACCTGCCTGACAAAGTGGAGTAGACCAAAAAATCCTCAAAAGCCAGACATCATGCTGCGATCCAAGGACGTGCAGGAACAAATGAGACACAAAGTAATTGAAATCTCAGTCTGGAAAAGGTTATAGAGCCATTTCTGAAGCCGTGGGACTCCAGCGAACCACAATGCAGCGTTAGAGATTGTTAGGTTGGCCAGTAGTGGTAGTTATGGTACTAAGGCTTTGGAAGAAGACACTAGCTGGATGGATCTTTCCTGACTGACCCTTTGCACAGCCAATGAAGCTGCTCACTACACTTGAATGTAAAGGCACCACTGTGTCACTGTGTTTCAGTATAGAAAACCATTTCAGAGATTCTGACACTTCATGTGTAATTTAATTTTGTTTGGGCTTCTTCATTTGAAAGTGAAATACATGCAGTAATTGTTGTTGAGCTAAATGTTGTCATTAACACTTCACTATAATTAGCTCTGTGCTTCTGTAACTTGAGCCTGGAGTCTAATTAAACTCATAACTAATAACGGTGATTATAACTCGTACTACTTCCTCCAGGAGCACTACTTGAGATGTGCATTGTTTTGACACTAGATGGTAGTCATTCCTCACATTTGGGTGGACTAACTGCTCTTTACTGTTGTGCAGGTGAAGAGGCTTGAATAGCGTGCTTCAGGAAATCCGCCTTACTGAACTACAAATCCCAAGATTTAGCCTGGATAATGTAGAACATTGTAAAAAAGTTGTAGTTTCCACAATACTGTTTAATTTGAACCAAATCATTAGTAACATCCTTCAACTTTGACTCTGCTGGTCTTGATAGGGCCTGAAATGTCTTATTAAATGAGAGAGTATTTGTATATTTTTAACCAGTGGAATTATAGTAACTTTATTTTAATATCTGGCTGAATGGCCCAGTAAGTGTTGTGTGTTACTTGTTTGAGTGAAACATGGTAAGAAAATATAAGACTCCATCAAAAGGTTAAGATGAAGTGATCCAACCAATATGAATAAATGCTGTCATCCTAAATGTTAAATACAGCTGTAATTGTGGTTTTACATGTTTCTGTTTAAGGACTGTCTCTGTTTACTAGAAGAATAAGATGTCCTCACGCAGAAAATCTATAAGAACACAGTTTATCGACCCCATCTGTCAGGCTGCTTCTGATTCTTGCTTGTGTTTGTCTTTGTAGGTCCAACCAGAAACTGACTTCACCTCCTCCTGGTTTCCCCTCCTTCATTTCATTGTTTGTACAAGTTGACTGTGTGAACTTCATTGTACCCGGTGTGTGTGTGTGTGTGTGTGCGCATATGGATGTGCCTCTGTCTATGTGAGCGTGTGTCTGTCTCGTTCCCTCCCAGCCCACCATGTCCCTGTATTCCTCAAAACTCCAGCTGAGCGTATCACTGTGTCTTCTCCTCCCCCCCTGTGTGCTTCTGCTCCTTACCGACTCCGCCACCACAGGACCAAATGGGGCCTACTTCTTCTCAACACCCACAGTTAATTGCGCCTCTGGATGTAAGTATGTGGCAGGAGTCTTAAAGGTTCTCTGTGTAAGCATGTGAAGCTTTTTTAAAATCTGTTTTCATGGGCAGTGTGTGAACAGCTTGTGACAGAACTAAAAAAAGAAAAAGGTGAGACCCGGTGTGGACACCGAACATTGTTAACACAATAACTTGAAGATTAGGTAAGGTAGGATTTTCATTTTGATACCATTGGTGAATCTACTAACACTGGCAGCCACAAGTATCCTTCAATGTTGTGACACTCATGGTCACAATATTGGCACGAATGTATCTATATGTCATTTGTCGTTGGTGCCAGGTTGATAAAGTGTACAAAATACGCATTGTATGTGTCCTGGACTCACATCTGTGCTTGTCCTGCTGGACCTCAGTGCAGCGTTTGATACTGTTGACTGTAATATTTTATTACAGCGATTACAGCATGCGGTAAGTATTACAGGTACTGCTCTGCAGTGGTTTGAATCATATCTAATAGACTCCAACTTTATCTCTCCACAAAGGCAGATAATACACACCAGTTAAACCGCAGGAATGTCTTAAAGACATAATAATCTCTCATTTCCTGCTTATAAATTCAGATAAAACTGAGTTTGTTGTACTTTGGATAGAGTCATAGAAATATGGGCTCCAACTACCCTTTTCTCAGAGTGACTCTGAAAAACTAGTTCATGCATTTATTACTTCCAGGCTGGACTTCTGTAATTCATTATTATCAGGATGTCTTAAAAACTCCCTGAAAAGCTTTCAGTTGATCCAGAATCCTGCAGCAAGAGTCCTGACAGGGACGAGACCCTATGTAGAAAGACAGGGTCTCCCTGTTAAATCCAGAATTGAATTCAAAATCTTGCTCCTCACATACTTGAATAATCAGGCTTTATCTTATCTTAATGACCTTGTAGTACCATATCACCCTATTAGAGCACTTCGCTCTCACACTGCAGGCTTACTTGTTGTTCCTGGAGTATTTAAAAGTAGAATGGGAGGCAGAGCCTTCAGTTTTCAGGCCCCTCTTCTGTGGAACAAGCTTTTGGATTTTGGAGACAGACACCATCTCTGCTTTTAAGATGAAAACTTTGCTTTTTGATAAAGCATATAGTTAGGGCTGGACCAGGTTATGCTGCATTAGGTCTAGGCTGCTGGGGGGTTCCCATGATGCAATGAGTGTTTCTTCTTCTTGTCCTGTCTTCCTTCTCTCACCCCAACCTATCACAGCAGACGGCCCCGCCCCTCCCTGAACCTGGTTCTGATGAGGTTTCTTCCTGTTAAAAGGGAGTTTTTCCTTCCTACTGTTGCCAAAGCACTTGTGCGTAGGGAGTTTCATGATTGTTGGAGTTTTTATACTTTGCCTTATTGTAGTGTCTCTACCTTACAACTGTTGTTGTGATTTGGCATTATGTAAATAAAATTGAACTGAATTTGAATTAAATTGAACAAAAATAAGCACTTCATGTAGCTCTAGGCACGATTCATCAATTAATCTTTCTTGGGAATGTTAAAGAAACCATAAGAGGTGTGATCAAGTCCACAAAAAACAAAGACTGCTTGATTTTAATTAGGCCGATCTCTCATTCAAAGTCATCTTCTTGGCCAAGTTCAGATGGCTGGCAGCACGTTATTTTAAAGTCCGACTGTGAGAAAATGCCAACTTGTGTTTTAAAGCAACCTGTATTTTGTGTGGATGATTATTACTGCTGAGGATAGCTGGGGTATCAATAGCCTCAAAAAGAAATATTATTATTTCAACAAAATTTACTATTAAGATATTTATTATTGGGGAAATGCTGAAGACCATTTTATCAGTGATTGCAGCTTACAGTATGACATGGTTCAGTAGTGGCATAGAATAATGAAATGAAGGCACAAAAGTAACCTAGAGGGTATTTTGCCTGGAAATTTTATGTAAAGCACAACTGCTTTGAGCATTTAGTTTTACCAATAACAGAAATAGTTGAACTTTGTAACTCTTCAGTATTTTCCATACAGGATGGGTGTGGGTTGAGCTTTTTAGCCAGATACACCAAATAAGTCATTTCCATGAACAGTTCAAGTGCCAGCGTTGCTTTGTTGAGTCATTTGTTTACTGTTGTGTTGGACATCCCCGTCTGAAAGCATCGCCTCCTGGTATGCCTTCATAACCTAGCTGTACTCTTTGGCTTTTGCCAAGTAATGAAGCAACTCAGGCAGTGAATGTGCTACACTTCTACTCTAATCTCCTTTTAGTAGGATGCCTGACTCCAAGGAGCTAATGTAGATATAATAGCACACAGGTTTAACTACTTTGGGCCGTCAATGAAAGGTGCTTTAAGCTGCTTCCTTGTCAAAGTGATCAGCTGTATGTGTTTGCTTTGGATGAGTTCCATGCCGGATGCCTTCCTGCTGTATTCCTTTCATTTGCCAAGCTAATGTTTAATCTGCTTCACTATTGAGCCACCTTACTTCTGGCTTCACTAAAGGCATGAAAATTGATGTTTTTTTAATTTTGTCTGATTCAAAGGAGCTTGCAAAGAAAAGCGTCTGGACTTCTTTAAGTTGCTTGAAGACGTTTCACCTTTCATCCGAGAAGCTTCTTCAGTTCTAAGGTCAAATGGTGGGGAGTCCCAGATTTAAACCTAGTGGGAGTATCCCCCCCCCCAAAGAGGGACAAAAGGACCCCCTGATGATCCTCACCCTCTGTGGGGGGATACTCCCACTAGGTTTAAATCTGGGACTCCCCACCATTTGACCTTAGAACTGAAGAAGCTTCTCGGATGAGAGGTGAAACGTCTTCAAGCAACTTAAAGAAGTCCAGATGCTTTTCTCTCCAAGCTCCTTTGACTTCGATGACCTGGATGACTGAGAACCTTCACAGACATTTTGTCTGATTGTTTTTGTCTACAATTTTGACTTAGATGGTGATCATAAACATTTTTTAAATCAGTTATCAGTGTAATTTCAGAGTTCCCAAACTTGTTTTGGTTGTAAGGGTATCTCGATCTTGAAGATAGCACAGCTCTTTGGCTATTTACAGGGTTAAAATTCTTTGAAAGGTACAAACTGATGCTCTGCAAATATACGAGTGAAATATAAATGTATGTTTGGCTTGTAGCGAATGTTGTTTCACTAGTTTGTGCTAACTAGAATTTGTTGTTCCCAGGTGCTACTGATGCAACAACAAAGACCTCTTTGGATGGTGTGACCACTCCACCGAACACTTCAGTCTCTGCCTTAAACCCGAATAGCACTTCAGATGTCATCACACAGACCCACTCTAGTACAGGCAAGGATAATAACAGTCTGCAACCAAATGCAAGCACTCAGTCCTCCCTGAACTCATCATCCACCAACCACACCACTGTCAGCCACAGACTGAATGAGTCTGTAACATCGGTGAACAAAAATGAGCAAATTACAGAAGGAGCCCTTTCTTCCACATCTTCAGCATCCTTTGAGCAGCCATCGTCACAGGAGCATCTCAAATCACCAGAGGCATTTACCCCCACTAGCTTGCCTGCTCAGCGCCTGCATACTGGATCCACCACCAGCACTAGCAGTATAACAGCAACCACTTCAGAGTCTGTTAAGAATGTGGTCACTACACCTGTGAAATCTACAACCTCAGCACCAGCAACTGCAACAACAACAAGAACAACAGTAGCCCCACACTCGGTGACGATAGCTTACACAAGTGTTGCTGTTACTTCCGTCCATGGTTCAGACACGTCTCCATCGGCTGCCCTGCCACACCCCAGTATTGAGGTGGCACCGATTCAGACATCATCTTTAACCAAATCACCATCTGCTATAACTGTTGCCAGTACTGATGCATTGGCCAATCACAATAAATCTTTTGCCTCAGCTACGAGGGTCCCTGTGGTAGAAGAGGCGGGGGCTGTTCTGACCAAGCAGCTCGTCGATACAGCGTCTTTACTGGCTGTCCTGCTCTTTGGCCTGCTTTTCTTCTTGGTCACAGTGTCAGTGTTTGTCAAACTGGCCTACGACAGCTACAAGAGGAAGGACTACACGCAGGTCGACTATCTGATAAATGGCATGTACTCAGACTCTGGGGTATGAGACAGGAAGAGGATAATTATATTTCATGAAGCTTTTTCTTTCTTTGACTCGGAGCAGGAAAAACTAAATGAACTAAATGACAGACTAACTGAATGGTAAGATGGTGCTGTGAATTTACAGGATGGTCCAGTTAGTTCAGCAAGAAATGGAAAAGGTACACTGACGATAAAACGGTGATGCACACTGATCTGTTTTCTAGCAGCTCCTGTTTTTTTGTGTGGGGGGGGGGGGATGTCAAAATTCAAACCTTATAGCTTACATTTGGTTCTGCTAGTGGCCCCTGACAGGATTGGAATCGATTAGATGTTGGCTGGCTCAGTTGGGACGTTTCCAAAGCTCAGCAGATGACCTCGTCATCAGTTAATTTACTGCTGGTAAGAAATGTCGGGATTATCTAAAAGTAGAGTTGTAAAAAAATCAAACTAGCAAATAATTTATTGTATTTTTTTTTAAATTTGCAAACATTTTTTTCCTAAGTGACATCTATATAAGGACCAAATCAGAATGTTATGCCCAATGATTCATTTCCTTGTCATTACCTTGATGCTTATTTTATTTTTGAAAAAGTCAATGGACATACATCTCAGTGCCAAATAGGGTGTGTAACTGACAAAGATTAGCTCTGCGCTTAAGGCATTTAAAATATGTCACATTGCAAATTCTTTTTAATGTGGTTTAATTGGCCACAGTGATAATTCAGTTATTCAGTGCTTCATGCAGCAGTGCACAAAACAGTTTCTGCTTGACAACTTTTGAAGTTCTTTCAATTCAGAAATGACTGTTTTAGACGGTGTTTGTTTACATTTTTGGAATTTGGTGTTGCTGATTTGATAACAACAATAATAATTACAGTTATTATTATATTTGCTCTTTACAATTGGATATATAACCTTGATAGTGAAGAAATGTTCATCAGATCTCAGTCACATTTTGGAACCTTCCCATTCCAGCCCCTGTACACAGTGTTGCACTGTTTACTGCAAAGTAGATTATTTGTTTTGTTATTAATACTCTACAGAAAAATGGGGTAAAAATGAATCACACATAGATCTAAGTGTATAAAATCACTCTTGCAACATTTGACAGAAATCTAATGTGACGTTGTGGCTAAAATTTGCCATATTTCTGTGGTGTCGTTATATTTCTCGGCCCTTCCCGTCTTTAAGATATCACATTTTCCACGTTTTTAACTACAGCTGGCACTGAATGATGCACACTTGTTGTAATTTCCAACCACAAAGCTAGACTCAGACTCACTGTTGAAGCTTTTCTAAAGTAATCATTATCAACATGGTGAATTACTGCAGCTCTGTCCTCACAGTTGCAGGTGTGAGACACCTGGGTCTGTTGTAGTATTAGTCTGTTGTAATCTTGACCATCATTTCTATAAAAGAGAAAGAAGTAGCTGTTCGCACACTGCAGAACTCCAGATTCCTCATTTATTACATCTAGGGACATTTCAAGCACACCGGCTTTTCATCAGACAGCGACACACCAGGCAGTGCCATCTGAAATCAGCTGCGAACAGTCACGTGACCACGGGAAGCTGCAAAAGCTTCCAGTCAACAACCTTGTACAGGACAAAGAATTGATAAGTGAATAATTTTCTGAATAAAACCAGCAGATTAGAGAGAGAGAGAGAGAGAGAGGGTATTAGATCCCAGCTGTCAGTACTTTGAGTTTGACCTCATGTGAAGTCAATTAAATAGTCTGGATACACTTCTGGCTTGTTTATAGTCTAGTGATGGAAATGGTCAGTAAAGCATCATTTTAGTTTTCATAAGAGATGGCAAAGCTAAAAATCGACTTATGTATAAACCAGGATCTGATCAGCACAGACGGGTGAACTTGAACCAGCCTCTCAAACTGTATTCAAGGTAAATGAATATGTGGAAAACTTAACTCTATAGAAGCGTTGATGTTTTCTCAGAAAGACAAAAATGCTGCACAGGTGCTGCTGCCAGCTAATTACACTGCAAGATGTGTTTCCATTGCTCTGGTTAAGTTTCCATCAGATGTGGCCGCGTGTGTTGAAGCCTGATGTTGGTGGATCAGGGCCAGAGTGCACACTGTGGTGTCTGCTTTAGCTAACAGGCCAGAGAGAGACCACAGAGACATTTAAGTCATCAAGCTGAGGATTTTCCACCCACTGTCACTCTGTTAATGTCAGTTCACTTGTAGGCCGCGCTCACAGAGCCTGTTTGGCTGGCAGCTCTTCCACTTGAAGGTCAGACAGACACACTAACACCGCTTCATCTTAAAACGCACAGCTCCTGCTGTGTTTACAGCTAGCATTAAAACTACTCCGCCCTCTGAGGAGGATTAAATCTGAGATTTTTGGAAACTAGCCAGGTTGGTTTGAAAAGTTGAGGATTGTGCAGGATTGCAGGCTGTGACGGTGTCGTATCCGTTTTATAGCAGCTAAACCCTGCATGTGGTTGTGCTGTCACGTTATAAAGAAATGACATTGGTGTGGTGTGAACTGAACTCCTTGAATTCACGAGCAGTTATGCTATTAGAATCATTTTGGAGGTTAAACAAACATTTCTAACATTTCAGATCAAACAGAAGCACCGTTGCTGTAACGCCAACCCTTAGTCTGATTGTTCGTTTTATGTCAGTGACAGATTATAAATCGTAAAGTTAAACTAGGTCCTCTCCAGCACGGCATTTCATATTTTTGATCATCTGTAGGCTATTCAAACTTTTTTTTTTTTGGATAATTTCAGGTTTTATTATTATTTCATTATTATTTTCATGGCAGTTCCACAAACAACATTCTCTTTTTAAAGAAATCTTTATGAATTCTCCTTCACACTTTCCCTGGGATCATGATGTTTTCCATAGAGGTCAGTGAATAACAACCAGAAAAAATAAAGGATTTTTTTTTTTCCAACTATTGGACTGCAAGCCATTAATGGCAGATTTATGTTAAACAAACCTCACTGTGTTAAATACTCAGATTTTCCAAATGTTAGAGGGTTCCTTTAAAGGTATTGACATTTCATTAGCTTTCATTGCTACAGACGACATTTCAGCAGTGTTCCTTTGCACATGTCTTCCAGTGAATCACAGGAACAAGGCCATACTTAATTGTTTATTACTATATTTTTTAGATTCTCACAGTGAATGTATTCTTTTAAAAGATATTGAGTATATATTGTCTTATTAATGCATTGTGTCTTTGCTTGTTCATGTAACTGGTATGTTTTCTCCAGTCTTCGTCTGGCTTACCTCACTGTGCTCTTTCCCATGCCTTTGTAAGAAGCAACTTGAATGTTAAGCCATTTATTCAGTCATTTTCATTACATTTCAACATTCCTTCAAACGTGCACATTGAATTCAGCAAAGAGCAAACGTTTTACACTATTTCCCACAAAGAGAGAAAGCAGCAGATGTTTGATAAAGAATGAGATGGTAAAAGCTCTGTCACATGAGGCTGGTCTCTTTCTATTACAGAAACTCTGGAGATCAGGTGCATTTCCATTTTGCCATATAATCTACTCAGTGTCTTGGTTTCAGACTGATTTCGTCATCCGGTCCTTTGCCGAATGATTCTCAGTGATTTAGCTGTGCGCTACAAACAAAGGCGGTCCTTGAAGTCAGTATCCATTGCCATAAACTGAATTACTTTGCCTTTTCTTGAGCACATTGTATTTGGTGTATTCTTCCAGTAGAGTACACAGCTGATGGAACTTCACCAAATAATCACTGAAGCACATCTTTGTGTGATAAAGCCAAGGGAAACATAAAGCCATGATCAGTTAGTGACTGAATGAGAGGGAACTTGAACTGTTCCACAACAGCAAGGTGACCTTTCTGGGTTCATCTGAAACCTACACAGATTTCAAATGAAAATGTAACGTTTGAGATGTTGTTCTGCTGTAAATGCATTTAACCCTTCCTGCCGCTGCTCGCATTCTTCTTTGAGAGGAGACAACTCTCTTGTCTTGTGGCAATGCACTGATTGGGTCACAAGACCTCGAGGGGATCAGTATGGCAGGCTGTTATCTTTGTTTTTCTCAAACAAACTTTTTTTTTTTTAATGATATTGTCTTTGTCATATTGGTCTCATTTGGTTTTGAATTTATTCCCATATATATGTTTTTGTTCATCATAAAAACCGAAGGTACAATAAAAAAAAAACTGTAAAAGTTTGATGTGTAAATCTCAAAGCAGTTCTTAACTGCCTGCTCTGATTTCTCCTCATCAAATGATAGCTGATGCTTTTGAGACGTTTCAGACGATGACGGTCCTCTTTTGTTCTCCTCTTCGATTGTCTAGTTAATTCAGAAAGCTTCCAGTACCTAAAATCTTGTTCCTTGCTTAAAGATACTGGAAAAATACACAAATGGCAATACCCCTGCATAGGAGGCAGGAACATCACTTAGCTCAACTGTAGAGTTTGCTGAGAGAGATGATTATTCCCCCATGAAAGGAGAGTTTGTATAAACGACTATTTCTGCATGGTTTAAAAACAGCCTCAGATTTTCTCAGAATTTAATCTTTCCTCATTTTTTTTTCTGTTTTATTAAACAGATTTCTGTTTGGGTTGTTGTTTCTTCCTTTTTTTCTGTGAGAAATTAGGAAAATCACATTATCCAAAGTTTTTTTTTTTTTAATTAAATGGCAAAAATGACAACTTGTTAGTTCTAACCATGACCTCTTTAGGCTTCTGTATGTGTTTGGCATACTTTGCTTTGTTTCTTTTTCCTCTCATGGACAAAAAACCCCCCAAAATATATTTTTGTCATCAGTATCACCCAAATTGCAACTTCATGAAAACATTTTGTAGTGTTTATTTGAGGTGTATTTCCATTTTTCTGAGGTCTGTTTGAAACAACATAATCTATAGCTGTTAGTAAGAGTGTCTGCAATGAGGACATAAATGTCTTTTATGGCAGTCAGAATGTAGTTCATACTGTGTCAAATTGTCTTGGATTGTGTCGTCGTGTCCATTAAGCAAGTGGATTTTACCCCCCAAGTGAAGATGGTTTACTGATGTCCGTAATTTCATAGTTTTTCCATAGATCCTGGAACCAGTGTGGACTGTGTTAAAGGTAAACTTGTGTTTGTGGTGACTGATGTGCAGGATGTCATGAAACCTGCCCTGTGCCAACCTGATGTTCTAATGCACTTTGAACAGAGATTTTTACTTTGCAGAAAATAAATGAAAAAAGAACCGAATTGATCGTGTTGGTGTTTGAGTAAATCAGTTGAATGTTTTATTCATCGATGAAGTACAGTTGCAGAGTTTTACCATCATGTTACATGAAAGGAACATTCATTAATCAAAGCAACAGTGCCAGGTTTAACTAGCAGTTCAGTTCGTGTGGTGGGATTTCTCAGCACTTCAGCTCATCAAGCTGCACCAGCCCAGCCTTGGGGATTCTGATAGATGCACAACACGACTGACTTGGCTGTTATGCTGTGTATTCATGAAAGGTGAACTATTTGTATTGGTGTGTTGTTGTTGTTGTTCTAACCCACTCTTGTTAATGAGATGGCAAGGATGCATGCTAATGTACATGCGTGCTAAACACTTGATTCTTGCACAGGGTTTGACAGGAAAGGGATGTGCTTTTGTTGTGGAATAACATTTTTCTCCACTCTTACTCTGATTTTTTTTTTTTTTTACTTTATTGTTCTTTCACTACAAATCAACCATTTATCACAGAGTGCTGTAATGTTTTCACCTGAGGATTGCATTGATTCTAGTGAACCTCAAAAATTCTATGAGGTGTTTCTGTTTAAGTCATTTCTGTTGTAGTTCTGCAAGTATTACCACAAGAGAGGTGACATGCTAACATGCTTAAAACAACAATGACAGAAAAAAAGATCTGAAGTTAAAATCTTGCAGAAATTTGCTTTTAAGATGGACGAAGAAAACAAAAAAATAGAAAAGAAATCACTGGATTGTGGTTAGAGGGTTATAAGAAGGACCGCTCAATTTGAGCAGTTAGGAGACACATTTAGGGAGGCAGGGCTGAGATGGTGCAGATGAGGGAGTGGATATACTCCACCTACTAAGCCGACTAAGAACCAAAGAACAGAAGCCTTGCCGACAACCAAAAAACCACAGCTGCAAGTTGCATCTCAGGCCAGAAAGTTTGGATGTCAACTAAAAGCATTCCACTAAGAACTGAATCTAAAAGTCTCCAACTTCGTTGGTTGGAAAACAGTGTTTTAACAGTGATTCATTTTCCTCCCTTCCTTGACTTAATTTGCACCCCCAGATATAACACTGCAATTTGTCATAATCCTTCAATTTCTCAGTCAGTTCTGCACATCCAACATCTGGTTTCAAAAAGCTAAGATCAAAATACTCATCTTGAGGCTTCATTAACTAATTGGTGGCATCACCTTATATAAACATATAAGGTGATGTCACGTTATGTCTTCGTAACACTAAGGATAAAATGCACTATATGTGTAAACAATCGTTAACACTAATATACAGAGGAGTGGAAAAAATATCTGAAAAACATGAACCCTTGATGCATGCCCAATCATCCAGGTAAGGAAATCTTGAAAAGTTGATTCTGTTCATCTGGACAACATAGCCCGCGGGATCCCTGGGCCACACAAACCCCACCACCACGATAAGGCATCAGTTGATGGATGGGTGGTGGAAAAGTTATTTTTAAATAAAATGTTGTCCCTAGTAACATAGGGACAGTTACAAATAAAGTAACAGAAGCACAGTCACATCACAACACTCTCCCCAATTTATTTCCACTTTCCTGTTTTGACCCAGATATTGTATCATAAAGACAGATTAAAATCATATTCAGACCATATTCAGAATTAATATGTGAGCATCACAAACATCATTCATTTATTCAATTTAAAGCTTCGCACACCAAATCCATGTCATTATAAATGCTTTGTCTGTTTTACATTTATTGTCCACTTGATGGCAGAGTGGAGCAAATGAAGCATCGTGAAGCTTCAGCCCATGAGTGGACCAATTCGATGGAAGGTTTCAGTACTTCACGAAGCTTCATCTCACCACCACTAAGACATAGTCACAGAGCAAAAAAGCAAGCAAACAAAGGACCATGCAGATAAAGAAGCTGACTTCACTCTCTGTTTTCAAACAACAATCAGGCTTCAACTGAACATCTTAAGTAGGAGACTGGGAATCAGGTAATTACCAACAGCTGAGATCATGACTTACTTTCAGGTGTACAGAGTCAAAGGATTGGACACCAGAGGAGGACCCATCCCTCAAACACAACGTGCGCGCACACAGACACACACACACACACAGAGCAAGACTCAGACAGTGAGAGGAAAATGAGAAGAGAAAAGAATGAGCCAGCACAGGGAAACTGGACCATGACATAACTCGGTTTATCATCCTTTAACTCTGTTGAGAATGGGAGGTTACAAAATTAACATTATTTTTGACTCACTTGTTGTTTAACAGCTAAAAGACATGGTGTATAATGCAATTTCACTAAAAAGCAACAAAAAATATATAAAGTAGCATAAAATGGAAATTGTCAAAAGGTGGTTTACAAACCACGTAATTAGGTGCAAATGAGCCCAGTTATTTTTCACCCACAGTTAGCTGTCAAGCTGTTAAGCTAAAGTCTTTTCTCAGGGTGCACTTTGGGTGTAGCAGGAATGTGAAGTGGATGAAAAAAAAGACAAGTGGAAGAAACTGTGATGATGTCATCAGGTTCATCACATCGTAAAGATGGAGTTTTTACATTTCTAATTTCAGGCATTAACAATTGTTGAATTATATTGTGATGGTAGAGCACATCATCTACTGATCAGACTGGTGGTTTGATCCCTGGCTCCCCCAGTCTGCGTGCCAAATATCCTTGGGCAAGATACTAACCTGCATTTACCATTTTTGGTTAGGGTTCAATTGTCTCGTAAAAGTCTTTTTCACTTGTTTTAGTGACGAGGAGATCTAACCAGCTGGAGGACAGCTGGACAACAGCGGCTCGTATCTACTGAAGGACTAAAGGATAAACAGATGGGAGGAATGTTATAAAACAGCCTCTACACACGCAGCTTAAAGGTTTACATCAGCTAGACTGTACTGTACTGTTGACCACTTAAATTAAATATGAATCCCTCAATAACACAATTTCCATGTGTACAAAGACATGTTGAAGCAATGCAAGGTTTACTACAGTTTACCACGGTGCTGATGCATTTTCCAGAGCATCAGCAAGTGCTTTACCCCTTAGTCATCTGGTAACTCTCCCAACATGCCCACAACAAAAACACACACATAGCAAAACATCAGTCTGGGTGCATGGGAGTCCAAACATAGCAAGCCACATGCAGACTAAATACCACACACAGTAAAAAAAAAAAAAAAGTCCTCAGCGATCCTGTACAGTTTACATATGTATAAACATACAATTTTTGCCACCTGGAGAGATCATTCACAGTACACGATATTATTAGCACCTGTGACTGAGTAGCAGTAATTTCACCGTGGGCGATTGTGGCAAAATATGATCCTAGAGACATTTAGTATAACTGGAACTGTCACAGAAGTGGTTTTGAGAATCAATCAGTCCCAACATCAAAACCAGGTCGATATGTGGAGCTAGTAACACACATCATCTGGTTACAATATTCTGCTGAGTTAGAGTTAGGGAGTAGAGAGCCTCGGAGTCTACGGTCCCACAGCATTGTTTTCAATCCTCACACAAGTTATCCTTATCAAACCTATGATATTTTTGTTTATAGGTCTCAGAATTTCCCAGCATTGTGGTCCCATTCAAAACAATTTGTTTTTTCCAACATGAAAATGTACTTATTTTTCAAGGCAGCATAGGTCACTATAAACATTATTTTCATTGCCCCGGACACTTTTTAACATTAATCATAGTTTCCCTGCTGCACATGTTAATGTAATTCATTAATTTAATTTTCATTATTATGGCTTGTAGCTCATGAACATCATACTAACTAAAATATAAGTTACACATACAGCTCCTCAAATCTTAGTCCTTGGTGCCAGTGTTGTACCAAGGAAGGTAAAGGTAGGTATCCCCGACAGAATTATTTTCCTCTGGAGCACGTGGAGCAGTTGGCTCTGCCTCCTTTCCAACTAACTGGACATGGAAGTCGTGACGTTTTACTTCAGTGAAAAAGTGAAACATTAGTGTTGTTAAATTACTGCTCAGTTTCTGGGTTACAACAGAAATGACACATTCACTGTTCTCAAGTGTTATTGGACAGGAATATTTCAACAAACCGACAACAGTTTGCCTGATAATTATTTCTATCTTACTATAACTTTACTGTATAAAGAGCTAAGACCTCAGAAATTTCAGGAGTAGTTATTCATTATAAGAAGTGTTTGTGAGCTAAAAATCAAGAATGATGGATATTGTTTGTCCATGATTTGCACAGCCCAGCGCGTGCTCCCGACACAGTGGAAACAAATCCTGACGGTTATATCTACCTTGGCAAAAATAAACTGTCCAGCTGCACTAACTGACTACAGATTAGTGGCCACTGATACGATTGCTACACTGACTGAGACTTGAGGTCAAAGATGAACTTGACCCCCTTCAGTCTGCATACAAACATCGGAGTGAATGATGCGTCACTGTGCGCTTGTTCATCTGGAGGAATCTGATGCTTATGTAAGAGCTATATTCGTTTTTCAAGTGCTTTCAAAACCATCCAGCTCAACATACTCAGACAAGCTGACAGAGATGGGAGTAGATTCCTCCTCGTTTCCTAGATTAAAGACTACCTGACAGAAAGGGCACTTTATCAGGTCGGTTACAGCAGATTTCAAATACAACTGTGAGTCCTGCCACATCCAGAAATCCTCGGATTACGCTGCCATTGTGGTGTATATATATATATAATCAGGAATGGACAGTACTCTGAATACAGGGATCTTGTAAAGGCTTTCAGTGAGTAGAGTGACAAAAGCGACCTCATGTTGAACACCTCTGAGATGAAGGAAATGATAGTAGATTTCTGAAGATTGAGGCCTATCAGTCTGTGGTGGTGTGAGCTGTTCTATGCTGCAGTCTGCTGGGTAGGCAGCATCAGAAACAAGGGTGCACAGAGATTACACAAACTAGTGAGGAAAACGGGCTCTGTAATTGAAACCAGACTGGACACACACGGAGGTGGTGGAAAGGTGCCCACTAAAGACATTACAAACCATCCTGAATAACTCTGATCACCCACTTTACAACATCTTCATGGAACTTCCTCTCTCGCCACTGTAAAACTGAGAGAAACAGAAAATCATCTGTTCTCTTAAGCTTCTCATACAGATAGCACATGAGTCATGTCAGACATATGAATTTCCCCTTGGGATAAATAAAGTTATTCTAAGTCTTATTCCTATTTGTGTATGAATGAATGCTATGTGTAACCATAGAGAACATACAGCAAACCTGCTAAAATGTGAATCAAACTGGCTGCAGTGTCGTCACAATGTACACTCAGAATACAGGAAGGACAGAAAAAGAAAGTATCTGAGTAGTTTGCTTTCATTTTATCATATTTTAAGTGCCTTGGGGCGACTGTTGTTGAAAGTTGGCGCCGTATAACTGAATTTTCTACAGTAATCTGTCCTTACTGATGTGGTCATTTTTGAAGAGGAGAAAGTTTTTCTTTTTTGCAAAGTCTTCAAAAACTAAAACAACTTTATCTATTTACCCATCTATTTAAAAAAACACCCTTTAGTTTCAATGGATTCAGAGACAGCCCCCCACTGTCACACAATGGTACAGAGAAACGTTCAAGGTGTTGCCAATGGAGCGCCTTGGTGCCATTATAAAGGGCAATTGTGATGCTTTCTGTAGTATATGGCGGCCTTTGCTTGGTCACCTACCTTGTGACCTTGCTGTGCTGACATAAAGGGGGATCACATTTTGTTTTTAAACATAATAATTAATGTCCATATTCCCCTTTTTTTTTGTCCTTTCCCTTGACTGTAAATGTGGAACACTGTATTTGACCCAGACATGTTCGTTTGTACCTGTATTTGTTTGTTTTTTTCTTTCTCTTCTTTTTGTTCGTATTTGGCTGTGCTGATTTGTTGCTGTTTGTATTGTTCCCCCCAAAAATCAATAAATCATTGTTTAAAAAAACAAAACAACCCAAAAAATCCCTTTTGCCCTGCATTTGGTCTTTATCTTTCAGCGCTCCATGTGTCGAGAGTGGTGGATTGAGAGAGAGCTTGAAGACCATTAGTTCAAGGAGATTTGTATTTCCACAGAAATAGGCGCATCTTCAGGCCTGGGTGTGCCCATTCTCTCTCTAACCTCCTTCCGCAAAAGGATCAGAATAATGTCAGTGTTGGCCTAGAGTAGGTTAATCAGATAGCTATAATTCAGATGATTTAAAGAATTTTTTAGTGATTTTTATTATTTGATTCTGCTTCGCTCCTGATAAACCGATTAAATAACCACTTTAAGCTTTGTTAAAATATTTCAACTTTGTGTTATGCTGTAAAATATACCAATCGTCATCAAAGGAGCTTGCAAAGAAAAGCGTCTGGACTTCTTTAAGTTGCTTGAAGATGTTTCACCTCTCATCCGAGAAGCTTCTTCAGTTCTGAGGTCAAATGGTGGAGAGTCCCAGATATAAACCTAGTGGGAGTTTCCCCCCACAGAGGGATGAAAGGACCCCCTGATGATCCTGTAATCGCCTGAGCCAAGGTGTGAAACTGGGTGTGGGTCCTGATTGGGACCCACACCCAGTTTCACACCCAGAACTGAAGAAGCTTCTCGGATGAGAGGTGAAACGTCTTCAAGCAACTTAAAGAAGTCCAGACGCTTTTCTTTGCAAGCTCCTTTGACTACGATGACCTGGATGACTGAGAACCTTCACAGACATACCAATCGTCATCATATCAGCACAGCTTTTTTAAATTACTTTTTCTGAAAGGTGATTCTTTCTTTTTATACTTACAAGGCTAAAACAGGAGAAATTTAAAATGCAAACAAACAACAGATGGGTGTTAAGAGGATCACCTGTAATCCTCGAAAGAGGTCAGTTTCACATCTATTGCAAAAAAACATCACTTTCCCTCAGCTTTATTGGGCATTTCAGCATTTAACAACTATTTCTTGATTCTCATGAAGTTGATTAAAATCAAAAATTAAAAACACCAGTGTAGAGGCTAAGCCTACGCTTGAAGCCACTGAGATGTTTGTTAACGGGGGTGACGCGATGTCAATGGTATGCATGAATGAATTAAACAGTCCAATAACTCCATCAGTACTTATCTTGTCCCTTTGGTCCTTATCCCAACATCATTTTTGACATAGCGCAGCGGCCACAAACTGTTTGCCTTCTTCCGATTAACAACACATCTGACGCTGATTACGTGCGTCTACCTTAAATACCTTTACATAAACCTACCATACAGAAAACTGAAAAGGGTGACCTCTAGCTGTAATATGCGGTATTAACCCAAAAACTCTCCCGAAAGACATCGTGAAAATTTTGTGCAGAAGAACACTGTCAGAGATTTGACTGGACTGGGGAAAAAGATAAGCATCGACTCAGATCGGTCTGTGGTCACAATACATACATAAACTTGAGAAGGGTTCCAATTTCCTAGAGAGGACTGCACAGAAACAAAAAATTATTACCATGAACAAAATGAGAGCCAGACCCATTGATCGTGTAACATGAGAACCAAGGGATTTTTCAATTTCATTTAGTTGACAACAGTAGTTGACTCAACTCAAGGTGTGTTTGAGATGAGTCTAAGAAAGTGTTGTTTCACAGAGGTTTAGGAATGTATATATTGGCCAGTTTATATGAGTCATGTCACATAACACTCAAAGTAATTGATACACAAGAGTCATCTGCAGAGAGGTGATTGCTTCCTAAAAGTCACGTGCTTGCTCTCTGTGTCCTGTTTGCCAGGAATCAGGCTGCTCTGAACAGCCGAGCGAGTTAATTGACTGAGATAAAACACTGTGGCTGTGTTAAACATGTTATACAATGTGTAACATGCTATAGCTGAAAAGGTAAATCCTTAATATTGTCACCTTAGGCACACAGCTGTGGCCACATTAGAAAAAAAAACCTTAAAGAGAGGGGGAACTAAAACGGTTTGTTTCCAGCTGTCCTCTGGAAACAGCACTGTCCTCCTAAGCTCAGCTAAGATACACTGAGGTGAAATGGAGTCTAAGGTCTGAAGAATCACATTTTGAAAAGTGCTTTTGGAAACCATGTGCCCTTAAAATATGTATGAAGACTGAGAAAACAAAAATTCTCCTTGCAAGTGTGCCTTTTGAAAAGATACTGTATACATGCACAAACGTGACCTGCACACACACACGGACAGATGAACCACACACAAACACTCACACAGCAGGAGCACTTTCAGGTTGCAGGAACACAAGGTTGTTTTAAGAGGCAAACATGGGAGCCATTAAGGTGTAAAAAATGTGAGAACACAGCTTTCTGGCTTCAAAGGCCTTTTTCGGTTGCCTAGCTTGTGAAAGCGATGACATTCAGTATTGGCATTTCATACTAAAGTGTGAGGTTGCTGCCTTTCCAAAGCAGCAGCAGAGGGCATTTTATTTGTTTTCAGCGGTTTTGGCACAGCTGGTGTGTCTGTGCAATCAGTAATTCTGGCACCTCAACAGGTGCCAGGTTGAACCCCCTCTCAACTTTTAATTGTAAAAATCTCTCTTCAAATAAGTAAAGCCAGACACGATTACTACTCTGTAGCTCATTTTTGTGTTTTTTCATAGTTTAGGTCAAAACTGGAGGAAGTAGGAGTGTCAAAGGTGTCAGCAGAATGAGTTATGTTTTTTGTAATTGTAAGTTCGATCTGCTCGCTGACATATTTTATGAATTAGTGTGGGCAGCCATAGTGGAATTGTTTCTGGTTCGTTAGTATCAAAGTTTTTGTTTTGTTTAAGTATTTTATTTTAGTTTAATTTTTTTATGCTGCTTTAAAATAAGGATGGGAATTGATAAGAATTTTGTGATTTCGATTCCAGTATCGATTCTAATTGGGTTCTCATTGGTTCCTCTTTGAGAGTCACCATCACTGAGCAGTATATCAAATACTTTACATTATTCATATTAATTACATGCTTTATGGAGAATGTTTGTGGATGCTGGAGGTGTTTCCCCTCTTTATTGTGATGAGTGTTGGGGTCATTACACCAATAAAGTAATCAGATATACTAAACACAATACAAATTGTCGGGCGGTGGAAGGAATACTTCGAGGACCTCCTTAATCCCACTGACACGTCTTCCGAGGAGGAAGCAGAGTCTGGGGATGAGGGGAATGACCCGCCAATTTCTGGCTTTAACTGCCTCAGTGACCTCGCGGCAGTTAAACAACTCCTTGGTGGCAGAGCCCCTGGTGTTGATGAGGTCCGCCCCGAGTTCCTGAAGGCTCTGGACGTTGTAGGGCTGTCCTGGTTGACACGCCTCTGCAATGTTGCGTGGAGATCAGGGGCAGTACCTGTGGACTGGCAGACCGGGGTGGTGGTCCCCATCTTTAAGAAGGGGGACCGGAGGGTGTGTTCCAACTACAGGGGGATCACACTCCTCAGCATCCCTGGGAAAGTCTATGCCAGGGTGCTGGAAAGGAGAGTTCGTCCGCTAGTCGAACCTCGGATACAGGAGGAACAATGCGGTTTTCGTCCTGGTCGTGGAACACTGGACCAGCTCTTTATCCTCTCGAGGATACTTGAGGGTGCATGGGAGTTTGCCCAACCAGTCTACATGTGTTTTGTGGACTTGGAGAAGGCATTCGACCGTGTCCCTCGGGGTGTCCTGTGGGAGGTGTTGCGGGAGTATGGGGTGTCTGGCCCATTGCTACGGGCCATTCGATCCCTATACAACCGTTGCAAGAGCTTGGTTCGCATTGCCGGCAATAAGTCGAACTCGTTCCCAGTGGGTGATGGGCTCCGCCAGGGCTGCCCTTTGTCTCCGGTTCTGTTCATAATTTTTATGGACAGGATTTCTAGGCGCAGCCAAGTGGCGGAGGGTTTTCGCTTTGGTGGCCTCAGAATCTCATCTTTGATTTTTGCGGATGATGTGGTTCTGTTGGCTTCATCGGGTGAGGGCCTCCAGCTCGCACTGGAACGGTTCGCAGCCGAGTGTGAAGCAGCGGGAATGAGGATCAGCACCTCCAAATCTGAGGCCATGGTTCTCAGCCGGAAAAGGGTGGAGTGCCCACTCCGGGTCGGGGATGAGTTCCTGCCCCAAGTGGAGGAGTTCAAGTATCTCGGGGTCTTGTTCGCGAGTGATGGGAGAAGGGAGCCGGAGATCGACAGACAGATTGGGGCTGCAGCTGCAGTAATGCGGACGCTGCACCGGTCCGTCGTGGTGAAGAGGGAGCTGAGTGTAAAAGCGAAGCTCTCAATTTACCGGTCGATCTATGTCCCTACCCTCACCTATGGCCACGAGCTGTGGGTAGTGACTGAAAGAACGAGATCGCGGATACAAGGGGCAGAAATGAGCTTCCTCCGAAGGGTGGCTGGCCTCTCCCTTAGAGATAGGGTGAGAAGTTCGGCCATCCGGGAGGGGCTCAGAGTAGAGCAGCTGCTGCTCCACATCGAAAGGAGCCAGCTGAAGTGGTTCGGGCATCTGACAAGGATGCCCCCTGGGCGCCTCCTGGGTGAGGTGTTCCAGGCATGTCCCACCGGGAGGAGGCCCCGGGGCAGACCCAGGACACGCTGGAGAGATTATATCTCTCGGCTGGCCTGGGAACGCCTTGGTATTCCCCCGGATAAGCTGGAGGAGGTGGCTGGGGAGAGGGAGGTCTGGGCCTCTTTGCTTAGGCTGCTGCCCCCGCGACCCGGCCTCGGATAAAGCGGATGAAGATGGATGGATGGATGGATGGATAAACACAATACTTTTCTTAAAATTATTGGAGTGCGTTACTTAATCCGGTTGTTCAGTCTGACGTCACTAGCCGTGTCTGGGTCTAAACTCCGCTGCAGGTCCATATATCAAACGATCACTATGGCATTACTGAGAGTTGAAAAACTGTCTAAAGTCTTTCATCTTTAATAAAATGATCAGCGTTCTGCTCTACCAGGTGTACAGGTCACATAAAACCAGGACAAACAGATTCAGGGATAGCTTCTTTCCCAGAGCTATCACCGTAGTAAATAAGCACAAAAACAATTGAACCTATTCCATACCGTCACTGTCATTATATTATGCTGCTATTCATACTGTCATTATATTAATGCTGCTATCCTGTATATATTGTACATACTATTGTTTGAGTACTTACGATTGTTTTTTTTGTACTTTTTATATTTTACATTTATATTTATTATTGAAACTTGCACCAAGGGAGTGGCACTCCAATTTCGTTGTACTCTGTACAATGACAATAAAGGCTATTCTATTCTATTCTATTCTATTCTAACAATTGAGTTTAACATCCAGGCATCCATGAAAACGGAATTTATGACATTTAACGGAGTTAGAAGTTAGCAGGGAGTTAGCTCGCTAGCTTCTATTTAAATACAATATAGCATGTCCTGACTGCGGGGTTTTGGAAACAAATTAAAACGTACAGCTCTGTTATCACTTCCAGCATAAATGAAGACAGAAAACTAAACAGCAGTGACGTTTGTAGGGTTACTGAAGTTGGGCTAGCTGGTATATAATGATGTGCTACGTGACCGCTAGCGACACAGCTATGTTAGCTTAATATAAACAAGCTAACCTTTTTTCCACTCGATAAAAGTTAACATGAGTGTTCTCGGTGGTCAGGAACAAATGTAATCGCATGGCAGGATGCTGTAAAAGGACCAAACTTCAGCCAGGAGAACAACTGAGATAATCCATCCACAATACGAGGTTAGTCATTCATATACTGCTGCATGGGCTGGGCTGTAGCTACATCCTAAGGTTTTAAAAACTGAGCTTAAATAAATGATTAGCGGTAATAAAAGATGAGGGAGGTCAACAGTGATCACTGACTGTTTTAGGAGCTTTTTGAGATCAAATAGAAGAAAATGCATAACATTAAACATGTTAACAATACAAAAGACATATTAAACGCAGACTACTTTAGACCCGGAAGTAGGATTCGTCGCGTCATCACTGAACAACCGGATTACTCCCAGGATAAAGTAATTTGTTACACTACTCGTTAAATTTTTTTGTTTCTTCAAAAATTGACCTGAAACTTAATGTCTCATAACTACCATTTAATAATATAAACCTATAGAGTAGTGAGGACACATATCTGATCGTTATCTTAGTAAACAGCCGACATGTCAAAGATCGCGCTGTGTGGCAGGCAGGATGTGGACCAAAACGCAGGACTCAGAAACAGGAAGTTAACTTAAAGTGCAGTTTTATTTGCTGGAACACTCTTGCTAAGAAGTTAATTTTACAAACACAAACTAAGAACCACAAACCCAAACTAACAACTAAATTAGACTCAAGAAACTAAAACTAGACAGCATAAACTAGAAGAATGAAACCAGAAACTAGGAATAGAATTTCACCAGAACACAAAGGGAGATACAGCACGGAGAAGGTGTGAATGAAGGTTAAATACGCAACAACAAGCAGGGGAAGACTGAGGCTGTGTCCCAATTCAGGGTCTGCACGCTTGAAGTACACATTTCAAGTGCGGTTACGTCACCGCCACGCGACGACTGCTGTCCCAATTCGAAGTGTACTTCAAATGCATACTCCAAATGCGCCGTCGATTTCCCCAAATATCAAGCGTGGTCCGGTGCACACTTCGTGGTCCCATATATCCCACAATTCATAGCGCGGCGGTGGGTGTGGATAATTTTGCCACAAGAAGGCAGAAGGGAGCGGCTGAAGAGGGGTTTTTTTTCTCCAAACTTTATTGAACTTATAAAGCAAACAGTCAGTCATTCCAGTCCAGTTTGTACAGTAGACATACAAGGCAAATAAGAGTAACAATATACAGTACAATGAAATAAGAAGGATAAATAAATAAAGGATAAAAAAAGAAAAAAAAAGGGGGGGGGATGTGACAGACTTCATAACAACTTTGTACTTGAAAGTTATGACAGCTCATTCGTTAAACATTTCTGAATGAACTTCAATCAATGATAAACCTTTTTTATTGGAAGTTAATTTAAGAGAGTTTAAGTAATATTCAATTTCAATCAAAACCAAATTAAATGATGGGGTTGAGTTTTGAAATTTACATTTATGTATGTGGAATTTCCCTAATAAGATGGAGCGGCCGAAGAGTGAACTGTCAAAAGTACTGAATATGACGTCACTTATTTATGTGCGAATGTTTAATAATTAAAGTCAGTCATATATCCACAAACACAACAAGCTGAAAGTCAGTGATATATGTATATGTGTATATATATACCGTATTTTCACGACCATAAGGCGCACTGTGCTAAAAGGCGCAGTCTCAGTTATGTGTGCCCTTACTGTATTTAACACACACATAAGGCGCACTGGACCATAGGGCGCATACAAGTACCGTATGCGTATTTAAAAATAAAGCGGGAGCAAACGTGAATTCGGTACCTTACTCACATTTCTATTGCCGGTAATCGTCATCATCAACAACACACAAGCATACAAGTGTGCATATTTAAAAATAAAGCAGGAGCAAAACTGAGTTTGGTACTCACATTTTTATTACCAATAATCGTCATCATCAACAACACACAAGCATACAAGTGTGCGTATTTAAAAATAAAGCAGGAGCAAAACAAAGTTTGGTACTCACATTTTTATCATCAATCAAACCCATCGAAGTCCTCATCCTCTGTGTCTGAATTGAACAGCTGCGCTAAATCTCCATCAAACATGCCAGGTTCACTGTCTTCACCGTCAGAGTCACTTTCCGTGCCGTGCGGCTCCTCGGAAACGATGCCGGCTTTTGCGAAAGCTCGAACAACAGTGCCAGCAGACATGTTAGCCCAAGCATCTACAATCCATTGGCAAATTGTGGCGTAACTCGCCCGGCGCTGCCTTCCACTCTTAGTGAAACTGTGGTCTCCACCGGTCATCCATCGCTCCCAGGCCGCTCGCAGCCTTACTTTGAACGGGCGGTTCACACCGATGTCCAGCGGTTGGAGTTCCTTTGTCAGGCCTCCCGGAATGACAGCAAGCTCACAGTTCATTTGCTTCACAAGTTTTTTCACATCGGCTGTGAGATGGGCACGCATAGAGTCACAGATCAACAGCGATGGTGATGCGTGGAAAAAACCACCTGGTCTCCTTACATACACCTCCCTCAGCCACTCTTTCATCATTTCCTCATCCATCCAGCCCTTTTCATTTGCCTTAATGATGATTTCTGCTGGAAACTTCTCTTTAGGCAAAGTCTTTCGCTTAAAAATCACCATAGGCGGCAGTTTCTGTCCATTAGCATGGCAGCCAAGCACAACAGTAAAAGAAGACTTTTCATACCCCGTTGTGCGTATCGCTACCGTGCTGGTCCCCTTCTTCTCCACAGTGTGACTCACCGGGATGTCAAAAGTGAGCGGGACCTCGTCCATGTTTGTGATGTGGCTGGGTTGGATGTTTTTGTCGCCGATGTGTTTGCTGCAGTAGGAGCGGAAGATGGCCAGCTTTTCCTTATAATCCGCTGGAAGTTGCTGCGCTACCGTAGTCCTGGTCCGGATGGGAAAATGGCACCGTTTCATAAAACGAAAGCACCAAGACGGACCTCCTTGGAAATGTTCAATGTTCATCTCTTCAGCTAGTGAAACTGCTTTTAGCCGAATGGTGACCTTCGAAACGCTTCTCCCGCTCGCTCTTTGCTCGATGATCCACCGCTCGAGTCTTTCCTCCAACTCGGGCCACCTCGCCTTATGTCCGCGGAAACTCAGCTGCGTTTTCTTGACCTGCCAGAGCTTGTTTTCCAGCTTCCTCCATTTGCGAACCATCGATTCGTTTATCTTAAATTCTCTCGCCGCTGCTCGATTTCCATGTTCCTCCGCGTAGCTGATGGCCTTCAGTTTAAACTGTGCTTCGTAAGCGTGTCTCTTTGCCATTTTCAGGCTTGTTAAAACAACGATGTCCTGCATAATGCACATACCTGTTCTTTTATACAGGTATGTGCGATTGTCCCGGTATATACGATCAACGCCCACACTTCACCCTTTAACGTTCTCATGGTGTTCTCTACTACGTCCTCCTTACAACACATAGGGCGCACTGCGCTATAGGGCGCGCCGCACTTTTTGAAGAAAATCTAAGACTTTTAAGTGCGCCTTATGGTCGTGAAAATACGGTATGTATATATATATGAAGCGTATACCGTCCCATTTCACAAGCCTCTCACTTCCGCACTTCTCGTACTTATAGTACGCACCGTACGTAGTATGCGTAGTGCGCGTGCTTCAAGCGTGCAGACCCTGAATTGGGACACAGCCCATGGACTAAAATACAAGAGGGGAACAGAGCAAAGAGGAAACACCTGGGAAACACAGCTGGTGCTAATTACACAGACGAGACAGGGGACAGAGGCTGAACACAGAGCAGGACTATCAAAATGGAACAGGAAGCACACAACGGGCACAGAAATGCAGAGTAGACACTAAACAGAGAGAGAGAACAAAAACCTAAGACTAAACTCTTAACACGAATTAAACCAAAACATTAGATAGTGCTAATCAAAACAGCACAGCAACATAAATGGTAAATGGCCTGTATTTATATAGCGCTTTACTAGTCCCTAAGGACCCCAAAGCGCTTTACATATCCAGTCATCCACCCATTCACACACACATTCACACACTGGTGATGGCAAGCTACATTGTAGCCACAGCCACCCTGGGGCACACTGACAGAGGCGAGGCTGCCGGACACTGGCGCCACCGGGCCCTCTGACCACCACCAGTAGGCAACGGGTGAAGTGTCTTGCCCAAGGACACAACAACCGAGACTGTCCAAGCCAGGGCTCGAACCGGCAACCTTCCGATTACAAGGCGAACTCCCAACTCTTGAGCCACGATCGCCCATCATACAGAATACCAAAACACCAGAAACTCAAAATGCTTGGTCAAAATTACCCAGAGCCATTACACGACAACATCAAGCAAAAATGAAAACCAACACAATAATGCTGTTAACACAACATAATAAGACAGGGCAGGGATAGCAGGTAAAGTGGTTGCCCTATGCTCGGAAGGTCGGGGGTTCGAATCCACTGGACGGCTACCCTGAGGTACCCCTGAGCAAGGTACTGTCCCTACACACTGCTCACTGAGTGCTGCACTGGTGGCTGCCCACTGCTTCACTGGGTGAACAGGTTAAATGCAGAGGAGTAATTTCCCTACGGGGACTAACACATGCACACATAATGCCGCTATTTCTGTCTTTGATGCACTTTGCACTTTGCAATCACGCTCTGGTCCTTTTGTGCAATAACAATCTATACTCACGCTCCTTTCCCATCCCCAGTCATGGCCTCAACATAATTACTCACAGATGCCATCAAATTCTGTCTGGGAGATTGTTGAAACAGCAGTCTGAATCTGCCATTTAAACGGTTCTACATACAGCTGGACATATTGTGATTTCAGGTACCTGTAAGGATATGGAAAAACATTTCCCTTCCATCTGGGTTGGTTGAGGGGGTCATCTAAAAATGAAAAGGGTTGCAGTTCAATTCCTGGCTGCTCCAGTCTGCATGCCAAAATATTCTTGGGCAAGATACTTGGCATTGTTAGTCTGCTTTCCTATCAATTCTGCTTAGCGTACTGCATTAATCTTAAGAAAAGTGTTCTGTGTAAAACATTACTTTTTTTTGAGTAACGACCCCATCACTAAACACAACAATGAGGGGAAATACCATACCCACAAACATTTGACCATGCAGCATGCACAAATGTAATGTATTTGATGTATTTGACCTGCTTAACGGCAGTGGTGATTCTCAAAGCGGAGCGAATGAGAACCCAATGAGAATCGATAAGAGATATAAGGGAACTGGAATCACTAAATTCTTATCAATTCCTGGTCCAAACTAGCCCATCTGACACCAGCAACAGTTTGGTTTGAATTATGCCAATTACAGGATAGATAATGGGGACAAACAAGCATATCTAATACTAACCCACATTGATAAAGTGCTGGTGGGGTTGCATGCTGTTTTCTAATCTAAATAGAGTAACACTGCCCTTGGCCCCACTGCACCATCCCTGCTCTGCAGCAGAGCCACAGACTCTACCTCACCACATATCTCCACTGCTCAACTGAAATGGAGTACTGTGCTACCGTGCAGCAAGTCCAGTCGTGAAATTTCCTTGCAACTAAATATTGGTAATATAGCAAAGTGAATGTGAGTGGGAATAACAACCATGAAGTGGTGGGCCACGTAAAATCACAGAGTGGGGTCAGCGGTCTCTGAGTTACATAGTGAGCAGAGGTCGCCAACTTTCTGTATGATGCTTCTCAACTCGAGTCCATTAGAAAATGTAATCTCAGATCAGAGACCTGCTTTCCCACCAGACATTGCCATGACTAACCTGTGCCCAGACCTGGTAATGTGGTCCAACTCTTGTTGTCGCGTCTACACTGTTGAGCCCACAGGTCCTTGGTAAGACGCCTTTATGAAGCACATAAAACGAAGCAGCTGTGCTATGCCAATCTGGAGGCTGAAGCAGAGGAAAGAGGCTGTAGTGTGATGGTGCATTTAATGGAGGTGAAATGCAGGTGATTTATCACCGATTTCACTGCAAGTCTTCTGAAGGAAATCTGGGCATCAGAGGGAAGGCCCAGTGGAATATCATCAAAGACCTCACCACAGTAGCTGAGACTAATGGAAAAACATGTAGCAGGTTTATCAGCGAAACTCGGGAGAATTTTCTCCAAGCATGACATCCCAGTTCACTTCAAACCAGTCACACCATCAGACAAAAACGAATTCGTCCCAACGACAAAACTCCCAAACACAAGCTATGCTGTACAGTGCAGATCTCTACATTGGAGAAACCCAACAGTTACTCCATAAATGAAGCAAAGTTTCTAATGTACAAAGTTTTCTGAGTGACCTCACTTTTTCATGCCCAAAGGGTTTTTTTGTTTGTTTGTTTTTTAAAAGCTATTTAACTAGGGTGACCAACCGTCCTCTTTTTTTGCACTTCTTGACTTGTAAAAGCCTATAAGTGTCACGGTCTGGCTGGGGCAGACCGTATGTGTTGCAGGGAAGGACTCAAGCGCAGACCAAAACGTGGTGTGGATTAACAAAACAAGCCGTTTAATAAGGCAAGAAACAAGGGTACAAAATAATAGGACATGGGTGAAAACTAAACAATAACCTAAACTGGGTGAACTAATAACAAAACATGAAAAAACCTTAACCATAATGAACTGACATGGGTACCTGGAGATGAGACATGGATGAGCAGACGACCTGACAATGGCATGCAGAAAACAAAGGGCTTAAATACATACATGAGGTGATCAGGGGAAGTGGAGACACATGGGGGAAACAGCTGACAGACATAAACCTAATGACAGGACCAGGAGAGGAAAGCTAAATACAATAAACAAAGAACACATGACATTGTCAGAATAAAACAGGAAATACTAAAACATGACAACACAACTTAACAGACCTAATATGTGATGAATAAATACAAAACCCCAAAACATAGAAATCCCAGGAATAATAACTGCCTAAACTAAAGGCAGATAGGAAATAACACAAACTAAATCACATAACAAAATGAGACAAATACAAACATGAACTCAGAGCGCTGGGTCAGAGACCCAGCCTGTGACAATAAGACCTTTTTTATTTCACCATTCGTTAACTGCACACAGAAGTCATTGTTTAAATATGTTAAAGTTTTCTTTAAACAAACAGTGTTATTAAAGTTCTTTATGACTGGGTCAAGTGTCCTCTTTTTTGGGAGTCAAAATATGGTCACCCTAATTTAACCACATAGAGAAAAGTGCTTGTATGAATGGGTGAATGAGGCATGCTGTATAAAGTGCTTTTAAGTGCTCAAGCAGAGTTGAAACAAACCAGTCTATTTACTCCTTTTTTTAAATGTTAGATATGTAACACAATAACCCTGATATCAAGAACTACCAGCCATGTAGGGCAGGAAGGCATACAACTGGAGAGGGAGTGTATGGTGTCATGGCCCACCTTGTCCTCCAGGTGGGGTACCTGTGTTTCTCTTTCCTCCAGCTCCTCTCTCCATTGTCTGTGTGAATGTTGGCATGAATGGAAACTAACCAGTCTGTTAGTCTGTCAGCTGTGGGCGTGGTCTCAGGAAAACCCCAGGGAGGCACGCCTGTCGTTCATCTTCAATCAAGGCCGTATTTAAACCTGTTCTCCACCACTTGTTGCCAGGTTGTCATCTCCGGCTGAAGCTGTTTGTTACTCTAATTCTGTACCTCATTTCTCTTACAAAACCTGTTGGAAAACCTGTAAAAATGAGTTACCTGCATGACCTGCTCTCTCACCCTGTCTGCTGTAGCTACTTCCCTGCTCTGAGCACTGGAGCTCAGCCCTAAAAAAAGATAGGAGAATCTGTGTTTCTGTTTCCAAAGAAACGTATTTGGCCTGGATGAAGAGAGATGCTGATCTGACTTGCTGCTTGATCACCTAGAAGGCTCACTTACCTGCGTACATTTCCTTCCTGTGAACTGATTAAAGAGAATAAGGAAGTCACGTAAAAGACACAAGATAATGAATAAGAAAGTCACGTAAAAGACAAGAAGGAACAAGTGACACAAACAAGAAAAACTGGAAAGGATATAAAGGAAGGGGGTGCCATTAAAGAGAACATAAGAACACAGGACGGGATGTCTAAAATGCAGGGGGTGCCATGTAAAAGAAAGAAAAAAACATAGAGAAAAAAACAAATGAACAAGGGGTAAAGTTGAAAGACGAAACACAGAGAAAGATAGAAAAAGGGAGAGTCACGTAAAAACTGAGAAACAGAAAAGACAAAGAAAAGAATTAGAAAAAAGAAATGTCTGAAAAAAAGGGGCGGAGACAGCCCAGTATAAAAGGCCCTGAGTGGCAACAGAAAGACAGAAACAGAAAAGAACACAGAGAGACGTTGGGCCAGCCTGAGGAAGGCTATACCCAGCCGAAACGTCGCGATGGCCCAACGGCAGTGCACTACACCCGCTAAGGGTAATTTTTTGAATAGGGGGCACCGTTCCCAATCCCATTGATGGACCGTGCACCTCAGGCTCCGGCAATAGCCGGGCCTGGTCTTACCTCAACACCTAACCCTAACCCCCTAGGGCACAATACAGCCGAAACGTCATGACCAATTTAAGACGACACAGCTACAAGATGCAGCAGGACTTTCATGAAAGCCTCCACTCTTTGCTGCTGTGGCTCGCTCACGCAGAGAGCAGACGCTACGCAGTGGACATCGGCCACCCAGACACGACTCTCACAGCGCTGCAACAGCACAGCAACACCCTCACTGCTCTGCAAAAGGAGCTGCAGGACAGGCAGGCTCATCAGGCCTCCCTTCAGACTCTGTGGTCTCAGCTCCAGCCTGAAGACGGCACAGAGGAGAGCAACGAGGCCCGGGAGAAACTCCACGTGACGGGGAGCAAGCTGAAGCTGCTCCTGAAGCAGGTGGACGGCGACCTCAGCAACCTGCGGCAACTTCTGGACTGTGAATCTGCTACAGCCGCCCAGTGTCAAAGTGTTTCTCAGGAGGCTGCAAATTCAAAGAAAGGCTCCTCCACTCAAAGAGAGAAGCGGGAATCGTCTCCCCCTCGATCCTTCTTCTACCGGGCCCTGCGTGCCGCCTTCCCTCTTCAGCTCCTGCTGCTGCTCCTCCTGCTCCTGCTCCTGCCCTGCCTGATTCCAATGTCGGAAAGTGACTCCAGCTGCACCCTTACCAATAACTTCGCCCGGTCCTTCTACCCCATGTTGCATTACCCCAACGGCCCACCGCCCACTTGATTGTAGTATCCCTCAGGGCTCTATACTGGCCATTTGTGGCCACTTTGCTGCGACGGCTCATTGAAAACTCAACCCAAGACATGGGTAATTTTTGGAAACGCCGGGCAGGGTCTCCACCTCCCGGCAAGAACCCTCGGCCCCCATTGATGGACAGTGCCCGTCAGGTCCATTGTTGGCCTGTTTCAACCCAATCCCTAACTCAGCCCGTGCCTCATGGGGGTGGGAGATGCCCCTGCCTGTCACAAACCCTAACCCTAACCAGGGGGGATTTAATTCAACTTAAGAAAAACCTAAAAAAAGAAAAAAAGTAAATAATACTTACCGTGAAACCTAAAAAAGGAAAAAAAGTTAAAAGGAAAATACTTACCTGTGAAAAACCTAAATAAAAGGAGAGAACATACTTACCTGAGCCAGTCTGAAGAAGGCACAATACAGCCGAAACATCATGACCAATTTAAGATGACACAGCTACAAGATGCAGCAGGACTTTCATGAAAGCCTCCACTCTTTGCTGCTGTGGCTCGCTCACGCAGAGAGCAGACGCTACGCAGTGGACATCGGCCACCCAGACACGACTCTCACAGCGCTGCAACAGCACAGCAACACCCTCACTGCTCTGCAAAAGGAGCTGCAGGACAGGCAGGCTCATCAGGCCTCCCTTCAGACTCTGTGGTCTCAGCTCCAGCCTGAAGACGGCACAGAGGAGAGCAACGAGGCCCGGGAGAAACTCCACGTGACGGGGAGCAAGCTGAAGCTGCTCCTGAAGCAGGTGGACGGCGACCTCAGCAACCTGCGGCAACTTCTGGACTGTGAATCTGCTACAGCCGCCCAGTGTCAAAGTGTTTCTCAGGAGGCTGCAAATTCAAAGAAAGGCTCCTCCACTCAAAGAGAGAAGCGGGAATCGTCTCCCCCTCGATCCTTCTTCTACCGGGCCCTGCGTGCCGCCTTCCCTCTTCAGCTCCTGCTGCTGCTCCTCCTGCTCCTGCTCCTGCCCTGCCTGATTCCAATGTCGGAAAGTGACTCCAGCTGCACCCTTACCAATAACTTCGCCCGGTCCTTCTACCCCATGTTGCATTACCCCAACGGCCCACCGCCCACTTGATTGTGGCTCTATACTGGCCATTTGTGGCCACTTTGCTGCGACGGCTCATTGAAAACTCAACCCAAGACATGGGTAATTTTTGGAAACGCCGGGCAGGGTCTCCACCTCCCGGCAAGAACCCTCGGCCCCCATTGATGGACAGTGCCCGTCAGGTCCATTGTTGGCCTGTTTCAACCCAATCCCTAACCCTAACCCCTAACCCTAAACAGAAAAACAAATAAGAGGGGAAGAAAAACAAATAAGAGAAACAGCAAAACAAATAAGAGAAGAGGAAAAACAAATAAGAGAAACAGAAAAACAAGTAAGAGAAAGAGAGAAAAGAAAAAACACGTGTGAAACTAAGAAAGAACAAGTGAGAAACTAAGAAAGAAATTTTGAAAAAAACACAAACAGAAAACCTAAAAGTGGGAGGAGACAACACAAGTATAAAAGCCAAGAGAGGCACACAGAGAACAAACAGACAGAAACATATTGGGCCAGCCTGAGGAAGGCGAAACTACGCCGAAACGTCGCGAAGGCCCAATAAAGTGCACTGAACCCAAGATATGGGTAATTTTTTGAACCAGGGCAGGGACACCACCACCCAGCCCCATCGATGGCCCGTGCACGCCAGGCTACCAGCTTGCTGGTGGCCTGTTCCTTACTTAACCCCTAACCCTTCCGGCATAGCCGGGCCTGCTCTTTCCCACACCCTAACCCTAACCCCCCTAACCCCAGGGGGGTCCCCTAAAACACAAAGAAAAAGAAACAAAGTCACGTAAAAAACCAAGTAGGAAACAAGGAAAGGACATAAAAGGAAGGGGGTGCCAAAATCATAAATATGAATAAAGATCAAAGGACGGGATGTCAAAACAGCAGGGGGTGCCATGAAAAACAATAATACAGAAAACAAGTGGAGAAATGAAGAAAAGTAGACAAAGAGAAAGAAGAGAGAAAAACAGAAAGAAAAACAAGTAAGAAACACAAGTTGGAAACCCAAGAGTGGGAGGAGCCAAGAAAGAGTATAAAAGCCAAGAGAGGCACAGACAAGACAGAAGTCAAACAGACACAAGAGAACACACATTGGGCCAGCCTGAAGAAGGCACAGATATGCCGAAACGTCGCGAGGGCCCAATGATGTACAATGCGCATACACCCAAGATGGGTAATTTTTTGAAACAGGGCAGGGACATCACCACCCAGCCCCATTGATGGCCCGTGCACTTCAGGTTGCCAGCTTGCTGGCGGCCTGCTTATTTACACAACCCTAACCCTACCCTAACCCTTTGCCCCCCTCCCCTTCTAGCCCTAACCCTAATGGAGCCCTAAAAACCTAAACTAAGAGAAAAAAACACAAGAAAGGTCAGAAAAAAAGACAGAGTACATAAAGGAAAGGATTTACAGGAAGGGGGTGCCATAAAAGAAAAATACAGAACATAGGACGGGATGTCTAAAGAGTAGGGGGTGCCATTTAAAGAAATATGTGAAAGAATAAAGAAAAGAACAACAGAAAAACAAAGAGAAAGAATAAAGAACAACAGAATGAATAAAGAAAAACAGAAAGAACAAAGAACAACAGAAAAAGATAGAAAAAGGGAGAGCTAAAGCAGAAAAAACTGAGAACAAGAAAAAAACTAAGAAACAGAAAAAGTTAAGAAAAACAGAAATGAAAAAGAAGAGTATAAAAGGCCCAGAGTGGCAAAACTGAACACAAGAGCGGGTGGGCCAGCCTGAAGAAGGCTAAATTGAGCCGAAACGTCGCGATTGGCCCACCACAGTGCACTACACCCGCTTAGGGTAATTTTTTGAACAGGGGGCACCAACACCAGTCCCAGTGATGGCCCGTGCACTCAGGTTCCGGCATAGCCGGGCCTGCTCTTTACCCAAATCCTAAAAGGTAAAAACACTAATTTGGCTTTCTAAAACTAAATTCGAACTGAAAAAAAGTGGGAGGGTATAAATAGAAGGGGAAGGCACTCTGCTCATTCCACTCCAAACCATCGGACAGAGCAGACCTCTGAGAGCAAGCCTGTTTTTCATTTTTTCTGTGTGTGCCTAGGCCTGAAGAAGACCTCCACAGGTCGAAACGTCGCCACATAGGCACACAAATTCGTATTCATTTGGCCTATTATAATTTAAGAGACTAATCCGAAGTACTTACTTTTAGTCTTTTAGTGAAACACGAGGAGCTTGTACCACAGTCTCAAGTATGACCAGACACATTTATTGATAAAGTATGGTGGATCGATGATAAGGAGTGATCTGAGTCGGACTCGGTCAATAAATATACCACCAACATTTATTGTTTACTGTTAAGGTCTGATACAACTTTATTTTAAATGTATGAACCATTTAGTTTAAGTATATATTTTTGTTATGGATCATTCTCAAAAAAGAAAAACTTCCCTTTGATGAAAATCCTTTAGCAGTTGTTCAGTTCATGTTGAATTGTCTGAATTTAAACCCACAGACAATTCAACAGGTAACCATCTCTGTATGAATCCTTCTCTTTTCTTCTGTACAGTTTCTATGGTTTGTCTTTTCTCTCTCTTTTTTTTTTTCATTTTGGAAAGTACCTTGTACTTTTTGAGTCAGCACCCCAGTCATGATTCTAAGTGAGCTGAGCTGATACTTAAGACTATGATGCAGAATGCTGATTGGTTGGAAAGAAGTGGCATTAGAACTGTCCTATATGCAACACGACATCAGTCATGGCAGTTTTAAATGGCTAGACTGGCAGTGCCAACTGTGCCAAGCAGCTATGTACAAATATAAAAAAACATTGGCTCCCTATGCATCAGAGATGTTTCAAGCAGCTCTTCTATGATCAGCACTATCTACACAGGAAGTCGCATTTGCAGTGGAAAACAAAGCAAACAAAATAAACTGGTACCAAGAAATTAGTCAAGTTACAGCAGTGGAGTTGAAATATGCTCGTTGAATAATGAATTTAAATAATAATGTATTTTAATTACAATTTTGTCAGTCTTATACCCAAGTTTCTTTTGTCTTTGTTTTTCAAAAACTTTTTCAAATTACATATACCATCTTAAATGATTATGGAATGGTGGCCCTGGATAAGGAGGGTGTATGGATCAGACTGAGGTCTAAAATAACTTGCTTTTTTTCATTTTTGTTTTAATGTGCATACTTTTCAGAGTTGTCTGAGTGGCATGATGTTCTGCTGTGAGCTGAGTGAGAGTCTGAGTAAAAGATACCACATGTGAAAGAGTTTTATTTAGAAAAGTCAGTGTTTACCTCAGCCAGCTGGGAGCCTCACCTGTTCCTTGTTACCCACGGAGAAAGCGAGAGGTATTTGTTAGACTCAGCTATATTACTCCTAAGCCTTGGACTTGGGCAGAAAGAAGAATGCAGACCTATGCAGAGACTGTTTTGATATTTGTAGAGCAGTGTGAAGTCAGGCCAGCGGCTGTGAGTTGCAGGTGACTGCTGAAAGAAAAAATATTTTATTACTGCATTCCAGCACCAGGGTGGGTGCATAGAAATGGAATAAACTAGATGGGATGCAGTATGCTTTTTAAAATTACTATGCAGTACGAGCTGTCAGCATTTACAAGGTGACACTGAGTGCCAGGTGACTAAAGTGCTGAATACCCCACATACTGTTTACATATAGGGAGTTTCACTCGATTCAGAATTTCTTTGGAACTTCATTTTTCTTTTTGGATAAAAAAAAAAGTTTAATGAAAACATACAGTCAAGCAATCACAAAACCAAACTAACCCACATTAACCCAGCTTGATATTACAATGTTTCAAAGTTTCTAATATGTCAAATATTTACCTTTCTTGCCTTTTCTCAGACACAAAACGTTGAACATGATAAAAATTTCTTTTTTTTTCTTTTTTTTATAGTGATAGGAAAAGCTAGCTGTGGCTGCTATAGGCTGACACATTTTACTCACTAAAGAATAAAATCCTAATCCTTATTACCCAAGACCTGTTTCAGTTCCAAAAATGCGTCCCTTTGTCCCAAAAGATATTCTGTTCATGAGGTCATTCATTTGTCCCAGACATTTCCCAACAGATTTGTATATCTTGCTCATACATGATACTCTGAGTTACCTGGCTACACTTGAATTAATAACACGGGGGCTCTATAAATAAAGATTATTTGTATCATATTAAAATGATGATCGCAATAAATTTTAGGTTCGCCACATCTTAGTTTGCACTGGTTATGTCTGTTGCTGTACAACAGCCTTTAAGATGATCATTAATTCATTTGACTTCAGAGATGGAAAGTTAATAAAGACAAGAGTTGAAATGGTCCTTCTCTCCAACAGAGGAAACATATGAGTGGGTAGGACAGATTAATCTAATCTCAATATGACAAATATTTATCTGTAATGAAGGGAAATTTGCAAATGTGGTTCCCTTTAATATGAAAACAACAATGAGAACATGTCAAGATATGCTTTTTCTAAACCATCGTTGTACAACAAAGCAACACCAGCATTTGATGTGACATTAGAAGCCTTGCCTGGAGTTGGTTTCTTTGAGTAAGTCCTTATAAATTCTCCTTAACGTGTTTCCTTCACCTCATGATGTTTTCCATCAAGGTCGAGGCAAAGTTATTAAGAAAAGATCCATCAGGGACTGTTTCTCCTCCGCCTAGGTGTCTTCAGGAGCACCTCAGGGATGTGTCCTCTCGCCACTGCTCTACTCCCTCTACACTTCAGTCTGTGTGGCCACCCATGGCTCCAACACCATTGTGAAGTTTGCTGACAACACAGTGGTGTTGGGTGCCATCTCCAACAACGATGAGGCAGCCTACATGGACGAAGTGAAGAATCTGGCATCATGGTGCCAGGACAACCACCTCCAGCTGAACGTCGGCAAGACCAAGGAGCTGGTGGTGGACTTCAGAAGGAGTCAGCACAGAGACTACAAGCCCATTATCATCAATGGAGCTCCAGTGGAGAGGGTGCAGTCCTTCAAGTATCTCGGTGTCCACATCTCCTCAGACCTGACATGGGCTGCCCACATTCAGGTCCAGACCAAAAAGGCTAGGCAGCGCCTGTATCACCTACGACAACTGAGGAAGTTCAGGGTCTCTCCAAAGATCCTCAGGATTTTCTATACAGGCGCTGTGGAGAGCATCCTCACACAGAACATCACATCGTGGTTTGGGAACAGCTGTGTGAAGGACCAAAAAGCTCTCCAGAGAGTGATCCGTACAGCAGAACGCTGCTGCAGGATTGCTCTCCCCCTGCTTCAGGACACCTACACCAGGAGATGCCGGACTAGAGCAGCGCAGATACTGAAGGACCCGTCCCATCCAGGCAACAAACTGTTCCAACTTCTGCAATCTGGTAGAAGGTTCCGCATCTTCCGGGCAAGGACAGAGAGACTCAAGAGGAGCTTCTATCCCCAAGCCATCCGTGCCCTAAACACACACACCCGCCCTCTCACATCATCTATAATTGACTGAGACAGGACTCTCTTCCAGACTCTATCTATCTATCTATCTATCTATCTATCTATCTATCTATCTATCTATCTATCTATCTATGAATATGAATGTAAGAAGGAGGGAAAAATGAATTTGAGAAAACAAATGAAGCTTTTACCCACTGACACAGGAGATGCACAGGGGACAAAAGACACAGTGGAAGACAAATGTATGTACATGGGGGACACATTATGACACAGCTGTGAACAGGGCACAGGTACTACCTACTCTGTATTCCATATTCTATGTTACGAAAGCTGCCAGCCTCTCTACATGTGCTTGGAAAGACAGAGGAGAGAAACATGTGTTTTGAGTTTTCAGAGCCTTTAAAGTGAAGAGCCAATTGGAGCAGAGAAGCAAGGTACTGAGAAAATAGAGAAGAAATGAGAGCGTGGCTTAGGTTTAGGTGTGTTTGAAAACCGAGAGCTATTCTATTGTTTGGAAAACAATATGTCCCCAAGTTTCCTTCTCCTCTTGTCTATTTTACTGTCGCAAAGACCGTATTGACCAGAATAATTCATCATTTATTTGAGATTTTTCATTGTTGGACTGTGTACTCCTCCTGGAAGATGTTAGGGAATGTCATTATGTTGTGCAGATATACAGTATGCATATACAGCATGGCTTTGGGGCCAATGAGCAATGGATGAGAAGTTAAGACATATAAAGCTCCATTCGCATTATTTCTTTTTTCTTTTGCAGTACAAACACTGACACACACGGTTTGTAGTTAAATGTACAGTAATCTGAGGGCACATGCACGATTCATGAACATCAATGCTGCTGTCACAAAGGTCCATTCTATTGCTTTCGATATGAAATAGAAAAGGCTGGAATTTGTACTCCTTTTCTTGCCTCACCGATGATAATAAAGCTTTAAATTGTAAATGAACAGTGTAAATACAGTACTTTTCTATTCTTAACTTCAAATTTATATTGAGAATTTGAGCATCAGCGCATCTGCCATATTTCAGTCATGACAGATGGCTGCCCCTCCCTGAGCCTGGACGTGCCGAAGGTTTCTTCCTGTAAAAAGGAGGGTTTTTTTCTTTCCACTGTTGCCAAGTACTCTATCAAAGGAGCTAGTTTGATTGTTGTGGTTTTCTTTAGTATTATTGCAGGATTTCTACCTTACATCATAAAGCGCTTTGAGGCAACTGCTGTTGTGATTTGGTGGCATATAAATAAAACAGAATTGAATTGTCTACTGACGGTTCCCATCTATCCTATCAGAGTCTGAAACAAATCTACAGAGAAAAACATAAAAACTGCAACTATTCAATTATGTGATATTTCAATTTTTCCTTTTAAATGGGACTGCAATTTTGTTTCTGCATGATTATTTGCTATTGTGTTTTAAAAAAATTTTTGTTTTGCCAAAATATTGCAAAATTTAAGAATCTGCTACAGTAAAGTGTACACTTTACTGTACATGTGTGTCCTCTGCAAGAGTGAAACAACAAGGTCAATACAAGTGCCTGTGAAATGTGAGGATGTAATCTGGATATTTTTCATTTATATATATATATATGTGTGTGTGTGTGTGTGTGTGTGTGTGTGTGTGTGTGTGTGTGTGTGTTAACAGTTTTTTAACAGTTGCAGTATATCCGCTTGTAAAGCGATTACAGTTTTAGTTTAGTGTAACTAAATGTTGAATGTTAACCTGTGCAATGTTTTTGTTTTGTAGACTTGTCATCCAGCTGTTTGAAGTTGTTTTTTAAAGTCATATATAACTAAAAAATAAAAAATAATCTTTGACAAAGAGAATAGCAGCCACGCTCTATGTTACAGATTTGCCAGCCTTTTGGAATTACCAGATACATTTTTTAAATATTTGAGATCTCAAATAGGTTTTTTTTTATCTTAGCTTTTATGGCTTAAAATCTGATTTGGGGGTTTAACATTAACTGGCATTAAAACAGCATAACAAAGAAGCCTGACAACTTTACTCAGTCATGTTTCTATACAGCCTGATTTTGATACTGAACTCCACTTAGCAGATTTTTTAGAGTGTACTTTGCCCTTATCTGTCACGGTCCGGGGCAGCGGCCGTGTGGAGAGTGGAAGGAGGACTCAAGGCGCAGCACTTATTCAGGTGTGAGGGTGATTTATTGATAATAACAAACATAAAGAGGAGATGGCAAAACAGAACTACGGATGAACTAAACTGGGTGAAACTACACAAAGGAGTGGCAAACCTGAACACGAAGGGAGAACAGCAGGGAGAGCACGCAGAGGATTTCACAGGGTAGATGCAGAGTACGCAGGGTAACACAGAGGATGAACACAGGTAGGAACACAGACGACGCGACGAGGAGCAGAGGAAATCACACGCTATAAATACACAAAGAGACACTGGGAAATCACACACAGATGGGGGAAACAGCTGGACCTGATTAACCTGACGAGACAGGGGAACACTAACTCCAGGGACCAACAGAGGGAGCACAAACCCAGAACCCAGTGTCTAAAATCCCAAACACAAACCATCCCAAAACAGCCATGAATAATAATGAAAGTAATAACAATAAGTACATAAACATAAAGTCACTGAGTCATGGTCGCAGGACCATGACAGTACCCCCCCCTCAAGGGCTGGCCCCCGACAGCCACAGAAACACACCACCAGATCCGGGCGGGCGGCAGGGGGCCCAGGACGGAGGGACCGGACCACGACCACGGACGGACGCCCCAGAGTCCCAAAACAAAGATGAACACAAAACCCACAGGGGAGCAGAGTCCAAAGCACAGTTCAGGAGGCCGTCCACGAAGAAGGCAGCGGCGGCGCGTAAAGAGTTCAGGAGGCCGGCCGTGCGGAAGGCAACGGCGGCGCGTAAAGAGTTCAGGAGGCCGGCCATGCGGAAGGCAACGGCGGCGCGTAAAGAGTTCAGGAGGCCGGCCGTGCGGAAGGCAACGGCGGCGCGTAAAGAGTTCAGGAGGCCAGCCGTGCGGAAGGCAACGGCGGCCAGTCAGGTGACGGTGCTCGGCCAGTAGCCTAGCCAGCGGTCCAGAAAACGGCCGTTTAGCTCCAGACCCAAACGAGGCTGGGCCAGGCGAGGCTGAGGGCACGGAAGCCGGGACCGCAGCAGGCGGAGATGATGATGCAGACACAAAGGCTGGACCAGACGAGGATGCAGACACGAAGGCTGGACCAGACGAGGATGCAGACACGAAGGCGGGACCAGACGAGGGTGCAGACACGAAGGCGGGACCAGACGAGGGTGCAGACACGAAGGCTGGACCAGGCGAGGATGCAGACACGGAGGCTGGACCAGACGAAGATGAAGCCGGACCAGACGAAGATGAAACCGGGCCAGGCGAAGATGAAACCGGGCCAGGCGAAGATGAAACCGGGCCAGGCGATGAAGAAGCTGCAGCTGAAGCTGGGCCAGGCGAAGCTGACGCTGTAGCTGAAGCTGGGCCAGGTGAGGATGAAGCTGGACCAGAATCAGGCGAGGATGAAGCCGGGCCAGGCGTGGATGAAGCCGGGCCAGGCGTGGATGAAGCTGTAGCTGAAGCTGGGCTAGGCGAAGCAGACGCTGAAGCTGAAGCTGGGCCAGGTGAGGATGAAGCTGGACCAGAACCAGGCGAGGCTGAAGCTTCAGGCTGAGGCGTGGCAGTAGCAGGTGGTAGCGCTGCGGGTGATGATACTGCAGGAGGCGGCGCTGCAGCCACAGGTGGAGAAGCAGCCACAGGTGGAGAAGCAGCCACAGGTGGCCGGACGGGATCCTCGGGCCCCCCAGCAGGCGAAGCAGGAGGCTGGACGGGCTCCTCGGGCCCCCCAGCAGGCGAAACAGGAGGCTGGACGGGCCCCTCTGGCCCCCCAGCAGGCGAAGCGGGAGACTGGACGGGCTCCTCGGGCCCCCCAGCGAAAACAGCCGCAGAACCAGTGGGCACCGGGGCCCCCGGCACACATGAAACAAAACCAGCAGGCACGTGGGCCTCTGGCACACATGAAACAAAACCAGTAGGCACGTGGGCCTCTGGCACACATACGGAGGGCTGCAGCTGCGCAGAGCACTGACCCTGCTCAGGCAGTGACAGCCCGGTGCAGTTCACAGCTGGCATCTTGGCCACCAGGGGTCCAGAGTAAGCTGAGGGCAGCAACCCCGCCTCTGGGGAAGCCCCGGAGTGAGTAACAGTCACTAATGTTGCCAGCTGTTGAGGAACAGGTCCGTAATGTAACAGTTTGTCTCCCTGCTCAGAAACGGCGGTGGAAAAACAGTGTGAAAATTGTGGCTTAAGGGAGGCTAATGGTTGAGCTACAGACTGGGAAGCTTGTGGCTGGACACAGAACTGAGCCGGAGAATGGTGATAGAGTCCTGGCTCAGAAGGAGCGGCAGAGAAACAGTCTCTCGGTTTCACAGAGGGTCTGTACACGCCCACTTGCGAAGGGTCCGTTACCACGAAGGTGGGTAAGCGATCCGAACAGTCTCCCATCCCGCTCTGGATAGCCCCAGAAAACAGAGTCTCGGAATCTGGGGAAGCCAGAACATGTCGCTCGCTCACCGCCTCGGACTGCTCGGAAGTAAAAGCAGACGGGGGGTGAAGACCGAGGTCCAGAAGGAGGAACTCCCGCTCCCACGAACAAAGCGAGCCCAGAAGCCATGAGAGACCGGTCACCAGACGCTGTAGCCGCCTCTCTACAGCGCGCTGGGACGTGCCACCCGGGCTTTCCAGCCACAGGTCGATCAGCTCCTGTCTGGCATCGATGAGATTTTCCCGTAGTTCCCTGGATGGATTAAGCGCTGCTGGGTCCATGTTGTGGTCGCGTCGTACTGTCACGGTCCGGGGCAGCGGCCGTGTGGAGAGTGGAAGGAGGACTCAAGGCGCAGCACTTATTCAGGTGTGAGGGTGATTTATTGATAATAACAAACATAAAGAGGAGATGGCAAAACAGAACTACGGATGAACTAAACTGGGTGAAACTACACAAAGGAGTGGCAAACCTGAACACGAAGGGAGAACAGCAGGGAGAGCACGCAGAGGATTTCACAGGGTAGATGCAGAGTACGCAGGGTAACACAGAGGATGAACACAGGTAGGAACACAGACGACGCGACGAGGAGCAGAGGAAATCACACGCTATAAATACACAAAGAGACACTGGGAAATCACACACAGATGGGGGAAACAGCTGGACCTGATTAACCTGACGAGACAGGGGAACACTAACACCAGGGACCAACAGAGGGAGCACAAACCCAGAACCCAGTGTCTAAAATCCCAAACACAAACCATCCCAAAACAGCCATGAATAATAATGAAAGTAATAACAATAAGTACATAAACATAAAGTCACTGAGTCATGGTCGCAGGACCATGACATTATCACAGTATAAACATCTACTCAACCAGAATAACCTGCTGGTGCCAATGTACAGATAACAAATGTTAGCTACGTATCTTAAATGGGATTTTGTAACAAAGAAACACTCAGAACTTACTACTACTAATATTTACATTTGTTTGAAGATCTGAAACATTTAAGTGTGACAAACACTTAAATGAAAGGCAGGATACTCTCACAGAATTGCACGTAGTTCTTTTTGTGTAATCTTTGAAGGAGCTTTTCTAAACTGTCTAAAAGAAGTTCTTTGAGAGTTTGCTTTTCTTTATTCATCATTTCAAACTACAAAAAAGTCAGCTACTTAGAAATGCTTTTGGAGTTCTTTCTGCATATTTATAATGTTTGTTTGTTTTTTTTAGGGTCCATTCTAAGTTGTTGTGATTGTATCGTGGTTCACATCTACCAGATTTTACTAACAAGAATGACTTTGTCAGTAACTAAGCTATATGCCTGTATTTGCTGGGAGGGGTGCCTCTATGGGCTATAGATCCAATGTCATGTCCTAAATTAAAACATCTGACTCTAAGTTGCATAATGGAAGGAGGCTAAGGAGCTTGCAAAGAAAAGCGTCTGGACTTCTTTAAGTTACTTGAAGACGTTTCACCTCTCATCCGAGAAGCTTCTTCAGTTCTAAGGTCAAATGGTGGAGAGTCCCAGATATAAACCTAGTGGGGAGTGTCCCCCCACAGAGGGACAAAAGGGCCCCCTGATGATCCTCTAATCGCCTGAGCCAAGGTGTGAAACTGGGTGTGGGTCCCAATCAGCCGGTGTGGCTTTTCTTTGCGAGCTCCTTTGACTACGATGACCTGGATGACTGAGAACCTTCACAGACATACTGGAAGGGAGCCATTTACACAATCTCCACTATTCTTGTGTTTGTGTTGTAGATGAAATTTAGACCACAGTTCATAAACAGTGAGTGCCGAAATCCTATTGAGTGACTACTTCAGGAAGTATTTTTTTGCATTTACAATAGTGCATGCTATTTGCTGTGGTATAATAATAATTGTTTTGGAGGAAGGAAGGTTCAGGGTTTAAGTAGTCATCATCATGGGCTCATCCGATTAGAATGGGAATAAGCAGTCATCTATCATTTGCAGGTTTTGTCGTTTTATTGAATAAAGGGGTAAAGGAAAGACACACATGGACTGCTATCTCTCAGCTGCCACCCCATGTGGGAGTGAAGAAAGAGTGAGGGGTAGGTGAGTGCAGCCCTTATATAACGAGTGACAGGTGAGTGCAATTAAGGCCAAGCACCACACCCAATCAAAGGTGAGGAAAGAAACAAGGTGCATCTGGTGAAGTGAATGTGCTGAAAGGTGAGCCTTTACAACAATAATAGTAATGTATACTTTATTGATCCCCGTGGGGAAAATCCTTTCCGCATTTAACCCATTCACTCAGTGAAGCAGTGGGCAGCCACTGTGCACCCGGGGAGCAGTGTGTAGGGACGGTACCTTGCTCAGGGGTAACTCAGGGTAGCCGTTCAGTGGATTCAAACCCCCGACCTTCCAATCCTGGGTCCACCACTCTACCTACTGAGCTATCCCTCCCCCGGGGATGCCAGTATGCCAGCTAACAACAGCTGCACAACACAAGAGAACCGTCCAGTATCTACAGACACATAATGTATAATGTTGTATACAGCCTTTATCTGTTTTTTTGACATTTCTTAAGAAACTGATATTGCACCTTTTTTTAGTGTGATCTGGAAATGATTTATTGTCTACTTCACTGATTTGACTGAATAAGCAAATCCATTATTAATGTAATCAACAATCAAAGACATTATTTAGGGGGCACACAGTTTTCATCTGTCTCTGGTTTGGGTGGCTAGTAACAGCAGCACACAGTACAAATGCCAAGAACTGATAATAATACGAATAATTGTCACACTCTTTTATGATCACATTTGCTGATGATTGTTTCATACAGCAGTATACCATATAGCACAGGCATTTTTACATGTATTTTTTAATGAAAATGACCTTGAATCTAATCAAATATGATGTGTAACATGGGCCTTATCAAAAACTGTCTGCTTCCACTCACTTTTTATGTGACTTGAAAACATGGATTTTATTGGTTAAATGCTACAAGTCTTGTTTGCAAACTTTACAACAGACCACTGGAGGATTTGGTCCGGATTGGTATTTGATGTTTCTTTTTTTTTTTTTTTCACATCAAGAAGCCACCTTCGTCTTTATTAATAAAATTGTTTGGTTAATACAGATGCTGTAGCTCAGAGGGAGTCAGTGAGCTGAAGTGGATGAACACTCCATGTAATCTTAAACACCAAGCTGTGTGACTGCAAAAAACAAAACAAAACAAAGCAAAAAAAAAAAAAAAATTAAATAAAAAAACAAGAACAAGAAACCTTGTGTAGAGCTTGGGTTGGGAAGAAAAAAAAAAGGGAAAAAAAACAAACAACAAACATCTGTAGTGTGAAATCTTTTCCATATTTTGACATATGTTACATTTCTTTTCATTTACAAAAGTGCAAACAGATCACGTTCAGATCTACTCAATATAAGCCATGGCGCGTGGGACTCAAACAGCCGCATTCAGAATAGCAAAATTTATGTCTTGGACCTCGGTGCCATCAGTCCAGCTACACAGTAACAGGAAAGGGAATTTAAACATTTCTGTTTTGTTTTTTCCATATAATGGGAAGATTCGCAATACAAGTCCTCGGCAATGGATATTGTTATGATTATGGCACACACTTTTTGGTCCGTCCTCAGACACAGACATTGTTTTTTGCTAAATGTTTAAATAGTTGTTTTTTTCGTGTGTTTTGATATACAATGTGTACCGGTGTGCCTCCTGCTCCACCCCAAGTCTCTCACCCTCCCAGTTCATGTTGTCATCAGTTGAAAGTCATACTGTACAAATGTCAAAGGGCAATCAATAATCAGAGTTTACAGGAAGTAGTCTGGGGTGCGGCGAGTGACGTGGGGCTCCCCTCTGCGAGGCGCTGGATCAAACTGCAAGAAAGAGTATTTTAGGGTGTCGTCTAGTTCCATGATTGCCGCCTGGTTGCCGCAGCGGTAGCAGTAGTTGGGAGCGAATATTTGATGTTTCCAAGCCATAAGTAATAATCTCAGGCTCAGTGTATTTTTTTTTTTTTGCATGATTATTTGTTATTGAGTGATTTCCATAATATTTTTAGATAAATATTATGGAAATCACTCAATAACAAATAATCATGCCGTTTCTGAAGTTAAATGTCTTTTTTTTTTATTACTTATGGCTAATAATCTCAGAAATTACAGAGTAGGTAGTACCTGTGGCCTGTTCACAGCTGTGTCATAATCTGTCCCCCATGTACATACATTTGTCTTCCACTGTCTTTTGTCCCCTGTGCATCTCCTGTGTCAGTGGGTAAAAGCTTCATTTGTTTTCTCAAATTCATTTTTCCCTCCTTCTTACATTCATATTCATAGATAGATAGATAGATAGATAGAGAGAGAGAGAGAGAGAGAGAGAGAGAGAGAGAGAGAGAGAGAGTCTGGAAGAGAGTCCTGTCTCAGTCAATTATAGATGATGTGAGAGGGCGGGTGTGTGTGTTTAGGGCACGGATGGCTTGGGGATAGAAGCTCCTCTTGAGTCTCTCTGTCCTTGCCCGGAAGATGCGGAACCTTCTACCAGATTGCAGAAGTTGGAACAGTTTGTTGCCTGGATGGGACGGGTCCTTCAGTATCTGCGCTGCTCTAGTCCGGCATCTCCTGGTGTAGGTGTCCTGAAGCGGGGGGAGAGCAATCCTGCAGCAGCGTTCTGCTGTACGGATCACTCTCTGGAGAGCTTTTTGGTCCTTCACACAGTTGTTCCCAAACCACGATGTGATGTTCTGTGTGAGGATGCTCTCCACAGCGCCTGTATAGAAAATCCTGAGGATCTTTGGAGAGACCCTGAACTTCCTCAGTTGTCGTAGGTGATACAGGCGCTGCCTAGCCTTTTTGGTCTGGACCTGAATGTGGGCAGACCATGTCAGGTCTGAGGAGATGTGGACACCGAGATACTTGAAGGACTGCACCCTCTCCACTGGAGCTCCATTGATGATAATGGGCTTGTAGTCTCTGTGCTGACCCCTTCTGAAGTCCACCACCAGCTCCTTGGTCTTGCTGACGTTCAGCTGGAGGTGGTTGTCCTGGCACCATGATGCCAGATTCTTCACTTCATCCATGTAGGCCGCCTCATCGTTGTTGGAGATGGCACCCAACACCACTGTGTCGTCAGCAAACTTCACAATGGTGTTGGAGCTGTGGGTGGACACACAGTCTGAAGTGTAGAGGGAGTAGAGCAGTGGCGAGAGGACACATCCCTGAGGTGCTCCTGTGTTGATGGTGATGCTGTTGGAGAAGCACCTGCCCACCCTCACCACCTGAGTTCTGCCAGTGAGGAAGTCCAACACCCATGCACACAGACGGCTGTTAAGTCCCAGATCCCTCAGCTTTGTGAACAGTCTGCAGGGCACTATTGTGTTAAACGCTGAACTTTAATCACCAAACAGCATTCGCACATAGTTACCCTGTTTCTTGTCCACGTGGCTGAGGGTGGTGTGCAGGACGTGGGCGATGGCATCCTCTGTGGATCTGTTGGATCGGAAGGCGAACTGCAGCGGATCTGTGGTGTCTGGGAAGGAGGAGGAGATATCGTTAGACTGGTGTACGATATTTCTTTAACTAGTCGATGATTACATGGCTTACTTGCTTTTGCGTTTAAAACCAAGAACATTTGGGGACGACTGAGGTATGCTGCAATAGATCCTGGAAGTCAGTTTGATTAATAAAAAAAAAATGCTTGGAGTCCAGACAAAAACAAGCTAGAGTTCTTGCTTAATTTGAATGGTTGTTTGGTTACTTGAATTTACAAGGTTATCCTGTATCAACATCAGTGTATTTAAGAAGGGCATCATATTCTGTCATGACTGACAGGGTGAGGTTTGTTAGAAGGTTTTGCTGTCACTGTCCCTACTAAGGACACATTTAATGATTTTTATTACTTATTAACTGGATAATTTATTACTTATGAATAACAAAATCGGCAAATCCATTAAAAATTCCTGTAAGTGTAGGCTAAAATGACCTGTTGCAGCATGTCTTTTTGCAAACCTATGAAAAAAAGTCAGCTTTATTTCCAAAAAAATCAGTTGCAGCTGATATTCAATCAAGTGATTTTTTCATTTGCTATCATCTTTAATGACGTGGATTATTAGCATACACAGAGAAATCCAGGTTATTTTAAGTGTCTCGCCCCACTCGACATAAACAACAAGTGGAAGGAGTCTCTTAACTAGTAATTTCCTTTGTTTCATCCTAGTTTTACAGAGGTTCACTTCATTTAAAAGTCATACTTTACATCTTGTTTTAGAATTTCATGTGCAGGGACATAAAAGTCTGTCCTTAAAGCAACAGAGCAGCGTTTACTCTAACTGCTGTCCAACATCTGATATTTCTGACATTTACACAAAAGTCAAATTAGTAAGAATAAAAAATGGGACAGGCTCGTGTTGAGTGACGTAATTCCACGCCCGCCTGCCCTTTCTCTCAGTGCGCGAGCTCGAGAGTCCAAAGTATAAAGTAGCGCGAGCGCCTTAAGTGGGACGGGGTGGGGGGGAATGTAGTCGATAGCGGAGGACACACAGAAGCGCACACTCCTGCATGCAGCCACATCTGGCGTTACAGTGGAACACAGACCATATGTGTACATGTGAGCACTGAGGAGTGGAGGGCTTCACAACTCGACTGAGGAGTAAATATAAGAAAATGGACCCGGAGTTATGGATTTAAAGTGCAGAGGACTTGAAATGGGCGGTCTACTGCTGGCGTTGCTGCTCTGGAGTTGCCTTCTGTCGGCGGTTGACGGTACGTTTACTTTTTGTTCACAACATGGATCCTCAAGAAAGGTGGAAGCACGAAAGCTGATAAGAACACTGGTGAACACGGTCCGAGCCTGCCGCGCATTTGTGCACTTCACTGCCCTCAAATGTTACCACATTTGGTCAGTCTGAGTCTAGCAGCGATTTCTTGTGTCAAACTTTAGATTTTTATATCCCAAGGGCAAACCAACACAATGGAAGTCTTTAAACTTTGAATTGGTGTTGGCGACACGCTCTATGAGAGGGATTGTGTAACCAAACGGACCCCTGCTTTCCCCCTCAGTTTTACAGCCGTCACAGTTACAGGAAAATAAATTAACTTTAAAGTCAGCCTGGCTGTTTTGTCGGGCCTCGGTAGCTCCATTCGTGCTCGGTGTCGGATGTCAGCCAGTCTTTCTTCTGTAATGGTGCAAATACGCCGGTATGTTTATTTGAGAAAGAGCACACCAGAGAACCAGGCAAACATTTTCCAATGAGGATCGATGTCTTTATAAGCATTCCCTTCTCCACCGCCTGAATTGCGCTATTACTATTTAATCGCCTGAAACGGCTCAGCGAGAGGCGGAGCTTAGTTTTCTCTCATATGGATACATTTTTGCAGGTCCTGGTGCTTTCTATGCGGCCACTTACAGCTCAGGCATATTATTTCATGCTCCAATACTTCATATAAAATTAACTTCTAAAAACTCTAGCTCCCTTTAAGCTCACTCAATTGTTTTTTTTAAGGTACAGATAAGACCAATTCCAGATTTGTTGATGAAAGTTGCAATCTTTGATTTTCTACTTTCCGTCAGTGTCACCGGGCCACTGACTCAAAGCTAGTTATAACTTTGCATAACAATAATTTACACAAGAAGAATGACCAAAGTGGAGGCTATCTCTGACTTCATTCTAACTTAACAGTTTGAGCTATATGCCGCACCTACTCAGCTATTTTATCATTACAATTTTACTGAGTCAGCTACCTCATGTCGTCACTGAGCTGGTTAGCTGGTCAATTATGTGTTAAAAGAATCTTACTGGTTTTACTACTCAAACAAAGAGCATGAAGTGTAGTTGCTGACTGTGTAAATGTATATTATGAGGTTCAAAAAAACAAAATGTGTCCACAGTATTTGTGTTTGTTGGATTGTGTATAGCCCTCAAGCACACAATAGTGACATTTCTTAAGAACTTATCGTTCTTAATCCTTGACTAGATAGTAGATAATAGAGAACCGACTGAAAGGCACTGTATTACTGACTCTTCAGATTTCATCATTCCTTTTTATGATCGCTAAGTAGCTCATACGCTTTCTCTGAGTTATTTTTGATAAACCTTTAACCAAACACAGCCAGAGAAAACGCAGTAAATACTCACTCATTACTTATTACTCCAACTACTGCCAACCTTCTAGTAGTAAGTCCTTCATGATTACTTTACAACTGTGGTATTAGGTAAGGAACAATTCTCAGCTTGAAAGCTGGGTGAGTAATTTTCTTTTCTTTTAGTTTTCACTTCACTTTAACCGTAGAGAAAGCACAGTGCTTTTTATTTAATGACATGTAGCTAACAGCAATAATTATTTTAAAGGTTAGGGACTAAAAAACAATGTCGTGGTTTAATAGTTGATAGAAAATAAAATAAATTGCGGCAGTATATAAAACATGCATTTTATATTATTCATCTGCAGCACTTAAATACTACAAACCTGTTAATGCATCCAGTAAACTGCTAATGAAGCCTAATTTGTGAGCAAAAAATAATTCTTTAAACACATTTTTTTTACTAATATTTACATCGTTTTCATTCAGTAATCTTTCAACAGAGGTCCTCTAATTCTGTTCAAGTATGTTTAAGTTGTATTTTGCTACTTTTTGCCTGAGCACCACTGTGTCATTGTTATAATTTAACTGTCCTCTTATTTAAAGTGAAGCATGTTTTGTTAGGACTTCAGTTTTTTCTTAACAGTTTTTTTTCTAACAGCACAGTAGGCCAGTTGAAAAATTCCTTAGGCCTGTTGTACTATTTTCAAATGAAATCTTTCACACACTTTCAGCTGTGTCATAAATGGTAACAAAGTCCAACAAGAACCTGTTGCTCAAAGTAACATATTTATCTTGTACCCTTGAGAAAGCATGACACTATTCATTATCACTTACAGTTGAACAGAGTAATGTCAAATTAACCATTAACCATAAGAACATTCATCCAAGTCATGTATATGTTTCCTACAGATCCACATCTAGGATGTATTTGTATGTGCATGAGTCTATGCCTTTCAAGAAAATCTCTCATCCTGAACTCAGTTTCTCCGGTTTTGGGCTTCAACTGTCCTTGTTTAGCTCTTTACCCTTGGTAACCATGAACCCCTTCACCACCTGCCGCAGGTTCTTCTTAGTGTGGTGCTTAGCAGATTTCCAGAGGAAAACAGTTGGAGCTGACATACACAGAACCACAGGATGAGATCCTTTCTGGGAGGCCACTGAAAGACATAGAGGACTGCCACAATAGCAACATTAGCTACAGATTATGTAAGATAATATACCTGGCTGGCCACCCAGGCATAATAAGTACACTCCAAGTGTAGGAAACACTGAGATAGCTTTGCCTGTTAGGAACATAACTATTAATATGGTGATTGACAATAGAATATAGCAATATTTATACAGAGTATCAAGCATTCCATAGTTAGCATTTTTCAGCACAGCAGTGATTGTGTATTAATTCAGTTCAATTTTATTTATATAGCACTAGATCACACCTTGATAATGATGAATTACAGTAGTCCAGCCTAAAACTAGTTTTTCCGCATCGCCCTGAGAGAGGAGATTTCTAATGTTAGAGATATTGCACAAATTGAAGAAAGCAGTCCCACATATTGGTTTAATATGTGCAATGAAGAACAAATCCTGGTCAAAAGCTACTTTCAGTCTTTTCCTCACAGTGTTACTGGAGGCCAAGGTAATGCTGGCCTCCAGTAAGCATGTGGTTAGACACCATGTTTCTAAGATTTTTAGGGACAAGTACATTAACGTCAGTTTTATCTGAATTTAGAAGCAGGAAATTAGAGTCTATCTAGGTCTTTATGTCTTTAAGACATTATTTCAATAATTGGTGGATGTTATCAGGCTTCTTGGTTGGGTATCATCTGCATAGCAGTGAAAATGTATGCATTGCCTTCTAATGATACTACCTATGTGAAACATGTATAATGTAAACAGAATTGGCCCTAGTGCAGAACTCTGTGAACTGCATAATTAACCTTAGTATCTGAAGAGGATTCTCCATTTACATGAACAAATTGGAGTCTTATACATACGTATAATTCCGATCACTGTGGTGCATTACCTTTAGTCCACTGTAGGTGCAATACCATGCAAGTGTGTGTATGCTGACAGGTATCCTTATGAAACTGTAAGAAGAGATGAATGGCACTCATATCTGATGTTTAAAATGTTTTAGTATGGACCTCTGCCTGCGCTGAAGCAATTCAGTTCAAATCAAATCAGTTTTATTTATAAGGTGCCAAAACACAACAGCATTCGCCTCAAGGTGCCTTATATTGCAACGTGAAGACCCTACAATAATACAAACCAAAAACAGCTAAATCCCAGCAGCAACAATACAGCTACATTTATAATACTGTTGTTCTCATTCACATGTTTTTTGTGTTTCTGTTGTCAGACATTATGACAATATTGGATGGAAAATGAAATGCTGCTGTAATTGAACCTCATAAATGCCACATGCTAACAAGTTACTGTGGCACAACATCGAAACTGTTTTATGCTTAAGTTGTGAGGATAAAAAGCGGATGATCACAGTTGAAAACAGCTAGGCTGTGTGTTTTGCCAATATTCACAATTAATATAAAGAAGCTTTCAGGCAACAACTTTGGGACCTCTCTGGTGTGGCATACATCAGGGTTTTGCAAATCCACACTTTAACACCAAACTCATGTTCTGAGATTTACAAGTTAGGATATGCTTGATCTGTTACTACTAAAAAGTTGATGTGATTTCCAGCCTTGCAAAAGCTCACTGAATGAGATGCATTAGAATATGAGAAGGGAAGGGAAAACGGTTTAAGGGTAGGAAGGGAAATCTGAGGAGCTAAACGTGAGGAGAAGGGGTATGGTAACAGCACTGAGGAGGAATGAAAGTACTGGGTTTATAATAATAAACTTTATTTATAAAGCACACTTAAAAACCAAGGGTATGCCAAGGTGCTTAACAAGTAAAATAGAGTATAGGAGGAGGATAATAGAAATAATAGAAATAGGACCAAAGCAAGTACTAAATATGCAAGCAGATAACTGTCACTAATACATAGGAAAGCAACAGGTACAGAGCAAACAAGAATTTAAATGAGCATAAAAGTGCGTGATATAAAATCATAAAAGAAATATTAACTAGAGGGAAAGGCAAGATTGAATAAGTGGGTTTTTAATCGTGATTTGAACAGTGCAATGGAATCAGATGCGCGGAGGTCGAGAGGAAGGGTGTTCCACAGTACCGGGGCAGCCAGAGCAAACGCACGGTCACCCCGAGACTTCAGTCGAGATCTGGGTTGGGTCAGAAGTAGTTGAGTGGCAGATCTGAGTGTTCTAGCAGGAGTATGTGGTTTGAGAAGTTCACTAAGATAACTTGGCGCTAATTTATTAATAGTTTTGAAAGTAAGAAGTAATATTTTAAATTGAATACGGTACTTTATGGGCAGCCAATGCAGGCTAGCTAGGACAGGGGTAATATGGCAAAATTTCCTGGTACCTGTTAAAAGGCGGGCTGCTGCATTTTGGACTGTTTGCAGTCTAAGAAGAAGAGAAGAGGGAAGACCGTAGTACAAGGAGTTACAATAATCCAACCTGGAGGTCACAAAAGCGTGAATAAGCTTCTCCAGGTCCTCATGCGGAACATAATGCCTAGCCTTAGAGATAAGGCGCAGTTGGTGGAAGCTAGATCTCACTACAGCAGACACTTGCTTATCGAGTTTGAGCGAGCTATCCAGCAGTACACCCAAGTTACTGACATAGTCACAAGAAAAACTAGCAAAGGAACCCAGGGCAGCACAGAGTTGGGCACGAGGGATTTTACTGTTGAACACCACAATCTCAGTCTTCTTATCATTTAAAACGAGGGAATTACTCAGGAACCATTCTTTGACCTCCCGCATGCATTCTTGAAAGTAGTGCAGGGACACAGCAAGGTCGTCAGTAAGTTCAAAATAAATCTGTATGTCATCGGCATAACAGTGGAAGGCGATATTGTATTTTTCAAAGATTGCACCTAGAGGGAGCAAATACAATGAGAAGAGAACAGGGCCTAAAACTGATCCTTGAGGCACACCACAACAGACCGGAGCGGAGGAAGAGGAGAAGGTGCCTAAGTTAACTGATAAGGATCTATCAGCGAGGTATGATTTAAACCAGTCGAGGGCAGTGCCTCTAATACCCACAGTGTGCTCAAGTCTTAGTAATAAAATGTTATGGTCTACCATATCAAAGGCCGAAGAGAGGTCCAGTAAAACTAGGACCATAGAGCGTCCAGTATCAGTGGTTACAAGAATATCATTAAGAACTCTAACCAACGCTGTTTCAGTGCTATGCAATGGCTTAAAGGCAGATTGAAATTTCTCAGCAATATTGTTTGTGTCCAAGTACGCCTGGAGCTGGGAGAGAACTAGTCTCTCCAGGATCTTGGACAAGAACGAAAGCTTAGAGATCGGTCTATAGTTTGAAAGGTCATAACAGTCAGAATTTCTTTTTTTAAGAATCGGGTGGACTACAGCATGCTTTATGACTTTTCGTGTTTGCATTAGCCTGGTTGGAGACTCTATGCTGTTTGGATTTTGTAAAAGCCTGATGTAACAAATGGAGAGAAAAGAAGAGCGGGAGAAGTAGGTAGGACGAAAGAATGAGAGAGAAAATAGGAAAGAACTCGCACAGGTGGAGACAGAGGAAGTCTGTGGCAGTCTACCTTGATTTCTCTGGGGTCCACTCTCTAACACACATGCACACACTAACCATGTTCCCCACTCTTATCATGCACATTTTTCTCGTCCCGATTGGGGAGGTGTGAAGAAAATCTCTTCCTTCCTTTTAGCCCTTCACCAAACACACAGACGCCTTTGTTGAGATGGGTTCTGATAAGAAGTAAAGTGAGGGGGGCCTGCTGGCTTTCTCCAGGCAGAACAAAACAGGAGAGCTGAGAAGTTGTGTGTGTTCATTTGTGCATGAGCGTGTATGCATGGAAAAGAGTTCAGCAGTGCATTGCCTACTCCTTCAAAACTTCTTTTGGAGCCCTTCTTTGTTTTCAAGCCCCCACCCCCAACACACACACACACACACACACACACACACACACACACACACACACACACACACACACACACACACACACACACACACACACACACACACACAGGCATACCCTGTCTTTCTCAGGACTTCTATGACTTGACTGACACTGGATTCATAATGTACTGATTCAGACTTAACACACACTGCTGGCTGTAGGATCACAGAGAGACTTGGTCCTTACTTGGAATCTGCCACAGGGCGTTGGCATCTTATAATATAAATAAACAGTTTTCCAGTGATGGAATCATCAGGAGATTTTTGATGCCCTGCACCTTTAGTTTGATCCTACTACGTAAAGTCATGGTGTAGGATCTTTCAGAACTTTTTATTAGGGGTGACAGTATAAAAGATGTATGTAGCTTTTGGGCCTGAAAGGTAAAGCTAGTGCAGAAGTGCCTTAAACCTGCCTGTTGTATAGAAAAAGTTAAATAGAGGTCTTTGGGAAAATAGATCTTTAGAGACTTTCCTGATGAGTTTACGGGCTGATTTGCTGTTTCGGAGGAGGATTATCTGGGGTAAAAATTTAGTCAAGATATAGCGTGGTCATTACATTAAGTGTTCTTCTTTGGGTTTTGGCTGCTCGCTTTAGGGATCAATACAGTGGATTCATTAGATCCTATTCATAGCATCCTCCTCTGTTACACCAACCCTCTGCATAACATCCTTTACGACATCCACAAATCTTTTTTTTTGGTCCTCTTCTTTCCCTCCAGCCTGGCAGCTCTGTATTAAAATTCTTTTCCACACATGTCCAAACCATCTCAGCCTTGCTTCTGTAATTTTGCCTGAATCCACTCAACCTGAGCTGTCCCTATGACATCCTCATTTCTTAACATTAGAGGTGGCAAAAGTACCTTCATTCTGTACTTAAGTAGAAGTACAAATACTAGTTTTAAAAAAATTACTTTAGTAAAAGTTGAAGTAATGTTCGTTACTCAAGTAAAAGTAAAAAAGTACAGGCTGTGAAATGGACTCAAAGTAAGAAAGTAGTATTGTAGGCAGCTTAAGTCAGAAGAAAAAGAAAAACATATTTTCTGTTGCCTACATTATAGAGGGTGACTTTGCCTCTAAACAGGAAAATGAGCACAGTCAGGGGTTACAGTGGGATTCAACCCTAAAATCAATTGTAGTGGCTCAGCGCAAAGAAAAGAATCACTACTCACAATAATAAAAACTGAGAGCTTCAGTAGATTTTGTTAGTGTACAAGCTGTGATCAGCTGACCTGCTGCCCTTTGTGGATTTATAAACTTGAACCAGATGTCAGCAGATGTTTCATGAGTTGTCCTGGCCAATTTCCATTCTATGTACTAACAGTACACTGTTTATGCTGTCTTCATATTAGACAGTATACAGCTGGTATGAAGCATCATCAGCTAAAGTTCATATTAGCCAATGTTACATTTCATGTAATCAAACTTTAACCACGACCGCACAGCCACTGTGCACCAGTCCAACACACTGTTGTTTACTTTAAACCCATCACAGTACAGCAAACTAACCTGTTCATTCTGCACTAACCTGCAGAGTATATTCATGCAATCTTTAAATAATACAGTTAGTCTGCCTTACTGTTTTGCAACATGTTTCACAATATGAAAAAACACAATTTCATATATACAGATGCAATATCTGATTTACCGATCACAACCACATTGACTTCCTCTTACAATCATGAGCTCTTCACAATAAAACAGAATACTTCAAAAAGTGAACCATATGTAATGCAAATGCTCTTTTAAACTTATTAAACACATTATACTAATATTAAAAAAATATCCCCAAATTTTTCAGAATGTAAAAACGCCTGAAAGGAAGCAACTCGAACTGACCTCTGGCACATCTGGGCCAAAACTTGGCATTAGTATCCCTCTCGCTCAGTGATTCTGCGGGTTAGGTTCACCTCCCATTTATGAAGCACATTGAGGAAAATAAACAGCTGAATCAGGAGTTCATTCCAGAAATGTACCAGGATGTCAGGAATTACACGTGGGGCGATCGTGGCTCAAGAGTTGGGCGTTCGCCTTGTAATCGGAATGTTGCCGGTTCGAGCCCCGGCTTGGACAGTCTCGGTCGTTGAGTCCTTGGGCAAGACACTTCACCCGTTGCCTACTGGTGGTGGTCAGAGGGCCCGGTGGCGCCAGTGTCCGGCAGCCTCGCCTCTGTCAGTGCGCCCCAGGGTGGCTGTGGCTGCAATGTGGCTTGCCATCACTGATGGGTGGATTACTGGATATGTAACGCGCTTTGGGGTCCTTAGGGACTAGTAAAGCGCTATATAAATACAGGCCATTTACCATTTTACACTAGTGGACCCTGGTGGCAGATCACTCAGACAGACACAGCTGCAGTGAAGGCAGGTTTATTTACAGTGAGGATGAAATGATAAACAGAACACTGGAATGAGAACGAGAAACTCGAACTGTTTGCCACATGTTTACTGCAGTCTTGGGCGAGGTATGTAAGGATGGAGACTGAAACGGGGACGGCTTGGACCAGTGGCAGTGCAGGTGAGCAGGGAGGCTGAGGTCTGGAAGAGAGGAACTGAGGTAGTACGGAAAGGTAGGCAGAGATCACAGGCTGAGAATAGCTGGGCAGTGAGCGTCACGATCCGTGAATGTCCTGCTAATCAAAGTTCTACATAATAGACAGTTGACGTGTTACCACTTAAGACTGAGACAATAATCCAACACCTGAGAGCTGTCCAGCTGCTCCTCAAATAGCCTGCTAGATGACGCATCGGAGAAACCCCCGATTTGTTTATAAAAAAAAGAGACTAACATAGTTAACAGTGACAGACAGACAAATCTCACAACTCACTATCAATATTGCTGTTTTTTTCTTTTGCTGTCAGTTGGTTTTTTGTTGTTGTTTTTTATCTTGTTTCGCAAGTACTTTCAGCTAGCAAGAACTCTCCTTAGAAAATCCAGTTTTTACTTTTTACTATTTCTTCTGACTTTTGAGAATCAAGATTGTGAATGCCACTCAAGTTCTTCCAAATTAAACTCACTTATCCATGTCTTTGTGGACCTTGTTTTGTGTACTGGTGCACAGTCATGTTGGAACAGGAATGGGCCATCCCCAAACTGTTCCCACAAAGTTGGGCGCATGAAATTGTCCAAAATGTCTCGGTATGCTGAAGCATTAGGATTTCCTTTTACTGGAACTAAGGGGCTGAGCCCAAATCCTGAAAACCAACCTCATACCATTAACACCAAGCTTTACAATTGATACTATGCAGTCAGACAAGAAGACAAGTATCATTCTCCTGGCGACTGCCAAACCAAGACTTGTCCATGTGAATGCCAAATGGAGAAATGACATAAAACATAAGTTTTACTTGATATTTATTCATAGATCCACTGACCTTTGTTTCCAGTAAACACAATTCAGGATCTAATGGAATATTAATCCCCATAATATTGGTGGTACTATAAAGAGTGCAGGAAAGAGTGTACCCTTGTACAAAGCCAGATTCAGTGGTGGAAGGAACCACCTTCTACATCACATCTAAAACACATTTCTGAGATTTCAGGTTTGGATCTGGATCTACAGTTGGTGAAGGAAGTTGTAATGTGACAATTCAGCTATTCCAGCATAAATCTGATCACAGATGGTCATCAGTTCTTATGCTTAAATCTTTGTTTAAATCTGACATTGCATGAACCTGTTTAGGTTCATGCAAACAGAGCTTTGGACTCTATAATAGAGAATATGCTTTGGGAATACATTTTTGTTCTGTCTCCAGTTGAACAAGTTTACTTGCTGGTTTCATGCATCCAGAATTTCCAGTCTAAGCATTTTGTGAATGTCATACCAGATTTGAATTAAGTGCAACAGATGTTATGATGATGTTATCAGATTTTCTAGGTATTTGTCAAGTACGGTCCTGTGGCAGTCAGGATGAGGACCCAAATGCAGGACCCAAAACTTAAAAGAATTAACTAAGGGAGGCAGCTTTAATTAAGGGACCATGACACTATTAACCTAGATATTCATTTATAAACAAATTCACTGCCAACTTTCTCTTTCAAAGAATCCTGATCCATCTGAGTCCACACACGGATCTATCAGCCTAAAAGAAAGATGAGATAAATTTCAACTGAGCAATTAAATAAACTTTTTTAAAGTTGGGTAGTTGAAGCCTCCCCATATTTATGATCCCAAGTTAACTTTTCAAGGGAGACTCTTAATGATTTACCCTTTCATAGAAACTGTCTGACATAATTATTGATTCTTTTGAAAAAAAAGAAAAAAACTTGACTAAAAAGAATTTTACAGTCTTGGTAAAATTTAAATTTTGACACAATTAACCCTTCCAATCAAGTTAATTTGCATTCTGAAATACCAGTGGAGGCATTAACCAATGTCTGTAGCCTAACGAGGAACTTACCAGGGTAAGTGTTTTTGTTTCTGTGATCTATTTCAAAGCCTTTTATATCAGGATCCCATCTGATTGACCTTATCAAAGGCTCAACAGCTAAAACAAATAGTGCCGGAGACAGAGGACAACCCTGTCGACTTGACCTGTTCAGCTGAAATCTGTGCATTAGTGGAAGCCTTCGCCCGGGCCTGAACAAATATGGCCACTCCAGTCTGTCAGAGGCTTTTTTTGCATCATGAGTTACTGCTGTACTGGGCTGTACTGGGATTTTGAAAGATGGACACTGTTAAAAAGGTTACATAAATTGTTAGATAGTGAGCGATTATAAATAACTACATTTTGATCCTGGTATATCAGGCGTGGCAAATACTTACCAAGCCTGTTAGCCAGTGCCTTAGAAGTGAATTTATAGTCTGTGTTCATAAAGAAATAGGCGATATGATGTGCATTTTGTTGTGTCAGCAGCCAGTATGTTGAAATTCCTTTACAGGTTTAGACATTGCTTTGTTCAATTCTTCTATTGTTTGCATTTGCATTATATATTTTTAATACTTTTTGTTAATGATATTATTTGACCTTTCAAATATGCTTTTAATGTGTCTCATAGTATAAAGCTGTTGGGAGCGGAAATGCGATTCATTTCACAGATTATTTTAATCTGATTTCTAATTAATTACAAAGAAACAGGTTTTTGGAGAATTGTGGGATTTTAAGGCTGTCTGTATAAAACAGCTGTTTTTCCTGGAATCACGAGCTGAGTGGTCAGACAGGATCCTGGGCAGCTGTGGATTATCCAGTGTTCTGTGGAATAGTTGTGTTGACACAAACAAAAAAACGATCTATTCTAATATGGGAATTACGCAAACAAGAGCAGAAAGCCACAGTTATTTGGAATAGTTTTAAACTGGATACAGTTGTAGTTGATTTGTCCAAAATATGAAGTAGAAAAAAAGATATATCATTCCGTACCAGTATGTTTTTCTGACCTTCTGCTATTATCAGAAGAATATCTTGAAAAAGGAACTATGATCATAACTGGGTTGTATTAATTTAGGGGGGGGGGGGGGGGTGTCCATTGTTCTGAATAAATTTCACAATTAACTAATCAACCAGAAGGGTCAATTAAAGTTTCTTTTATTGTCACTGGAATATTTTTATTCATCAGTATAGCCAGTCCTCTGGCTGTAGAATGAAATGAAGATGACATAACATGGCCAACCTACTTTGTTCTATTGCAGTAAGATGGGTTTCTTGCATAAAGGCAACATTAATTTACATTTTTCTTAGCTGGTTTAAAACTTTCTTTCTTTTAACTGGTCCATTCAGCCCGTTTACATTAATACTAACAAAGTTTATATTCTTATTCATCAATAACAAAAATGAAACTCCTCAGAGTATAATAAGCTCTCTGAGAGTCCCCCATAAATGTAAAAAAAACATCTCCTTTAGCAAAAAAGCAACAGTAGGAAAAAACAGCACTCACTCATAGGATTATAAGAATGGCACTCTCATTCTTACGGCTCAGCCCTGTGTGTTTTGAGGAAAGAATAAACACTGTTATAAAAATTACTTCAGTTGTTATTTCAGCATGTATAGATAATTTTCCAGCACATTTCTTTCACTGAGGTTACCAAACTGGAAGTTGGTCTTTAAGTTATTGTTTTGGTTTTCTTTGTGCAAAATAAATAAGTGATAGAGAAAACACAGTTCAATGAAACTGTAGGAGTAACCTGTGTTAAACTTTGTGTTGCTTAACATTCATTTCATTCATTTCCAGGTTTTATTCCAACTAAAAAACTGCCAGTGTGTTGAAAGTCACTTAAATGTATCAGCTCTCTGATTCCCAGAGTTATCCCTGTCCTCGTCCATCTGGGGGGCCTCGCTCTGCTTAGGTGTTTTCATACATGAAATCCTACCTCTGTTAGGAGAATCGCTTCTGGACATTATCCACAGTTGTCATTTCTGACATGTAGCAAACAGCACCGCTTCAGACTTGTTTTCAGTACTGGAAGCACACTGTTTATGTCAAGGGTGTAGCCTGAGTGTGGATGAGCATGGACACGTGATGCCCACTCACTTGATGTGAATTGCTGTAATTTCCTGTCATTTTGTTTAATGTATCTGTTTCATTACTGTTACAGTAAAGCTACCTATTTCCTCTCTAGTAACATAACAACGTTGTGTTTGAACTGAATATTTTAAAGAATTATTGGTTTGATTAATCAGCAGTGTGTTTCAGCATGAATGATAGGACAGGTCGCCAGCCTGTCACAGAGACAGAGAACCATTTACACTCACATTCACGGGGAATTTAGAATCATCAGTTAACCTAACCTTACTAACTGCATGTCTTTGGGCTGTGGGAGGAAGAACCCCCGCAAACATGGGGAGAAACATGCAAACTCCACACAGAAAGGCCCTGAACTCGAACCCGAACTCGAATCTAACGCAGACCTTCTTGCTGTGAGGCAACAGTGCTATCCACCGCACCACCGTGCTTGCTTTTACCTATGTAATTTGATTTCAATAACACCAGTAGAGACTACGTTCAGCGCTCACTTTGGGGTGCCACAACAGGTAGAGCAATATGTTTGACTTGGCAGATTTTTACATCAGATACCCTTCCTGGTGCAATCCCTGCTCATCCTGGAACTGAGAGCTTTAGCTTGCTAAGTGAACGTTTAAACCATTGCCTTATGGAGACACTATGTTTAATAAAAGCAGTACCATGTGTCTTTTAGGGCTTGGGTATTGTTTCTGGGCAGCGTTCGTACTAACAGAGGCAGACTGGCTTCGTTCTGTGGGATTATAGGAGGCACGGTTGTGCCAAACCACAGCGTAGTAGCTCTGCCACCCTGCCTGGCCAAAACCACAGGATTCCCCAGAGGCTCTGTGGCAGCTGCTGTGATCACTACTGGCTTCAACAGTGGGAGGACAACATCTCTTGAGTTACTGAACCGCGCTAACAAAGACATGGGTTTATGGAATCTGGACCCTGACATTTGCATACTTACCGCATGGTTGGGACAGAGTGGGAATGCTTTCTTGTACAAACATTTTTCTTATATTGCCCTGGTTTGTTTTATGTTCTATTGTGAACTTGACTGTGTGTGGGTCTAGAATCAGCACTGTGCTCAGTGTCAGTATTTATCTGAGAATAGGTTTGTTTTTTATGTATATTTAATTCTGAGCTCAGAAAAGGATTGTAGTTCACTGGGCATGTGAAAGACACCACTGTGTGTGTGCCGTGCAGAGAGGAGGAGAGAACAGTCAGCCAGTTTACACATATAAAAGCAGACTGATTAGAGAGTCAGTAGAACTGTAGGTACAGAGAAAAGGCTTCCGCTGGTGTAACACGTGCTGGAACTGCAAAATAACCCCCAGGTGTGCGTCTCTGCATTAGAGAAGGTGGAGAGTGGTACCGTAATAATTGCAAAATGCATTAATTTCCCCCTCTGCTGATCTTATAGGAGACACGAAAGGTTAGAGTATGGAGACTCCAAAATGCATTTTTCCCCCAGTGCAGTAACTCCCTGAAATGAGTGTTTGTCAGTCTTTTGGATATGTTTCCCACATATTTCCAGTCTGTACTTGGTAAAAAGACAAAAATGAGAATATTCAGAAGAAATAAAGCAGCATTTTGTTTGAAAAAGTTTATTCATTTTTTGAGAGAATTGCCGTGATATCAATTGAAAGCTTTAGTCAGATTGCTAGAGGCAGATCCAATAGCTGTTTTGTTTTTTTAGCAAACCAGTGAAATTTAATAACTGTTCGAATATAAGCATCTTTGCGTCTCTGTATGAAATAACATTGTGAGAAATCTGAGTGATGTATGAAATGTTACATAAAGGATCTTTTCCATTCCAGGGTCACCGCTCCTTCTTTTTGCCAATCGACGTGACGTGCGATTGGTAGATGCAGATGGTGTCCGAGGGGAGTCCGCCATCATCGTGAGTGACCTGGAAGATGCAGCAGCTGTGGACTTCTTGTATTCTGAACGCCTGATATTTTGGACGGATGTCAGTGAAGAAGCCATCAAACAGACTCACTGGAATCAGTCTTCTAACTGTAAGACTAGACACTGTTTACTTTTAATTTTTCTACTTGGTGAGGACTTTCTCGTAAAAAGCTAAAATAACTATTGCTGCATGTGTTAATGATTTATTGAAATATACACCCTTTTTCATGTAACAGTTTCAACTGAGTTTGTTGGGTTTTTTTTACCTACAGCCCTTAAAGAGGCACTGGGAACAGGCCAGACTGTGGTAGTATCAGGGTTAGACAGTCCTGATGGGCTGGCCTGTGACTGGTTGGGTAAAAAGCTATACTGGACGGACTCAGAGACCAATCGCATTGAAGTGGCCAACCTAGATGGAACCTCAAGAAAGGTGTTGTTCTGGATGGACTTGGACCAGCCCAGGGCTATCGCTCTCAACCCTGGCCAGCGGTAACAAAATACACACAGAAATGTGCAAAGATGTGTCTGACACCATTCATTTTTGTTATTGAATGGATCAGATATTGGGTGGGGTGTAGGCTATGTAAAATATCCTCACAATCAAACCACAGACCAGATTCTACATCAAATTAATAATTGGGTGTAAAACTGATATGGATATCAAAAATCTTTTTTTTTTACATTTTATAACCTAGTTTCTAGTTTCTTGGCTCTACTGATTCTGCTGATTTGATCTCTTATAGCTCATGTTGTCCTCAATGAAACTGGAAAGCTCACTAATTATTATAAATGCCAGTAGAAACACTTCAAAATGTAACTACTGTTGTTGTTACAGGAAAAAAAAAGCTGTACTATTTTTTATGATTATATTGACCTTACAATCAGTGATGATGGAAAATGAGTCTGGCTGGCTGAATGAGTGACAGGGCAAGCTGAACACAGAGATAAACATGTTTAGGGCACTAAGAAATAGCAATTCATCTAAAAAAACAAACCCTAAAAACACTGATACAGTGACAGTGACACAGTTTTTATAATTTTATATCTATATGCTACCACAAATATTCCGAGAGGATGAGGATCATTCTTTAACACACTGGGTTACTGAACAATTGAGCTAAGGGCAACTGAAAATGTTGCTGGAAATGCTGCACATACCCAGATTTAAAAAAAAAAAAAAAAAAGACAGGTAGGCAAAGCTTTCTTATCCAAAGAGTAAAGAGTAAAATTGTCAGAAGCCAGTGGGGTCCCAAATGTACACAGAAGGTGTTCTTCGCCTTTGTTCTTTGGCTGTAATGTAAGAAGTCACAGGGTTTCCAACCCAGACAGGTTGTGTCCCATTTAGGAGCTTTATGGTTTGCACTTTACTTTCACTGTTTTAATAGGGTTAAGAACCAAAACCCTTGTACATTAGACATTGAGTTTCAATGGAAATACCTGTATAAATAAAGGTTAAAAAAAACCCCTGCTAAACGGCGCCTTGTACATACAATTAGGTCCTTAAGTGTATGGATAGTGACACTGCTGTTTTGTTTGTTTGTTTTTTGCTTTTGCCTTTAATTCAAGGGGTTAAGAACATTTTTTATGAACTACAGCCATTTTTATACAAAGTTCCCTTTTCAGAGGCTTGTTTTTTATTTATTTTTTATTTTTTATTATGACTAAAAAAATGAAAAGCTGCCGTGGTCAGTTTTGTTTGCACCTGAGAACATCAGACGACACATATTATGTTGCAGGTAAATTCAGCCTGACTAGAACAGTGGAGCTGGAAATCACATTTCTTGTTATTGCATTAAAGGCATTTGACCTTTTTATGTTTAAATGTGTTTTTCCCTTAAATACACATTTCACAGTAAGAAAAGTTTTTCACCACAGGCTAAAAAACATGTCAATGACAGAAAAAGTTAGATCGTCAGTGTGCACAGATAACATTTTTATAGAGCACAAGAACCATGCGGTGTTTCTGTGTTGGAGTTTCAGGCCAATGTTTTTCATTATAAAGAAAATAATCATTGGTGGTGTGAGAAAAGATGAAACTCAAGCAGGTCGATTAAATTCTTAAGAAGCATCTGCATTCACATTACAGTGCCAGTGAAATGTTACTACAGGTGGGGTCATTGAATCTGTAGTATATATACAGTATATATATGGAATCATATTTAAAAAAACATAAAAGACAACATTGAGATGCAAAGACAATATTGTATATATACACATTATTCCCAGATTTCTCATTTCAATTCTTTAGCTACAGTTGCAGGAGTTTAAGAATAGTTTTTGCACAAATGGACTGGCTTTTATAATGCTTTCCTAGTCATACTGACCACTCAGACTTCTTCAGACTGCAAACCACATTTAACCATCGATTCATACGTGCCTTTTAGTTATTTTAGAATAACCACATGACCTAAGATGTATTCCTTTGGAGGGAACCCCACATTGTCTCGGGCAGAACATGCAAACTGCAGATTCAAACCCAGGACCTTGTTGCTGTCAAGCAGCAGTACCAGCCGCTGCGCCACCATACCACCACTGTGAGTAGCATATAGATATCAAGTCAGTATAATAAGAACAATTACTAAAACAGATGAAAAGTACAAATTTAACTTTAGTTACTTAACTTTAATTATCCAGTATTACTATCCAGTATTAGTATTAGTATCTGTGAAAGGGAAACTATACAAAACTTGCACCTTTCCTGAAATTTTTCTTTATGTAACTTAAAATGTAAAACTTTGTTCCATCAGTGGTGGTTTAGATTAAGCAAAATAACTCCAAACCCTGACACTAAAAACATATTTCAAAGATGGGATAAGGTCCTGATGGAGCTCAGGATTTTCCTGTTACCAACAGAAAGTTTATCATTTAAACCAAAAAGTTATATTTGATATCATCCACCAACAAAAACACTTTTCCACAGCCTTCTGGATGACCTGTGTACTACAGGAGACTGGGGAATAGATGCTAATAACCTCTAGCACAGTACTCATTAACTCGTATTACACAGATAAAACATCACATGTTGAGAAGTTGTATAAACGTAAAAACAAAAAACAAACTAATTAACTAAATAAATAAATTAAAAAACCCCCAAAAAAGAACAAAACCATTTTGGTTTTAATGTTATGTGTATGAGTGATATATTTCTTTGCTCTTCCCCTCAGCTACATGTACTGGACAGACTGGGGGGAGGAACCCAGGATCGAGCGTGCTGGCATGGATGGCAGCAACAGGTACGGTAACTACATAAGACTGCACTCAGATCTTCTGTGTTTACAGTAGTATACTAGTTGTAGTTTTACTTTTGTAGTGTGGACTTTTTGTTTAGATGTGTTACAAAAAAGTCACATTAAAATGTTTTTTTTTAAATCTCAATTCTAAGCATCTCTGTCTTGTATCAGGAGAGTAATAGTGAATGAGGACATTTACTGGCCCAACGGTCTCACCATAGACCTGGTGGAACAGAAGTTGTACTGGGCTGATGCCAAACTCAGCTTCATTCATAGAGCCAATCTGGATGGATCAGCACGGTATGCAGCTTTATGTACATCTGCGTGTGTGTGTGTGCGTGCGTGTAAAAGACTGTCTTAGAATGAATTCAAACCAAGAGTGTAATGATGTATGCTTTTCCTCCTTCCTTTTCATTCAGTTCAGTATATGGGGATCCATATACTGTAATCCAAAACCAAAAACATTACCGCATACCCTGACTGTTGTTCTGGTCCACTGGTAAAAACTACACTGCAAAGACAATAAGCCAGTATAACCAAATCCCCTTTTGTTGCCTCTTACTGAGTACAACTTTAGAGTGGAATAGAAGCTAGCCCCTCTGCAGGAGACTGGTTTCAAACCAAGCTTGTGCTGTGAGAGGAGCCCAGTTATATCAAGCCAATATCTCTCAACCCCATGCCCTAACCCTGCAGGAATTCAGAGAAAATAGCACTTTGTTGGCAGTAGGAAGGAAAAACTCCCTTTTCACAGGTCGCAGCAGACGGCTGCTCCTCCCTGGGCCTCGTTCTGCAACTTGTTGGGCGAGGAGAGGCAGACAGGACAGATGCACTACACGCATTAGGGGTTAAATTACAATGTACATGGTAGAAGATAGAAGGACGTTTGAAATACTATAAGTACGCTAATGGTATGTAATATATTGTCATAAACTGAATTTTTAATGTTTCTTTCCAGCTGTCTTATCTACATAAAATGCATAAAGAGGTGCAGGAAACAAAGAAAGTACTGCAACTTTTAATGACAGCAGTGTGCTGCAGCATGATGACTCTCACTTAGAGCAGACATGAAAGCTAATTCAAATAAATTAGATGAACATCACCAATATTTTTTTTCAGTGTATCTTGCCAAAATTAGAAGATCAATGTTTGAGGATGTCTTAAACATATACATTCCCTGTCTGTCTTATCACTGGTATTTATTGATTCTTTGTACCAAGGTATCAGTATTGAATTGGAAATAGAAAACCCTAGCTCAGTGTAGCACTGATTTGAAGCACTATTGACATTTTATGTGAGAACAATATTTGTCACCGTACAAGAGAGATGAGATTTACTGATGTCTTACTTCATATAGTTCTTTCAGTTGTCAACAGTCACCTATTATGACAGTATCTCTTTAATTAAGGCAGAAATAAAACATGATTTTCAAAATTCTTAATCAGGATCAAGAATAAAAACATCAACGATCAGCAAATAACGCTTTGAGTTTTCACTGGGAACAGAAAAATGGAGGTGGGAAGTGAAAAATAGCTGCACAGACCGAATAAAAAAATAGATGGAATAGTCCAAGACAAACAGAGCTGTGGTGTGCATTCCCCAGTCAAAACACACACACACACACACACACACTGCATTTTGCTCACAGCTCAGGATTTTCTTTTGTTTCTTTTTCCTTCTATTGGCCTTTTTTCTCCACATATGCTCTTTAACTCTTTTTCTCTTTTTGTTTCCATCCAAAAAACGAATGTACCAAATAGTGCAGAGTAAAGCACATATAACTGATAGTTACTATATTATATTACTGATAGTTAGTTAGCCCACCAACATTCAGTCCATCTGTAAAAGATTTCCAGTTACTGACCTTTTAAACATAGTTAATGGAATTCGACCAGATGTACCAGAGACTGGGAAAATGAGGACTGGAAAAAACAAGGAGAAGGAACTAGACAAACAGACATACTTTCTTTAAGAGAAACAGAAAAAGTGCTCATCTTAATTTCCTGGTTTGATAAAATCCTGGCCATCCCTGAACATAGATCCCGGATTTTTGTGTGTCACAGGATTTACCAGCACTGCTTTGGATTGATGATGTTTCTGTCTAGAACAAGCCAAGTCACACAGGCCTTTTACTTGTAGTAACTGTAGAACTTGTAGTAATTATCAGTGGATAATGTTTGTCTGCAAATCAATATCTGCTCTCGCCCTCAATTACATACAAAAGCTGGACAAAGCTTTGAAATCTGGAGTTAGTTACATTTTTCCTGTTTCCTAATGCACACACACACAAACACACTCAGGCATGTAACTAAGAATGATGACTGGTTACAGCCAGTTCTTTGTGTTTTCTTTATATTTTTCTTTACATGATTGTGTTTCAGAAATGAAACATTTATTCCTTATCAGTGATTCCTCAAACACTTCTCCAATCTTAGTTTTATGTAGTTTTTTTATATTAACGATGGAGAGAGTGAGTGAGGTTGTACCTGAATGTGGTTTAGATATTTATGTTCTAAAGAGGACAGTTTCATTCCTACGTTGCCTCCATTGAACCAAAATTTCATTTGTACACAAGAGTTTGCAGTTCTAAGAATCCTTTTCTTGTCTGTGGTGTTGAAAATGGTTTGGCTGAGCATTTATATGATTTGAGAAATATAATCCTGTGAGTCACTGGTAAGATCGGTTAAAGTGTTAATGGAAGTGCAGATAAATTTGCAAACATGAATGCTAACACAAATGTTGATTTTTAAGTACATTATAGAGCAAACAAAAAAACCCGATAAATCACGTTGTTTATATTTATTCATTAATTCCCTGTATCAGCATTTCAAAATGCATTTTTAATGACATGAGTAAACATAAATTAATAAGCTTTCATTTCATCCTGCAGGGAAACGGTGGTGGAAGGCACCCTGACCCATCCTTTTGCCCTAACGTTGTCTGAGGAGACATTATACTGGACCGACTGGCAGACTCGTTCCATCCACGCCTGTAGCAAACACAGTGGAGACAAAACCAGAGAGATCCTCAGTGGGATTTACTCTCCCATGGACATACAGGTTCTGGAGCCCTACCGCCAACCAGACAGTACGTGTTTCACTGTTTTACATTTGTGTTTGTAGATTAGGTTTGTAGCTGGATAATTCTGGCCAACTTTGATCTACTTTCTGGTAATTATTTAATGATCTCTCTGCTTATTCTCACCCCAACGTGTATTTTTGTTGCAGTCCAGACACCATGTAGTATCGATAATGGAGGCTGCAGTCACCTCTGCTTACTCTCTCCAGTTGAGCCTTTCTATAGCTGTGCCTGCCCCACTGGCGTGCAGCTTAAACCAGACAGAAAGACATGCAAACCAGGTATGGATCATTTACATTACTATAACCTCAGAATAAACCAAACCTTGTCTTCCCCTGTCCATGTGTCAAAGTGTCCTTGGGTAAAATACTGAACCCCAAGTTACCCCCAATGTGTCCACTAGAGAGAGAGAGCGAAAGAATGGACGTGTAGTTAAAAGTGCTTAGGTACGGATAAAAACATGTGTTTTTAGTGCTCAAATTGAGTAGAAATGGGCTAGTCTACTTACCATTTGTTTTAAAGGAATGGCTCTATTCCTTCAGTTTTAGTTTTTAAGTTTAGTTTCTGTACTGGGTCTGTTTGTCCATTTTCTCTGCTCTTTGGCATTCTTTATTTTTGTTTGGGGTGTTTGCATGTCGCAGGGGAACCAGGGGGTAGGGTAGGCTGCATTTTTTAAAATCAAAAATCCATTCCATTGTTGGTCTGCATTTAGCTGTTTAGCACAGATAAATCCAGTAATTTATTGTGAAAAACTCAGTATGCGTGCCGTGCACAAATAAAAAATAACGTTTTTTGGGTTTTTTTGCAATGGTAGTTATCAATAATAGTTGCTTCAGGATAGATATATTATTATATTGTGACTCCAACACTCAAACAGTTTCCTATTGCAGGAACATTGTGCCAATGGGGAAGGATTCCCTTTTAAAAAGAAGAGACCTTTGGCAGAGCCAGGCTCAGAGGGGAAAGAGAAGAGGGAAAAAATTAAAGCATAGAGAGCTAAGGACAAAACACAAACTACTGGAGAGAGTAGACAAAATGTATAAATATATAAATAAAATTAATTCCATTGAACTGAAAAATGATGTATTGTGTTCTGTAACATAACTGTGGACTTTTCTGGTATTTCAGGTACATGAGTAAGTTATTGCCTAAAAAGGGTTTAAATGTTGCTCATGAGAAATTAGCATATGTGGAGGAGTAATGTCATATTAATGAAGTTCTAGATAAAAGTTATAAAAAATAAAGTTAATCAGAATCTGTGACATAGCAAGCTGTCTGTAAGTCTGCGAAATGTAGTAAAAAGCTCAGAGAATGGTAGCAATGCTAGCAAACCGTTTAAATAAAAACTTAATGCCATGATCAGCAACACCATGAAATTTTACTGAGTGGACAACAACAAACGACTTCTTTAATAAATACGTGATTGTTTTGAATATGTTACCACAAATGAAGGGCAATTAATATATAGTGAGTATAAATTATATAATCATTAATTACATCTTCATATCTGTGCTAATCATATTCAGTCTAGAGCAGGGGTCACCAACACGGTGCCCGCGGGCACTAGGTCGCCCGCAAGGACCACATGAGTCGCCCGCGGGCCTGTTCTAAAAATAGCTCACCATAACAACTTACCAGTAAGCTGCATCTATTTTTATTTTTTCTTGCTATTTTTTTTTAATCACAATTGCATTGGTGTTAATTTGTTAGAGATAATATATTAAAAAAAAGAAAAAGAAAAGAAAAGAAAAAAAGAAGGAAGAAAAAGAGAAAAAAAAAGAGATAATATATAAAAAAAAAAGTTTATTATTAAATATTAGATCATGATCTAATATTTAGTGCTAGCTGGTCTCCACGGAAACAGTTGCCGTGAAGACCAGCAAAGGCAAAGGTGAGGAGATGAGGAAAACATGGCGGAAAAAAGGAAGAAAACATATAATTTTAACAGTGAATGGGAGGAAGAGTTCTTTTTTACCACTGTGAAAGATTCATGCGTGTGTCTCATTTGCGGGGCAACTGTGGCAACGGCAAAGCGGCACAACGTGGAGAGACATTTCCGAACGTGTCACACAAGCTACCATGCTAACTACCCAAAGGGCAGCGGAAAAGGCCCGCGAATTAAAGGCAGGTTTGAGCAAACAGCAGTCTTTTTTCACGAGACCGGTGAAAAACTCTCAAAAAGCAACCGAAGCCTCATTTAGAGCTACACATTTCATGATTAAGAAAAAGAAGGCATTTTTAGACGGGGAGGTTTTCAAAGAAGCAATGATGATAATTGCAAAAACTGTGCTTAAAGACGAGAAATATGGAAACGATGTAATCTCCACTCTCTCTGATGTCCAGCTGGGGGCAACTACAATTGTTAGAAGAGTGTCGGCTATGTCCGGGAACTTGGCCGATCAGTTGGATCAGGATCTGGCAAAGTGCAGTTGGTTTAGCATCCAGTGTGACGAGTCCGTGGACAGCAGCAGTACAGCACAGCTGATGGTCTTTATCCGGATGGTATTTGATGGTTTCTCCACAAAAGAAGAACTTCTGACACTACTGCCGCTAAAGACAACTACGAAGGGAGTTGACATCTATAACGCGGTGAAGGAGTTTTTCGCAAAGAAAAAGGTACCGTTGGAAAAGCTGGTATCAGTGACTACCGACGGGGCTCCTGCTATGATCGGCCGACATACGGGATTCATCGCTCACTGTAAAGGTGACACAGAGTTCCCAAACTTCATGCATTACCACTGCATCATTCACCAGCAGGCGTTATGCGCAAAGGTGATCGGCTTCGAGCACGTCATGACTCCCGTCGTGAAGATCATAAACAGCATCCGCTCCAGAGCTAAACAGCACAGAACATTCAAGGTGCTATTGGAGGAGCTGTCAGCTGAATATGGTGACCTGCTACTACATACGGAAATCCGATGGCTCAGCAGGGGACGGATTTTGCTTCGTTTTTTGTCACTTTTGGGTGAAATCCAGGAGTTCATGCAATCCAAAGGGGAAGACACATCTCTGCTGGAGGACACTGAGTGGACACTTGACCTTGCGTTTTTAACAGACATTACTGGGAAACTGAACCATTTGAACTGTGAGCTGCAAGGCAAAGGTAAGACTGTTGCTGACATAATAAGTGCTTTAAATGGATTTAAAGCCCAGATGAGCATCTTCTCTGTGCATTTACAGAGAAAAAAGGTGCTGCACTTTCTTTCTGTGCAGATGGTGCTGAAAGACAATGCTTCTGCATCTGAGACTTTTGCCAAAGTTGCAGAAAAGTACACTCAAGTCATAAACTGACTTGGTCAAGAGTTTGAGAACAGGTTTTGTGACCTTGATCAGCTTGAGCCATGCATCTCATTCGTTTCCAATCCTTTCATGAATGTGGACACAACATGCATTGCTGAGCAACTAAGTTCAATGTTCAGCTTGGATGCTGGACAGGTGGAAATCGAAATTGTAACATTGCAAAATGACGTCCTCCTCAAAGCCTATCAGGGTGCACCAAACTTTTGGTGCCTTGTTGACACAGAAAAGTACAGTGGTGTTTGCACAGCAGCTATGAAGGTTGCCAGCCTGTTTGGTTCAACCTATCTTTGTGAATCAGCCTTTTCTGACATGAACTTCATCAAGAACAAACACAGAACACGCCTCTCCGATGCACATCTGCAAGACTCACTCAGAGTTGCAGTGTCAAGTTATACCCCAGATTACAACACACTGGTGAACAGCATGCAATGCCAGGTTTCCCACTAACAGACAAAGAAAGCCATATTAGATGTTCTCAGTGGCAATTTGCTTTAAAATGCTGCCAATTTGGTGAAAAGTTCTGTAAAATTTGAAAGTTGATTTTTTGTATGTTACATACATACAAAAATAATGTATGTCACAGTGCATGATTTGTTAAAATTTGTTAGTGGTAAGTGAAAATGTTGTAGAAGTGATCACTTCAAAATGTAAATACTTGCAGAGATATATAGAAATAAAGCATTGCATATTGATATTTATGTTTCCTACCTTGTTTCCTACTTGCATTCAGTGTTGGGAAGGTTACTTTTAAAATGTATTCCGTTACAGAATACATGCCCCAAAATGTATTCTGTAACGTATTCCGTTACGTTACTCAATGAGAGTAACGTATTCTGAATACTTTGGATTACTTAATATATTATCGTGCTTTTTACAACAACGTGAATGTACTATTGCTGTGTGATTTATTACTGTTACTGAAGGTCCGCGACTCCGAACTGTAGTAAAGGGACCTCTGACTAATACGGCGGGGTCCCTGTCGGCTCGTAGCCGAAAAATAGCTTTACTTTGTTGTGTGGGTCAACTTTTCTTGCGAGAGACAGAGAGAGGCGTTGAAAGACTGCTCCAACGGAACTTATTGTTTTCGGAGGAAAACACGAGTCTTAATAGCTTACTTACAACTGGGCTCGTCAGGCACTCTTCTTGGCTGCAGTGGTTATTATTATATTTACATGCTTCCAGCTCCCGTTTTTCCTCGACGGCAACTCGTACCTTTCCACTCGCCTTTTTCTCCCTCCTCGCGCTCACAGACACATAACGTGTATGGCAGTCCATTCTCCCTGCAACACGGACTACACTGCCCATGATGCTACATTCTTTAGAGCTATGCTTGTAGCATTCTGCCTGTTAGCTTAGCACAACAACGAAAAGGCGCTCTCTCACCCAGGAAACACACAGTCGCAGAGAGAGAGAGAGCGTCGCCCTGTAACCATGGCAACCGTAACGCTGCCGCCTGGAACAACAGAACGTAGCTGTCAAACAAAACCCAAACAGTCCTGACCCGCGACAAAATGAAACAGGAAAGTACCGCAGTGTAATCCATTTATTTCAACAAAGTAACTGTATTCTGAATACCACCTTTTTAAACGGTAACTGTAACGGAATACAGTTACTCATATTTTGTATTCTAAATACGTAACGGCGGTACATGTATTCCGTTACTCCCCAACACTGCTTGCATTCTTTATAATTATGGCGAAAAATAATTAACATAATTAGTGTCCGTACATAGATGAATATCATTAATTATTAATGATAACACATAATTAAGTTAAACTGAGGAAATTTGAGAAGTGTGTGTCAAACTGGTAGCCCTTCACATTAATCGGTACCCAAGAAGTAGCTCTCACTTTCAAAAAGGTTGGTGACCCCTGGTCTAGAGTAACCCAGTTCTATTTGTAGTTTCCTAGAATAATTAGTGTGTACTCTTGCCGACCCCATTTACCACTGCGTTTGGTGTGTGAAAAGTGATGCAGAGTGGGGAGCATCAGCTAGAAAACAAGTAAAATGACCAGTAAAATGAACCCTGTAGTTTAACAGTTAGCTGACCGGCCACCATGCTGATTCCCATGAGGCTAAAACAATAGAGCTTTATTCTATAATAGCACAACACTGTATTAGAGTTTTCTGTGTCTGTTAGGCTGTGTTATGGGAATGTATTAAATTTGAATGAAGCATGCCAACCAATCACTTAGCCACTGTTGACAATAAAAACAACAATGCCCTATTGTGTCAGGCTGCAGTTTGTGTGTCTGTGGGTGTGTGTGTGTGTGTGTGTGTCTTTGTGTTTTTGTGTGTGCTTCTAATTTGTTTTGCTTGGCTGGTTAAATTGAAGGCGTTTGTTATTGCGCTGCCTGTAGAGTGTGTGTGTGTGTGTGTGTGTGTGTGTGTGTGTAAGACTGTTTGTTAGGGGTCTTTAAGTGTCTCAAAATGAAGTCAAGCGAAGAGAAGAGTGGAATCACAGATGCTGTCCCTCCTTTCTCTTCATTCTCTTCCTTTATTTATCCCGCCTTGCCTCAGACATTTAAGTAACGATGAATAACTCTCATTGTAAAATCTGATTGGTGCCAAGGCTGAGAGATGCCAGATTTTGGCTGGTTGTGCAGCTGAAAGAACACAGATTAAAGCTTTTGCTGACACGTTGGAGAAGTGTGTTTTATATGAGCTTATATTTAGGCTGACATTTGGAGGCCTCGAAAATGAGATTTTACTTCTTAGAGATTTATCCAGATAGAGTAAAATTCAGCGTGGTGTGTATTTTGTAACGTTCAGTTACATATCTTTATTGTCTGTAGGTTTTGTAATTTATTTTACAGACGTGCTGTACAGTAACTGTTTTGTCTTATGATTTGAGTGAATTGATTTGAAAGATAAATCAAGTAGGAACATAGAAAGAAACACTTTTAACTTTTTATAATCCGAGCACCTCAGAATCAGACGTGTAAGACACAAAGAAAAATAGTTAATTGTCTCCCATGAGGTGAGTTTGGCTCCTGTTAAATCAATCAACAGCCAAGCACAGTGGAGAATCCCCCAGGATAGCAGAGCCCTTTGTTTCCAGACTGGTTGGAGTAAGGAGGAGGCAAGAAAACTGATAATAGTGCAAGCTTGGCTCAGGCTTGAAATCTTTTTTGACAACAGACAGATTTATATTGGGCTGTGGGCTTTGGCTCCAACCCAGATACCAAATACTCCAACTTTTGTTGGTTTGTTGGATGGCTTCTTGATATAAATGTTTAAATAACGGAGGCTTTGGCAAATGTTAGATTTTCCAGATAGGACAGAAATGTCTGACGGGTATTTGTGCATAATAACTATGACTAAACAGCAGATTAGTCCTACATATGCAGGATAGAAGCCTCAAGCTTAATGCCATCTCATTGTCTTAAGATACAACTACAGCTAATATTATTAACAATATTAAACATATGTTTTTTGGATTGGGGGGGTAGGAGTTGAATTCTAAAAGTTCTTTGAATCCATTTATAAAAAGCAAAATTCTGGTATCAATTTCCTTCAAGAGTCATCTTATTTGATGTCAGCGGTTATTGTGGTAGTTTTCAATGAAACAGTGTGTAGTGTCCAAGTTAGAAGGCAGTACATAACATGCTACACAAATGACTTGAACTGGGATTTTTGCCATTGTGCTGCTTTGTCCTTGTGCATGGGCGACATGCAAGAATGTTTTGGGTTTGAACCCTGGCTGGGACTTTTTTATGCCGTTTGCATTTTCTCCCTATGGTTGCATGGGTTTACTTCAGGTACGCCGTTTATTTCAGGTTCAGCTTCCTCACACAGTCCAAAGACATACATGTTAGGTTAATTGAGGATTCTTTATTAGCCGTGGATATGAAGTAGATGGAGTGCTTATAGTATATAGAATACATTGCATTATTTCTATAATGTAATAATAAATTACTAATTACTTATTATTAACTGTCTGTCTTGTTTAGGAGCAGAGCAAGTTCTGTTGCTGGCTCGACGGACGGACCTTAGGAGGATCTCACTGGACCTGCCAGATTTCACAGACATAGTACTGCAGGTAAAAAGACATAGGAAGATTGACTGCTCCTGAATTACCTGAGCTAGGGTTCCTGAGGGTCATTGCTGTTCCTCTAATTATGCAGGTTGATAACATTCGCCATGCCATAGCTATAGATTATGACCCAGTTGAAGGTTATGTCTATTGGACGGATGATGAGGTTCGGGCCATTCGACGATCCAGCATTGATGGGAGTAATGCCACGATGTTGGTTACCACGGAGATCAACCACCCAGATGGCATTGCTGTAGATTGGGTTGCCAGAAACCTGTACTGGACTGACACGGGCACTGATCGGATTGAGGTATATCTGATTTGTTACATTAGAGATTTTATTAGATTTTTCAAAATTCACTATGTAAAACTCTAAGTACAGTTTACTCTTAGGCTGCATGGTTTATATTAAAAAGAATTGAACACAAAAGTCTAACTGGGTCACTTGTAATGCCTGTCTGCATACTTTTGGATCTGTGTGAACCGATTACCAATCAGACTTTTGAAGTTTATGCCTGTGCAATTGACAAGACAGCTTCTGGTGATTATTACTCAAAAAGAAAAGACTATGAAATTTTAAACATATATGCAAACAAACCGTTTGAATAAATCTAAAAAATATGTTGCATTGTCGTGTTACATTTTTACATTGGAATGTTATGTGGTGTTGCAGGTTACCAGGCTAAATGGAACCTCTCGGAAAATTTTGATTTCTGAGAACTTGGAAGAACCCAGAGCCATTGTTCTGGACCCTGTTAATGGGTGAGTACTTCAGTTGGCTCTCCCACCTGAACACAGCTGTCATCCGACATACAAAAGTCGTCTTATCCATATATTAATCCAAATTCATGAGAGTTTATAACATGCAAATCAAAATGCAGTCCCAAGTGTTCCAAGTTGGGAAATATTGATTTTGATGTTGAAAAAAGCATATGGCCTAACAAAGAAAGAAAGAAAAAAAATGTTTTATATCATAACATTAGATTTTACAAATAATTGTCTACCGTGAGGAATGTGAAATTTCTTTTGCAAGCTTCAAAAAGAATACCTGCCTAATCTAATATTCTCCTGTCAGTGGAACTAAAATGTTTTTTTGTCTCTTGTTTATTACAGTTACATGTACTGGACTGACTGGGGTGAGCATCCGAAGATTGAGCGAGCCAATCTGGATGGAACAGCCCGGCTGGTCTTGGTCAATAGCTCTCTGGGCTGGCCCAATGGACTGGCTATAGACTATACAGCAGGAAAACTTTACTGGGGAGATGCCAAAACGGATAAGATAGAGGTACGTTCAACAGTTGTCTTTTTCCAGATGAGTGTCAAATGAAAGTAAAATTTCTAGCCTTTACAGAATTTTTGTTCTACTCCTTGTCAGTTTAATTTCAATTCAGTTCAGTTTTTTATATAGTGCCAAATCACGACAACAGTCACCTCAAGGTGCTGTATTTTGTAAGGTAAAGACTCCAACAATACAGAGAAAACCCCAACAATGAAACAAGAAATATAACAGTGTAACAAAGCAGTCCTACATATTTTTTTAATATGCACTTTGAAGAACATATCCAGTTCCAAGATTCCTCATAGTGTCACTGGAGGCATTGCCATCCAGAGTAAGTATCTGGTTGGACTGTCCTGATCAGATCAGAAAAGTGCTTTAACCTCCTAAGACCCGAACTCTTTCACGACATGCATTTTTAATTTCTCTTTGATCTTTGGATATATTGGGGCCCGATGAATGTAAAAACAAAGAATTACCAGATTTTTTTTTAACCTTATTTTTGTTTTTAAGAAAAATAAGAGCCGCATATGAGGATATTTGTTTAAACGTTTGATAGAACAGGAGCAGTATAATGTCCTCGTAAGTGATATCAGGCCCATGTAGAGCAAAATTGAGTATTTTAGTCTAAATAATCCAAAATGTGATGTCCACATATGTGGACGCCAGGTCCTAGAAGGTTAAAGGTTTCACCATTCTTTTACACTTTAACTGTTTTAACTGATTATGGATTGTACCTCAGGCATGTGTGTGTATATGTACTCCTGTTGTGAAAAGATAAAAAGTGTTTCTACACTGTGGAGCAAGAATCAAGTCCCCATAATGCAACCAGCAAATTTTAGTGTGATGACCACAAGAGGGTTGAATAGTAGTTCTGCTTATCAGGAGATTAATATCATAGCATGTAAGCTCCTCTGAAGTGTTGGAAACATAACTGTTAGCGGTTGTAGCAAGCCTACCAAACAGCTGAAAGCCTAACAGCACATAGCCTTTTAGCTTCTAAAAGAGAGAACGACAAAAGGCCTCGGCTAAGTGAAGAACTTCTCTAAGAACACTGGAGGAATGCTCTCACTCCCTCAGGTTCCCTCTCTTTGCTTCTCTTCTTTGCCCCCACCCCCACCCATGCCCCTCCTCTGTCTTAGTGTTTTCAACTCTTTTTGTTGAAGAAATCTGACTCCCCCTTCGCCTCCTTCTTTGTGGAAAAAACCCCTCTGAAGTTACCGCGCTGGCCCCCTCCTTTTGAAACGAGCATGTGTTCATGTGAGAAAGCGTTGACTGATGTGTTGCTTTCTCAGCACACATACATAAAACGGCTGCTTTGTTGTGATTATGCAGATTGACTGTGCGTAGCGCCATTCAGCCACTCTGTTGAGCCATATGGTTACTACTTGTGGATATGTGTGCCTGTGTTTTTTTTTGTGTGTGTGAGTGAATGATGTGGGACTCAGAAAATGGGGAGGTGTATATAGTGGAATTTCCCCTGCTTAAGGCCCTGCGCGTTTTTTTTTTGTTTTTTTTTGAGTAACAAGTCTAGTGTCACTGCTTCATGCTGTATAGAATGAGAGAATGTCAGGGGTGTTACAGCCGGTCAAATAAGGATTGAACACGTCACCAATTTTCTAAGTCGATATATTTGTAAAAGCGCTACTGACATGAAATTCTCAGCAGATGTTGATCGCAATCCATCCAATCCATACATGCAAAGAAATCAAATGATAAATTATGTGTAATGATGAGAAATGACACAGGGAAAAATTATTCAACACACTTAATGAAATTTATTTAAACACCGTACAAAAGGCTTTGTTGGTGATGACAGCTTTAGAACGCCTCCGCACAGCCTAAACAGCCCCACACCATGATGTTCCCACCTCCAAACTTCACTGTTGATGTGGTGGTTTTGGGGTGACGTGCAGTGCCTTTTGACCTTTGACCTCCAAACACGGTGTGTTTTATGGCATCCAAAGAGTTCAGTTTTGGTCTCATCTGACCAAACTTCTCCCAGTATTTCACAGGCTTGTCTAAATGTTGTCTGCAAACTTTAAACATGATGCAACATGCTTTGGATTCTTGGATGGTGAGCGTGCATATAGGCCATGGCTCTTGAGTGCATTACTTATTGTTTTCTCTGAAACAATTGTACTTGCTGATTCCAGGTCATTCTGTAGCTCTCTACAAGTGCTCCTTGGCTCTTGGATAGCTTCTCGTAATTTTTTTCACTGCTCTGTCGGAGAACCTGGTTGTGATCAGTTTGTGGTAAAATGATCTTTCCACTTTCTGATTTTGGCCCCAGCAGTGCTCACTGTAACCTTCAGAAATTCTTGTGTGTCAAGTGCCATCTGTATGTTTTGCAACAATAAGGTTGTATTTCTTGTGTGACACACATGACACATTTTTACAGGCCATTAGTTGGGACTGAACCAGCTGATATTAATTTGCACAAATGGCAGGATTCCTAATTACTGATGGATTTCAGCTGGTGTCATGACTTTCTCTGCTTTTTTGCACCTTTGTTTCTTCGTGTGTTCAATACTTTTCCCTGAGTCATTTTTTCATTATTACAAACAACTTAATTTATGGACATCTATGGTTTGGTTTCTTTGCATGTGTGGATTGGGTTGTAACCAACATCTGGTGAAAAGTAATGTCAATAGCACCTTTAGAAATATATTTACTTAGAAAATTGTTGACATGGTCAGTACTTATTTAACCTGCTGTATATGTGCCAAATCTCTCTGGGCTGGCCAAATGGACTGGCTATAGACTAAGCAACAGGAAAACTTTATAGGGGGAATGCCAAAATGGATAGGATAGATCTATCAGCAGTCTATATATTTCCCGATGAGTGACAAATTAAAGCAAATTTTTAGCCTTTGTGGAATTTCTGTATGCCTCCCATCTGCTGGTGTGCAACAGGTCTAACATGTTGTTGTAGTTGTTTCCCCCCCAGATGTGTGCATAAAGTGTTAGAATAGATAGAGACATGGTACATCACGCTTTCCAGTGAGGGCATCATATTGAACTAGGGCTGCCACAAACGATTATTTTGATAGTCGACTAGTCACCCATTATTTTTGCGATTAGTCGACTAATCAGATCATCATCCATTGGACGTACAGCTTATTGCACCAGCAGCATCTGCTCTTATATAACTATCATTAGCTTACAGCTTGAAGTGTTTGTGCTAACTAAAAATAAAGACAAGATGGTAGTTTATTAATTTTTAATGAAATTTGCAGATTGTTTCGGTGAAGTTTAATAAACTCCTTGCTTTCTAAAATATAACAGGACACCGGAGTATATTCTCCAGCATCTCACACTTCTGATAATCAGCTGTCTGCTTGACAGTTTTAGCTGTGCAAAAACTATAACTTTAATCTCAGCCAAACCGATTCACTCAGGAACAAATAAAATACTGAAAAAAGCCAAACAATAACATTTAAGTTATCTAAGTGACTTATATATATGTTTAACCTGAGTAGCGAAAGACGGCGGTGGGTTTGAAAACGATTTGCCGGGAGTCCAGTGTTCTCACGGCTCTAGTTAGCCTTGCCCCCGCCTAGCTAACGAGCTAGTGGGTAACAGACGTCTCCGAAAACGTCGGAGCGCTTTTGAAAATATGTGGTGTCTTGATAAACTGAGCAGATATTTGAGGTTTACACAGCTACATTCTCGCCTGAAAATATGTTAAACGTTTATTTTGTGACCCAGAAAGAATAATAAGAGTAATATTAAAACTAACTAGCTGCCGCCATTATTGACAACTGCGCTGGGCTGCGCTATGAATTCTGGGACACAGCTTCTTCTTCTTCGGGGTTTAACGGCAGCTGGCATCCTTGGACATGCAGTGCTGCCATCTTCTGTTTCAGTCCGTTATTACACCCTTAAATCCTACTACTCATTCCTGCGTCCTTTGTGATCTTACAAAGCTTCAAACGATGCGTCGACGATTTTAATAGTCGACATAATCGTGACTAGTCAACTAATCGTGGCAGCCCTATATTGAACATCTGACTGATAAATATTCTTATGTATTCCTGTCAAAGTCTTTATAATCTGGTTTTCTTATGTGTGTAGTTCAGTGTAGTGGAACTTCTAATAGCTAGATATATGCCAAAAGTTGGAATGAAAAGCTTTGGAATAAGACAGTATACGGATCGTATAAGTAAAGATTATTTTACCAGACTAAAGAAATTAAGGCTTAAAACTAGAGTGAAGTCAAATGTGCTCATCTCTACTATGTTGGGGGAAAAAATCAGATCATACCAATCAGAAAACGTTAGACAATCAGTATTTTATGTGAACGCAATTGCAAATTAATTAATTAATTAATTACGATCAAGTGCGCTCAGGGAAACTAACCAGTCACAGAAGTGCTGATGACACATGTAAGGAAGTCGTTAAAATCACTCTTGCTTTTTCCTTTAGTGCTTCTGTTTTCCTGGCAGTTTTTTTTTTCACATCAGCATCAATGTTGGACCAGACATTTACAGTGAATGCATTGGTAGTTTTTTTTGCCTATGGAAAACACTGCTTGTGTCAAAGCTTTTGTGGTGTGGTTTGTGATTGGTATAAGCTTTGTGGCTTCTTTGGTTTTTTGTGTAGATTCTATTCATCCTGGGTCTGTCTTTATGTTTATCAGAGAAAATCCACGTGTGAGCGTCTGTGAACCATCCGATGCTCTGATGTCTCACTGTGTGCTTGATGAGACCTTGTTACTTTTCCGCTAGCTTTCTTTTGCCCCCTCTTCCCATCCCCCCCGGACGTCCATCAAGAAAAGCGACATTCTCACACCCAAAATGAAAAAGATGAGAAAAAAAATCACATTCCCAGTGCATAATTCTTCCTGAAAAAGTCAGTGGAAAGAAAGAGTGAGTAAGAGAGGACGAGAGAGGAGATAAAGGGAGTCTCTCTGCCATCTTTTCACTGGGATGTCCATGTCTAATTGTTTCACAGTGATAAATGAATAGGTTTTTTTGTGGAGGGGTTAGGAGCCTGCCTTGGATCAGAGGCCCATTAAAGTGAATGTTCTATTTATTTCTGTTTGCTCACCCCCTCGGCCTGTGAATGGATATTTAAATGAGTATTCATTAAACAGATGCCCGTCACAGCAAAACACTCATTCTAATTCTGCTTTTTTCTTGTGTTCGAAATATATATAAAAGCAGGAGCTGAAAGGTAATACTGACGACTAAATTTAATTCAAATTTGTAGCAAGTTTTTCAGTCAATGTATCATATAGTCTGTACTCCTTATTTTCAGTTTGGAGTCTGACAAATGTTGAATTATTGATGTGAAATAAGAATTATTGATGGCTAATCCAATGATGAACAGTAAAATGATCATGTTAGTGTCATCTCAGCCAGAGATTTTTAAACTTGAGCTGAAGGTACACCAAAGGGTACACCTGCACATATATCAGCCCCCAGATGTGTTCATGTGTGATCTGACAACGCATACGTTTTTGACAGCCTCTCTGCTTCGTCTTGATCAAGCACAACCTAGCAATTATTTTGCAAGAATGTCAGTGGTCCTGTAGTAAATACTTTGCTTCCACTGCCTTATTATGCATGTTCGCACAAATCAACACAGTCTTGCTGCCTCCAGTTGAGATGCAACACACTTTTAAACAAAAAAAGTTTCTGTTTAAAGTAGAGCTGCCACGATTAGTCGACTAGTCACGATTATGTCGACTATTAAAATCGTCGACGACTAATTTAATAGTCGACGCATCGTTTGAAGCTTTGTAAGATCACAAAGGACGCAGGAATGAGTAGTAGGATTTAAGAGTGTAATAACGGACTGAAACAGAAGATGGCAGCACTGCATGTACAAGGATGCCAGCTGCCGTTAAACCCCGAAGAAGAAGAAGCTGTGTCCCAGAATTCATAGCGCAGCTGTCAACAATGGCGGCAGCTAGTTAGTTTTAACTTTACTCTTATTATTCTTTCTGGGTCACAAAATAAACGTTTAACATATTTTCAGGCGAGAATGTAGCTGTGTAAACCTCAAATATCTGCTCAGTTTATCAAGACACCACGTATTTTCAAAAGCGCTCCGACGTTTTCGGAGACGTCTGTTACCCACTAGCTCGATAGCTAGGCGGGGGCAAGGCTAACTAGAGCCGTGAGAACACCGGACTCCCGGCAAATCGTTTTCAAACCCACCGCCGTCTTTCGCTACTCAGGTTAAACATGATATATGAGTCACTTAGAGAACTTAATGTTATTGTTTGGCTTTCTTTAGTATTTTATTTGTTCCTGAGTAAATCGGTTTGGCTGAGATTAAAGTTATAGTTTTTACACAGCTAAATAAACTTCAAGCAGACAGCTGATTATCAGAAGTGTGAGATGCTCCAGAATTTACTCTGGTGTCCTGTTATATTTTAGATAGCAAGGAGTTTATTAAACTTCACCGAAACAATCTGCAAATTTCATTAAAAATTAATAAACTATCATCTTGTCTTTATTTTTAGTTAGCACAGACCTTAAACACTTAAAGCTGTAAGCTAATGATAGTTATATAAGAGCAGATGCTGCTGGTGCAATAAGCTGTACGTCCAATGGATGATGATCTGATTAGTCGACTAATCGCAAAAATAATGGGTGACTAATCGACTATCAAAATAATCGTTTGTGGCAGCCCTAGTTTAAAGTGTTTTCTTGTTAGGTGTCTGATGTTACTTTAGCCAATATGTGCAGAAACTGTGCAAGTGCTATCCAAACTGTAAACAGAGAACGTTAACCTTCACAGTAAAATTTTGGTCTGTTGGAATAGAAAGTGCCTCAAGGCGACTTTGTTGTTATTTGACGCTGTATAAAAAACCGAATTAAACTGAAGTTTACTACTTGGAAAAGCGATCAACCAACCTTTCAGGGAATACACTCTTTTTCCTGGCAACCATAGATTGTTTGGGCGTCGCCAACCAGCCTTTAGGCCATGGACTTACTCTAATCTAGCCTGCGTGCTTGTAAGCATCACTGGTCCAGTTAAAGGCATTAGACTGGTGGTTGGTGATCTGCACTGGTGGTTAGTTAGGGGAAATGTGAATTAATAAATCATTCCCAAAGTTTTGTGCAGCTGTATGTTGCAATAATGTACGGTTGTTCCAAAATCCCACAGCATACCTGGACCCCATTTAGAAACCAGTGAACTGTAAACTTTTTGCTTGCTTGTAATTAATTAGAAAGTGCAGTATGTTCCTCTGTTATACTGGATTTTGTTGTGAAAACAAATGCTTAGTGTAAATGGAAGTGTGAACACGGTCATGTACTCCCCAGTACTTAATACTGTGTGGCCTAGGCTGTAGTAAGAAAGTACATACCAGAACAGCAGTTACCTTTCATAAGCTGGCCTTCAGTCTCAACATAGATCATTTTCTTTGTGCTACAACTTGGCATTAACAATAGCCTATTATAATCTCTTCAGTTATATTGAAAACGGTAGATCCCTCCCCAGCTCCAGGCTTTACTCTACTATGCTAAACCGCTTCCCAGCACTCATTTTTAATATATCTGTCCACCATGCTCATAGTTTGCGAAATGTCTACCATGGCACATTAGAGACCTTGTAGTTAACATGTGACCAGACACACATGCACACACACGCTCGCAAACCTTCATGTAGACTGCAAATGACTGTAGTGTGTCTAAAATAAAACCCCGTGTCTATTTCAGTTGAGGCCAGTCCAGTAATAGCACAGGCGGTGAGGAGGAGGGTTGGACACAAGTTCTAATTGCAGCCTTGTCAATTGTAGCTCTCAATTTCTGCTTATAGAAACACACACACACACACACACACACACACACACACGTGACGTGTCACCATATTGTTAGGAGCAGGAAGGGTTTCACATTGCCAGCAGTGTTTTCTTTGGCTGCTACAACATGCGTCAAACTCAAATCCCACTCTTCAAACCTCTTTAACTAATTATTCTGCTTGGCAACACTTTGGTGAATGGTTGATGGTTTTATATGGACCAAATTCTTTAATCTATATCATTTGTGTGTTTTACATTTAGTTAAAACATGGACATAGACTATATTTTCACCTTTAATCTATAAAAAATAACTATAGGTTAGGATGATGACAACTGTAAGGATGGATTAAAGAAGCTGAGCTTTTAATCTGCGCTTTTTTCTGATCATCATTTCTGTTTCTGTTTCAGGTGATCAGTGTGGATGGTAGTAACAGACAGACTCTACTAGAGGACAAGCTGCCTCATATCTTTGGTTTTACTCTATTGGGGGATTATATCTACTGGACTGACTGGCAGAGACGGAGCATTGAGAGGGTCCACAAAACCACAGCTGTACGAGAGATCATTATCGATCAGCTGCCAGATTTAATGGGGCTGAAGGCAACTAAAGTGACAGAGACCTTTGGTGAGTAAGCTTATTTTCCTCTGAGTTCTGTACATGCAGCAACAAAGCGGAACTTAGAAAAAAAAAATCAAATGGCATATAAAAAAATGTTTTTTTCTTTTAGGTACAAATGGATGTGCTGGTGATAATGGTGGATGTAGCCATCTGTGTTTCTGGCGTCAGCAGGCTGTCAGCTGTGCCTGTCCAATGGGGATGGAGCTCCTCTCAGACCTCCAGACCTGTGTGGTGCCCGAAGCCTTCCTGCTCTTCACTAATAGGTCTGTCTGCCTTTCAATCAATAGCATGAAATGCCCTGCTGCTCTTGTTATCTGTAACTGGTGCATATTACAGCCATTCTGTTATTATTATGTCAAAAACAAATGACAAAAAAAACAGGAAAAGCTCACAAACATGAATGGCATAGGGGATTAGCATTCTCCTTACCTGACTGTAGTACTTCAGTTTGGGTTTAGGCTTCAGTCCTGAGAAAGTGTCTGCTATCTCAGACATGATTTAGTCTAGTAGGTGCTTTGACTTTGCTGTGTGTCAATCTGTGTCAGTAATTCTGATTATACAAGCTTATAACAGCTGCATTTTTCATTCTTTTCTGTATTTGAAGGAAGAGATACACGTCAGTTTAAATCAATCCAGCTGTCTACACAATGGATGCAGTTTATTTTAATGCTTCAGATCTGTTTTATTCTGTTTTTATACGTCTAACTTCACTGTGTCTTGGAATGCGAGTGCTTTCAAAATGAGGGTGAACCACACTCAGTAGTGTGCCTGAATGTGCCATCTGAAGGAGGACTAAAGTGGCTACTTCTTGGCAGTCTGTGCAGACCTCATGCTACAGTATTTGGTTTCAAACAAATTCAGCTGATTTTTTTCTTTTTTCCCCTGAAGTGTCATAAGGTTTTTTTGCTGGGGGGGTTCTGAAGATTTGCTGTATTGCAGCCGTCAAATTTCTTTCATCTTTTCCTACACTGTTAAGCACTGTCCAACTGTAACCTCTTACTTTTTATAGTTTTAGTATTAACAAATGGCTCTAACACAGTGAGGCTAGAGCAGCTATCACAACATGCATGCATCAGTGGGGAGGACGTTTCACTGTATCAAATGGTAGTGGACTGTTTGGTGGCCTGAATTAGAGACGGTGAACACAATACTGAGTACTAATTTTTTATGTATCAGGGCACAATAAAAAAATCATCTGGTCCTTACCAGGTTCTATAATTGTCTAAATGCACCCCACATTTATACTCTCGCATTTTATTATCTCGTGTTTTTGTAAATGTCACAAATGTCACAAACCTGAGAAATAGGAGTTTCATACTGTTGTAGTGCACCTTGAACAACAGTAGGACATAAGTTTGAAGTTTTATTTTGTTTCATTCTTTCGTTGTTTGATTTTTAACTTTTGTCACCTTGGACTTGACTTGATCTTGGAAGACTTTGACCTCGGGCTTGTTTCACCATCAGCCTTGAAGGTGAGAATGTAACTTGCACGGGAATTTTAGGGATTCTTTTGTGTTGTTTTCTCCTCAGGGACAACATCAGGAGTATTTCTTTAGGTACCAACAGCAATGATGTGGTCATTCCTGTGACAGGAGTTAAAGAGGCCTCTGCTCTTGATGTTTACGTCTATGAAAGAAGAATATATTGGACAGACATACAGGCAAAGGTATGTTTTGCAACAGAAATGTCCTGATGTGTTAGGTTTTTTTTTGCATCAGATTAAGAGAAACTGGGAATTCTTCACTTCTATCAGTTAAAGGAGAATTTGCTCTTTTTCTTTCCTGTTGTCTATCTCTTACTTTGCTCTCCGCTCGTTTTCCTGCCAGACAATCAGCAGAGCCTACATGAATGGCAGCTCTGTAGAACACATTATAGAGTTTGGGCTGGACTACCCAGAAGGCATGGCAGTTGACTGGATGGGTCACAACATTTACTGGGCAGATACAGGCACTAACCGCATTGAAGTGGCCCGGTTGGATGGCCAGTATCGACAGGTTCTGGTCTGTAAGGATCTTGACAATCCTCGATCATTGGACAACCCACGATCACTAGCACTGGACCCAGCCAATGGGTAAGACCATACAGTTTTAAAAATACCTGATATATTGGCCCAGTTCACTGCTGTGGATATAAAAATTCCTCCCCTATTTCATAGTACAGGGGCGTTACCAGGTGCCTGTGGCCTATCTATCTATCTATACAATCTGCAGAAAAGTCTGTCATTTGATTTTCTACATTTTATTAATGAATATGTGTGTGAGACGAATGTATGTCATCAAACAAATGGACAGTCAAATAAAACAACATTTGCATCCCACTGCCTTCTCCTCAGTTACCTTCAGTTTGTGAGGGATGGTGCTGTTAAACCTGTTTATTAACAAACCTTGCATTATTACATTGTATGCAGATCACCCCAAAACATACTGATGTGCCTGTGTGAGTCTTTCTGTTTGATTGTTAAGTACGTGTGTCAGCATGCCAAGTTGCTACACACTTGGTGATGGCTTCATGCTGTCATGGGCCAGACCTTTCAACACACTTGCCTGGAGCCAGCTGATGTCATTCCATGATCAAATATTGATAACAGGAAAAACAAAGTTGTCTTCTTAAAGTCGAAGCGTGTTCCCTGTTTGGATTAGATTAGCCAGTTAGATAAATAATGTACCCAAAAAACAAAAAGAAACAGATTTTAATAAAACCACCAAAAGCTTTTACATCCTTTTACGTTCAGATGTGATTACCTTGGTCATGTGTATCACAAGGCATAAGAGTTCTTTCTGTCTGCAGCTACATGTACTGGACAGAGTGGGGAGGTCGGCCACGCATAGCCAGAGCCTACATGGATGGCAGCACCATCACAACCTTGGTGGATAAAGTGGGCCGTGCCAATGGACTGACCATTGACTATGTAGACCATCGTCTCTACTGGACTGACCTAGACACATGCATGATTGAAAGCACCAACATGCAAGGTTTGAAAACACACACCAAGAACTTACCATGGTAATGATTCACGGGAAAGAGGACTTAAACTTTCAATAGTCAGCAAAAATACACTGTAGCAGCAATGAGGCAAGCAAAGTCCAAAAACCAGTCCATAAAGTTAGATAGACGATCTAGTAGGAACACGAGTACAACAAAAGAAACTGTTGAGGGTGGGGCAGACCAGGGGGAAACTAGCAAAGTAGCACAGTTGCCAAGAAAATGCCTTGTTTAAATATCAGTGTTACCTAAGGCCTTTTTATGTGTAGTTTGCATGTTTGCACTGTGCCTGTGTGGGTTTCGTCCTAAACACTTGGCAGTGCTTCACTAGAAAACTTGCAAAGACAGAAGGCGAAAGTGGCAGAACTGTGGAGTGACCAGGAATTAAGAAAATGACCATATTTTCCAATACTTGTTGAATGGGTCAACTCATCAATTTGTTTTCCTCCTCATATTCAGAATTGTATTTTTAGAGCCTGCTGGACACAACTTTACAATTGTTTATGTGTTAGTAATTTTAAAAGCAAAAGATTAATCACTAGCTTTTTCTAGACAATTTTTTTTGGTTGGCAGCCACTGAATTCCAGTGGCTGCTACAGACTTTGTGGGATATTGCACAGAGTAAAATGCTTTTGTATATGCACAGAAAGTTTCACTTCATCTTCAGGGCCAGTGGAGAGTGTAATACCAATATACAGATACATACATACAATTATATGTATGTAATTCCCTTAGGCACATTGCAAACTAAAGAATTTGTCTTATAGTCTGTTAGTTTTTTCCTGTCTAATCCATAAGGCTGCTTGGTAAATTTACACAAGAAATTCTTACAGCAAAAAGAAAAAAGTATTGATTTTAGGGCTTTTATGAGTTTTCCTGTGTTGTCCCAATTCAATATCTTCTGCAGGCCTTCAGAGAGAGATCATAGTAGATGACCTCCCTCATCCCTTTGGTCTCACACAGTACCGCGATTTTATCTATTGGACTGATTTTAACCTGCGTAGCATTGAACGTGCAGACAAACGCAGCGGATACAACCGTACTGTGGTGCTGCAGGTATGAAACCACTTTAATTATCTAAACAATGTGTTCATTTTTTACATTAATATAACAATTTATTATATAACCAAGACAACACAAACAGACAAGAACCAAACAACTGGAATGAAAAGAAACTAAACAACACTCTGACCCATTTATTCAAAGCCACAGTTTACATCAAACTAAGCCAGTCCACTTTCCACATCCACAAGCCTTCTCAAATAACCTCATGTTTAGAGCTGTTCTATTATATTCTATTCTGTTCTATTCCATGGTTGTACTTTAAAATCTTCTCACTAGATACTTTCTATTTCTTTTAAATATTTTCCCACATTATACCAAGTTTCAATCATATGTTTAACAACTGGATTGCTAATTTGTGCTCAGTTGTTTTGTTTTTTTTCCAAATGACCTGCATATACTTGGACACGGCTCATTTTAAGACCATAACATTTTTTTGTATTCCTAATAAGGAAATGTAATCTCATTTTTACTGTTGTGCATTTAACTAGTGTATTTGTTTTTTGGCACTGCTAACTTGTTGTTGGTCCTTTCATATTCCATCTGAAACTGCTGAGCTTTAACACACTGTTTCCTCAGGGCCAGCTTGAGCTGATGCTAGACATCCTGGTCTTCCACTCTTCTCGCCAGGATGGCACTAATGAGTGCACACACAACAACGGCAACTGTGCCCACCTCTGCCTGGCCACTCCTGCTGGTGCCCAGTGCCGGTGTGCCTCCCACTACACCTTGAACCCAGATGGACGAAACTGTAGCTGTAAGTACAGCTGATGGGAATCACACATATACACAAGTAAGAGAGAGTGCAGGCTAGTGGCTTGAACAGAGTGTCAATGAAAAATATGATCATTAAAATAGTTGCTGGTGTTATACGACTATGCGTCTACAGTTAGGACAAATGGAACAGAAATGACTGAAAGTAAAACGATAAACCTCGGCCGCTTCTTTCTCAACAGCCAACAGAAAGACTGTGAAAGCCAACATACTTTAGTTGTTTCCCATGAGTGTAGCTCCTCTAGTGTGTGTGTGTGTGTGTGTGCGTGAGTGTGAGAAAACTTTGGCTTTCTTTTGCCAGAGAGAACATGGAGTCTTTTCACCAGGCACACCCTTTCTCTACATTTGTTCACCCTGTTAATCCCACACCCCTCTCTGTTGTTTCTCTGTCTGCAGCTCCTTCAAGTTTCCTGCTCTTCAGTCAAAAGGCTAGTATCAGCAGAATGGTTTTAGGAGAGCAGAGTCCCGACATCATCCTTCCTATCCATGTAATGAGAAATGTTCGAGCTGTCAGCTATGACCCGGTGGAACGACTGGTTTACTGGCTCGATGGGCGACAGAATATACGCAGAGCCAGAGATGATGGGGCCATGGTACATCCACATCACCCTCTTAAAACACATACTCACAGCATTTGACACCATTGGCTGTTTTTGTGGAAAAAAGGATAAATAAACATTGACTTAGAAATTAGAATAGAATCATGATTAAGACCTTTTTATTATATTATTTTCATGCTTCATGTGACTCAAAGTGAATGTCAGAACAGGTCAAATGTTGACCTTATGACCTTACTGTGTTTGTTTTCAGTCGTCAATGATAGTGAGCAGCACTGCTCAACCAGTGGACAACCAGCTTCATGACCTGAGCCTGGATGCCTATAGTCGGAACATCTACTGGACCTGTGAGACAACCAACACCATCAACGTCAAGAGGATGGATGGTCACACTGTGGGCGTGGTCATCAAGGATGACACAGACAAGCCAAGGGCCATTGTGGTCAATGCTGAGAAAGGGTAAGCTCATTTTTGTGACAGTGACTCTACTAAGCTCAGTTGGAAAGATTGATGGTTCTAGCTGGCAGAGGTTAAACCATTACTTAAAAGCCATCACTTGACAGTTATCTTAACTAATTATAAGCTAATCTCCAATATTGTTTTTATCTCATAAATGATTGAAAGAGTGGTTGTAAAGGAGCTAACTAATCATCTGTAGAGAAAGAGTTTATTTGAAGAGCTTCCGTCAGGTTTCAGAGCTCATCACAGTACATCTGTGCTTGTCCTGCTATAAATCTCAGGGCAGCGTTCAGTACTGTTGACCATAATAATTTATTACAGCGAGTAGAGCATGCTGTGGGTGTCAACGGTCCTTCAGTGGTTTTAATCATATCTATGTAATAGACTCCACCATGTAAATGGAGTAAGTAAGTAAGTAAGTAAAATGTATTTATGTAGCGCTTTTCACAGATGAAAATCACAAAGTGCTTCATAATACAATGAATGAAAGTCCTGAGAGATGAGAGTCCTCTTAACACACACGTTAATTATGGAGTCCTACAGGCTTCCACGCTAGGACCATTTCCATTATAGACAGTACACCTCTCTGCATTTAATCATCAGTTACAGAGGAAAATGGTGACTCAAAAATGCTCATTTTCATGCCATTTCTGTTGGCAGGCTATTTCAAACATGCTGTTTATAAGCAAATTTTAAGAAAAAGTTCTGTAAAGTCAATTCAGAGTTTTATCATGCAAATTGCTGATTTGGGGCATTTTCAGTCTCGTTTTTAAAAGACCAGGAGACCATGATTATTGTTCTTCCCGAACTACATTCACAAATCAGCCAAGGAAAGTCCACCAGTCATAATTTTGGTTATATAATGTAATATAATATTTGGTTCCTCTTTGGGCTTTGACTTGCATGTGACATTTGTTGCATACTCCTTTTCCAATTAAGGAGATTTTCTAAATTGAGAGCTGTAGTTTTTTGGTTGAACAGGAGAAAATTGCTCTTGCATTTGTAACTCCGCGGTTCTGTTTACCAGCTTAGATAAATCACCTCTTTCTCACCTCCTGGCTATACAAAATGCCATGGGCAGAATTCTGCCACTTTTTACTAAGTCCACTCTTACATTTCCTTCCAACACAATGCTGCTCGCAGTCTTCAGTTGCAAGCTCAGAATCAATTGGCTTTTCCTCGTATGACAATGAAGAGTGAGGGAATAGAGCCTTTCAGTCTTTAGCACTTTGGAAGTTGGACGAGTTTCCAACTCCAAGTTTATTTAGCTTCCTCTGTACACTGCTTAAATTCATTTTAACTGTTTTAAATGATCAGTTTTCTTTTATTCTATTTTATTCTGTTTAACCTTGTTTTTATATCAGTATTAACTATTTTTATTACAATTTATTGTGATTATCCCTATTTTTTTTTATTTTGCTATATAGTGCTTTGAGACTTCAGGTCCGTCAAAGGTGCTTTATTAATAAACTTGAGTTGTACCCTGCTGACACATGTCCACTTCTACAGGTACATGTATTTCACCACAGTGCAGGAGCGCTCAGCTAAGATTGAAGGTGCCAGTTTGGATGGGACAGAGAGGGAGTCTTTGTTCACCACTGGTCTCATCAGACCAGTAGCTCTGGCACTCGACAATAAGCTGGGAAAACTATTCTGGGTTGATGCTGACCTTAAACGCATTGAGAGCAGTGACCTGACAGGTGAGTCACCATAAAAAGAAGTAATTTATATGAAAGAAATGTTTTCATACACATTTGGATAAAACAAAGAACAGTGCCAGAATATGACTCAAATATTGCCTCACAGTAAATATTGAAAATAAAATAGAAATATGAACAAATATGAAACAAGGAGAGATCATTTGGAAGTAGTGAACAAGATTTATTGAGATAGAGAAATTCATGTATTTGGCAATTAGACCCAGATGACCCATCATGGCAAAACAAAATCCCAGTGATGATCAGATTTAGGACAGGGCCCCTTGGAGTGTAGACGCTGGTGGTGGTGAAGATGAAGACTGAGGCTTGGATAGTGCGCTGGCTGAGGTGTCTGAGGTGCAGATGGGGATGCACGAAAAGTCAGAAAGGGAGAATGAGGGAGAGCACAGATTTAAACCATGCGCCATTGGCTCACACAAGGCGGGCGAGTAGAGTAATGTTGTCAGTATTGTGATTGACGGCGTGGGAATGCAGTAGTTGTGTTTACAACAGAAAAGCAGATGAACACCCAGGAAAGCAGGCAGATGAATGATTACAGATGTTCCTTATTGAACTTATGCATAGGCTTCATTTACATTGCCCAAATATATCACATAAGTGGTTATTACTCCAAGCTTACTGTTCCCATCCCTGAGGTTGTCCACCAGAGACACTGACACATTTAGTTTGGTGGCAATGAGTTGTCGTTAATCAATATTTTTATTTAGAGAAGTGAGGAAAAAACAACGTAGGGTTGTTGGATTTTACAAACTCTCAATTATCATCACCAGGAAAAACTATTTTCTTGTTCTTATTATATCATTGCATCTATCCCAGGAGCAAATCGCATTGTCCTACAGGACTCAAACATTCTCCAGCCTATGGGGCTGACAGTGCTGGGTGACCATCTGTACTGGATTGACCGTCAGCAGCAGATGATTGAAAGGGTGGACAAACTTACTGGAGATGGGCGCACACGCATACAGGGACGGATATCATACCTTACCTCCATCCACGCTGTGGAAGAGATCGACCCACAGGAGTTTGGTACAGATCTTTCCCACAGAACTATTAGCTATATTAGTGTGGCTTTATGGTTTGGCCTTTGTATCAATGGCTGTTTTTCTTTCTACAGCGTCCCACCCATGTTCTCGTGACAATGGGGGCTGTTCTCACATCTGCATTGCTAAGGGTGATGGAACACCTCGCTGCTCCTGTCCCATGCACCTGGTGTTGCTGCAGGACCTGCTGCACTGTGGAGGTGAGCAACACAGTAACAGCACTCAGGTGCCTTTTCATTTCTGGGTGGAGAATTCAGAGAAGCAGACATGTCCGACCTGCATATCTGATTGAGTTTCAGAAGTACAAGGACATTCAAGGCTTTTTCTTCTAAAACTCCAATTCAATAACTCTTTGTGTTTTAGTTATACTGTTGCACAACAGATTAATACAGGCAGCAGAGAGGAAGCAATGCTGGTTGTAATTACTCTAACAGTGACAGAGGTTATTTATAGGAATGTTTAAATGTCTAATGACACACTGTACATACACTGTATATACATTTGCATGCATGTTCACTCCTGTTGTTTAGGTTTTGTCCCTCTTAGTCTGAAGGGTCTAATCTAAAGTTCAGTGCTTCTCCCTTCCACAGATAATTGTGACTTGTCTCTCTGCTTCATTCTCTTCCTTATATGTTGTCTTCTCTGTTTTTTCTCAGAGCCGCCTACCTGCTCAACAGAGCAATTCACCTGCTCCACAGGGGAGATTGATTGCATTCCTATGGCCTGGCGTTGCGACGGCTTTCCAGAATGTGAAGATGGCAGTGATGAAGACAACTGTCCCATCTGTTCTACATACCAGTTCCGATGTGACAAAGGAGGCTGCATTGATGCTCAAAGACGCTGCAATGGTGAATTGGACTGTGCTGATCACTCTGATGAGCAGGACTGTGAAAGTAGGTTTACACGCTCAACTCAGGCACAGATGTTTGCAGCATTATGCATGGAAGTTTTGTGACTGATAAATTAGGTTTTACTTTCAGTGTTCTTTAGGATGCTTGATATTTCTACTAAACAAATAATAGCCTGAGTTTACCTATGAGTCATAGCACCAAATCAAAACAGCAGTTGCCTCGAAGCACTTTCTATTGTAAGATAAACCCTTACAGTTATGAAATGTATAAATACTCTTTATACGAAGTTTCTAAGTCATTTTTTCCTCATTAGGACCAGAATTGTCGTGGGGTTAAAAAATCATCCTCTCTACGTCCTCTAAAGCTCTATCAGTGTATATAGTTATAATGTTAAAGAACCCATAGGACTGTACTGACCAAATAGTGCACTTCTTTCTAAAAAGTTTCTGCTTTTCAAAAACTGTTTTATAAAAACGTCCTTTTTGATAGAGTATATAGTTAGGGCCTTACCTCCCTCTGCTGTCTTCTCTTTAACCTCACCCCCAACTGTTCACATCAGTTGGCTCTCCATGTGTGAGCCTGGTTGAGCTGGAGGTTTCTTCCTGTTAAGAGTTTTTCCTTACCATTCTTGCCAAGTGCGTGCTTGGAGCATTATTGGCTCCTCTTAATGCAGATTGTGTTTAAATTAAACTACAGGGAGAATAGAAGACTATTGCATTTACAGCCACAGAAGCCTGACCAACAAAAACAGCCAGTTACTAAAGTGACTCCTTGTAGTCTTGCATTGTTGTGTTTGGTCTAATGAGTAGCGCCAGCACCAAACAGCCATTTTTCACATTTTCATACAGGCTCACAACTGCCGCTTAAAGATGTCTGCAGTTTTTTAAACTGCTGAAATTTCAGTTGCATAGATAAAAACAATAAGTCAGCGACACTGTTCGTGTCTGTCTTGGAGCTCTCAGTGTGTTTATTTTCATCGATCTGATCATTCATAGAATATATAAAGAGCATCTTCCCTGGGTCTCCTTAGTCACAAAACCAACCCACCTACTTTTTGAAACGTCACCCTTCTTTTGTTGATTCTCCACTGCTATGGCTGGATTTGTCTGTTTGCAACAGAAATATTTGCAGAGGTTCCACGTATGTGTTCTGCTATCTTGTCCACCTCATATTTGTGTTGCATTCAGTAACAGTTCCCCCCATGCTCGGTCTAAACAAAGAAAATTTCCAATCACTGGCATATAATTTTCCATCGTTCTTCTTCCTGTTGCGTATAAAATGTACATAAATGCGACAGCTTTTGGTTTTATTGTTTTTTTAAACAAAAAAATGCCATTGAAACATCTTGCTACGTTTCCTCTTCTACTCCAGCTATCTGCCCTCCCAACCAGTTCCGCTGTGGTGACAATCAATGTATCACAAAGAAACAACAGTGTGACAATTACTCCGACTGTCCTGATGGATCAGATGAGCTCGCCTGCGGTAAAAACACAGATATTCAAACTGCAGAAACATGGCTGTATATTCTCTGGTAAACTTCCCGTCTTACACTGTATTCTTTTTTTCTTGTCCATGTTCAGAGCATGTGTCACCTCCCTCCAGTGGCATCCCTAGCACTGGGCCTAACACTATCGGCCCAGTTATTGCCATCATCCTGCTCGTCTTCATCATCGGGGGAGCTTATTTTGTCTGCCAGCGTGTGGTGTGTCGACGATACAAAGGCCCCAGTGGGACTTTTCCTCATGAGTACATCAGCGGGACACCCCATGTACCTCTCAACTTCATCACCCCCAGCGGTTCTCAGCATGGTACCTATCAAGGTAAGCTGGAGCACACAACAGCAGTGCTATGGTTACACTGCTACTTATCAGCACAGGTGTTAATAATACCTGTAAACTATTGTGTGCAGGTATCTCCTGTGGGAAGTCCATGATGAGTTCTGTCAGTCTGATGGGCAGCAGCAGCAGTGGAGCTCCTCTTTATGATAGAAATCATGTGACTGGAGCTTCATCCAGCAGCTCTTCATCTACAAAGGGAGCCTTCTATCCTCAGGTACACACACACACACAGTGCACAGGCTGTTTATGGTTTACTTTCCGGTTTACTTACAGATTTTTGTTCTGTTTTGTAGATCCTGAATCCTCCTCCCTCTCCAGCCACTGACCGCTCTCTCTACAACACAGAGATCTTCTACTCTTCCAACAGTCCATCTACCACCAGATCATATAGGTCATACAGTCTTATCATTGCCTATCTCCAAGCACACACATGCCAGAGATGCAAGTGTCTGTCATGTGTGTGTTTACCAGACACTTGCAAACTTTATGACACTGTAATTATTTTACTGGGCTTTGGACTTCCTCCTCAGCAGGAGACGTTCACATCTCCTGCTGTTGATTTTGCGATCTTTTTTTTTTTTTACTTTTTTCGGTTATTATGATGTAAACAAAGATTAATTGTATGTAAACTGCAATGAAAACTAAGTTTGTGTCATCTCTCCTTCAGACCCTATAACCCGGTCCGTGGCACCGTCCCACCTACCACTCCCTGCAGTACCGATGTTTGCGACAGCGACTACACTCCCCACCACCCGCCGGCTGGGCTGGGGCTGTCAGTGGGTCGCTGGAAGGGCTCTGGCCATGGCAGCCAAACCAAACACAAGTACTACATGGACCTCAACTCAGACTCTGACCCATACCCTCCACCCCCCACGCCCCGATCCCAGTACATGTCAGCTGAGGAAAGCTGCCCTCCATCCCCTTCTACAGAGCGTTCCTACTTCCACCTATGTCCCCCTCCTCCCTCTCCCTGCACTGACTCTTCATGACCCTCAACAGCCTGGGACCCCTGTGAGAAAGAAAGGGATGAAGTCAGCTAGCTACGAGAGCTTCATATCAGCTGATTAGGCTCAAGTGCCTTATTGGTCCTTTTATCATTCCAGTCATCCAGGAGTTCTCAGGGTGGCCATTGTCTAATCTTCCAAATGCCCTGCTTGAACATTCACTCTCATGGAACAGGTTGAAGGTTCAAGGCTGTCCCTGCCATGCCTCAGGGCATTCCCTCTTTAACTTTCATTCCATGGAATGAAGAAACCTTCCTGTGCTGGGCCGGTTTTGGGTTTCCATCAGTCCAAAAAGGATCCTGATTTCTCATGCTACTTCCTCTTCAGCATGCAGTGACCTCACCAATTGAGTGTGAAAACCACAGATCCAGTGCATCCAAAAGACCACCACCTCATCTCCCCCAATCTTCACAGATCTGTCTTGTCCTTCCTCACAGCATCTGTGTCAGCAGGACTGTATATACTGTAGTGTTAAAAATCACATGAACAAAACAAAAAAAACAAACAACAAATAATGGAAATGTTTTTCATACTTTATTCATAGTGGGTGATCCCCAGCTTGACAGAAAACAAAGGACAGTGGAGTGAGTGAGTGTGTGAATGAAGGATGAATGAATATACAGGAGCATACAGGCATGTGAAGGCTTGCTAGGTGAATTGGAAAAATCTGATGACTGATTTATAATATGAGTGGATGATCACAGAGGTCAAGTCTGCTTCTTTTCCCACATTGTGTTCCTCCATTCCAAACTTTCAATCCTCCATAGCTGAGCCCTGTGCCTTGTGAAGAAGTAGAGCCTTCTCCAGTCAACAAAGCGACTGCTAACAGTCTCTTCATTGAGTAAAGTCACCGCCTGCCTGCAAACACCAGACGAATGCCAACATGTAAAGCTATTGTAAATATGTGTAATGAAGTCAGTGATTGAGTTATGAGAAATTAATGCTTTTTGGTGTAACTAAGAACCTCTTCCATCACTTTTTCTGTATTCTCATCATCCTGTTTACCAAAAATATGTTTGCTGCTATTGTGTACATACGATATCAGTTACTATCATTACACAGAAAGGCCAAAATTGCCACTCTTATACTGACAGTAGATCGTGAAGCTACTTTACAGTTAATAGCAAATTATTCTTATAGCCATGTTTGTTCTTTGTACTTTGTATGTAGATCATTATGTATGTCTCTGTGTCAGTTGAAATGTTTGGTTTGAAGGAGTTATTTTTGGAAGGAGGTTAAAAGGTTGAAAACCTCCATGCTTCAGATGACTCTTCCCTGATCTCCCCACAAAGTCTTTTGCGGGTTTTCGTACAATGAACTCATCACTGCACAACCTGAGCTTGAAGGATGGTTTAGATGCTGTGAGTCTAACACACACAGTTTGAAGCATCCTGAGTAATCCCGAGCACCTCGAGGCAACTGTTGCTTTAATATGGAACTGTATAAATAAAATGTAATTAAATTGGATTAAATTAAACCAAAGGTAGCAGTTGCCTCAGGTTAGACAAACTTTCTGGCCTCTGAGCTTTGCCACATTTTGTAAGATAATAACTACTGGAGAGATTTTGAAGAAGTTGTCTATTAGTAGTCCACTGAGGATGAAATCTCGAGACTTTGCTGACCCATTAATCTTTGCTCGTTACATACAAGAAATTGATGTCGTAGTAACAGCTGGTGATCATGCTCCTAAAAGAATGAACAATTTTAAACTTACGAATGACCTGTTTTAATTTGGTTGTGTCCTGCTTCAAAGAAAGAATTTTCTCCAACGATATTTCATGTTGATCCAGGGGGCACAACTTTATTCACTCCCTATAGGAATATTTGGCACTGTTACCGTAAAGACTATAGATTGGCACAAGAATTAACCATTTTCAAGTTCAAAGACAGATAGTGGGTCAGAAAAGTGCTTCTTTTAGCAGTCATCAAGGTGAAAGTGTCCTTTGTTGCCCCTTTGTGCCTGGAAGAAGTTCACCTGTGTTAGATGAGTTAGAGGGAAGTGCAGTTTGGCAGCACTTTGTAAAGGTCAGGAATTGCATGGTCTTGGAGTAAGCTTTGTTCCTGTTGCCTGATTAAATTATCTCCAGTCAGGTGACATTACAGCTAAAATAGATTTCCAGCTTAGGTAGCTGAAGTTGGGTGCTTTTTTAGCAGCACAACACATTTATGTTGAGGGCTATAGGCCCTGCCTCAAACCACTGTGTCAGTAAAACCCTGTACTTGTTGTCTCTGCTAAGAATGCTTTGCGTAATTTACCCTTGTGACATTTTTTGTATCAAAAGCATTTTTATATAATAAAGGTTTTATTTTAAGGAAAGTTTTGTCTGAGGTTATTCAGTTCACTTCAGTTCAATTTTATTTATATAATCTACAACAGTCGCAGTTGCTTTATATGAGGTGAAGACCCTTCAGTTTTGGAGAGCATCCCAGCATTCAGATGCAGAAGGTGGGAAACAAGATCTTCTGTACAACAGGAAGGCAATGTGGCAGAACCAGAATCAGGGAGGGGAAACCATCTAAGGTTTGGTTAATGGAAAATACAAAACAGAAGCACACAGAAACTACATACAGTACAACAAATGCAAAGCCCATGTGGGCTTTTTTACCTCTGCATATCCTTTAAAGCTCTTTGGAGGTAGATACAGTCAGAGGAACCAGAACACTGTGTCTCTCTGAGCTGCTGAGGAGTTCAGCTATAACAAGGCAACCACTAAATCACATACGGTCACAATGCTTTAAAAGAAATCATGGAAAGAAATGTATAACTTGCTCTAACATGTAGATGTTAGAAAAGAAAAATCATGCAGTAATTGCTTCCAGTCACTGCTTTTCTGAAGAAACAAGGAAATGTACAAATAAAAAGAAAAGAGGGCTCGTCCGGGATTTGAACCCGGGACCTCTCGCACCCAAAGCGAGAATCATACCCCTAGACCAACGAGCCTCCGATTGTAGCGCCTGACCAGACGTATTCATAAGGCTGTTCGGCCTCGTGTGGCGAGTGCGACACCTATTGGTAGATATAGTAAATGAACTCGGTCCTTGGAGCTGTGTATGTTTTTATCTCTGCTCATTGATTTGTCCATCTAAACGTATTTAAATATTTTATATCACGCGAGGAACAAATGTTACATATAACTTGATATAATCTCTAAAATCATTTCTCAATTGCATCAGACATTTTCACGGCATACCATCATCCATCAATAATCTATCTATAATCTATAATATGTAGACCTTATGCTATATGTGAACATCAGGGTCCATGTGTTTTGTTGGACTGTGAACAACAGTCACCTAAAAGGAGAGAAAACGCTTTTCAAAACCTTTGCTGGAGATTACTTACTACAGAAAAAAATACAAATATCCAATTTATTCATTTTATTAACCTTTTCTGTTTCCTATAAACACCTTAATAACATTAACAATTGATCACGTTTAGTCGTCTTTACAAAATGCTCTGCTGCCCCCATGTGGGTAAAAGCAGAGCAAAACGAGTGCTGCTCCAAAGCCTTTATTAGTGACTTTTAAAGGGGTCAAATGAATCAATCTTAACAAGTATTTGATCCACTGCAAACACAATTTTAGCCTATACTTGTATATTCCCTGATAGCATAATGACCACATCTGAAACCTGAACATGTAGAGCAGAGGGAAAGTTTAAGTTAAGTTTAAGTTTAGATATTATTAGCATGCAGAATTTACAGATGAATATAATATTATATATATATATATATATATATATATATATATATATATATATATATATATATATATATATATATATATATATATAGAGAGAGAGAGAGAGAGAGAGAGAGAGAGTCAAAGTCAAAGTCAAGTCAACTTTATTGTCAATTCTGCCACATGTACAGGACATACAGAGAATAGAAACTTCGTTACTCTCAATTCCTAGATAAAATAGAAAATGAACATTTAAATATAAGAGTGATTAAAAATGCAAGTAAAATATTTTAAAGTAAAAAAAATTAAATAATATAATACAATTTTACATATAACAAGAAAGCTATACAATATACAATATAAGGGTAAATGACATTGAGTGCAAACCAGGCAGAGTAGTGCAAATAGGCAAATAGAGAGAGAGAGAGAGAGCGAGAGAGAGAGAGCAATGTAGTGTAATGTAGTTGGCTGCAGATATGATGGAACTTTGTTCTGTATATCATGTTGACTTCTGTTGACTGAGCTTCTTCCTGTACCACTGCTTGAAGGAAGTATCATCTAGAAACTGGGAGTACATTTTAAGACCACCACTGACACAGAGCAGTGCCCTGGGTCAACCTGCGATCCAGTATATCCGCTTCATCAAGAGTCTTCCTCATTTTATCTCTCTGGAAAATCTATGAAAAATCTCTCTTTAAGTATTCTTAGGGCCAGTGATGTTTCATCATATGAACCGATTTGAGCAGTGGTCATGTTTCAGTCATGTAGGCACTCTCGACACCTGGAACCTCTGGAAACTGCAACTCAGGAATGGCGTCACTGATTGATCCTGGATTCCTGGTTTATTGAGCTTTCTTTGTGTTTGACATTGCAGTGACGATGTGTTTAAAAAAAAAAGAAAGAAAAAAATAATAGGGGGAAATCCTTTGTTATATTCTACCAGAACGGAAGGGTATCTGAAATACCATATTCATGATAAAAACCTGTATTCATCTGACAGTAATAGTTTATAGAAGCTGTAGATTTAAAAAAAAAAAGAAAAAAGTTTTTATTCCAAACTTTTGAGGGTCTGCTAATGTTACAGCCCAGGTAATGTGCTGTGTTGTGCTGGGAATAAGTCTTGGAGCCGTAAATACAGGACTCTAAGAGAATGCATGTCAAAGTTTAAAAATACTAAGAGAGAAACAGCAAACTGGTCCAGTGAAGTTAGTCCAGCTGGTAGACAGGTGTTGAGGGCTGCACAGAGGCAGCAAGAGGTGGAGCCCAGCATTCAATCTTATATCATTTTTTTGTTTTTTCTCTCCCTTTATTCTCCCTGTGTTTGCCGCTCTGTAATTACACCAGCTGCTTGGGTTGGTTTTCTCTTTCTCTCTGTTTTCGCTCCCTCGCACCTGACATTATTTTAATGCTCGCTCTACTCTCTCCTCCTTTCACGCTCCCTTTTCCCTCCAAAAAGATGCTCAACCTGCCGAAATACCACACAGATTGCAAAATGTTTTGTGCTGACTTGTTGAATATATCAGTAAAAGGGGCCTCAAAAATCACAGAATAAACAAATCCACAGCTGAACTGTAATTTGATCCTTTCTGCAATGATAACGCGACCTGCACTTACTTTTATGTGGGACCAGTTGTTGTGGTATTTTTACATTATTTTAACCTAGGTTTCTCCAAGTTTTTGATTCTTTGACATCCAAAGGTTTTTTCTTCCTGTAAGAAATGACACATGTTAGCAAGTCATTATGTGTTTTAAAAACATGCACATTTTTATGTACAGTTCATCTGCCACAAAACACCTTCCCTTTCATGTGCCCCAGTTAAACCCAGGTTTTATTTTACCAAGCTGATAAACACCTTCATGATGATTCATTTTTGTAGTCAGAGTCAAAATGAATTATATGGCACATTTAAAACAACAACTGTTGACCAAGATGCTGTACATTTAAGATCATCCAAACAGATAATAATATAGACAATATGCCTGATATTATTTAGGAAAAGAAGCATAAAATGGGAAGATTTGAGTAAGAAATAAGACAAATAAAAGCAGTACAAACTCATTCTGATTTAAAAGCCAAAGAATAAAAGTGGGTTTTCAGATGGGTCTTGAAAGTGTCCAATGTTGGGGAGGTCCTGATGTGAAGGAGCAATTTGTCCCACAATTTAGAAGCAGTCACAGCAAAGGCCTGGTCTCCTCAGTGCTTTAATCTGGACCTTGCGGCAGCTAGGAGCATTAGATAATTAAATCTTAAAATCAATTTAAAAACTCACTGGCAGCCAGTGTAAGAATGTTAGTTTGGGAGATATGTGGTTTCGTTTGTGTGTGCCAGTTAGTAACCGTGCTGGAGCGTTTTGGACCAGCAGCAGTCGGCTAACTGATGACAGACTTACTATTCCAAAAGTCGAGATGAGATGAAATGAAGGGATGGATATCTCTCTCAAAGTCTCTGAAACAGAGGAATGGCTTCACCTTTGCAAGTAGCTGGAGATGAAAGGAACTGGTGTTGATTCAATAAATTTGACTTCTATAGCACATATAAAATTGAGGTGATTCACACTAAAGTAAAATAGAATAAAAAGGTTCCTAAAACATTTTAGGAACATTTTAGGAACCCAACTTCCTACATACATTCACAATGTTTACATGAACTAACCCAACAGCAACCAATAGAAAAATCAGCAGTTTCCATAAGCTTACAGAAAAGACAGAAAAGACATGTCTTCAGCTTAGTTTTAAAAACTGTTACAGTTGATGTTTGCCTGAGGTCACTTGAACAGTGCCACAGTATAAAGTATACTTTATACTATACTAGGCTGCTAACACTGGAGTAATGTGATGGCAGATGGTCTGATTCTTATTTTCTTCATTCACACAAGTACTTTCTTATATGCTTTTGTGCTTTCTATCCATCACACATGCATCCAATGGATGCATTGGACAGCAGTATCATATCCATGGATATTTGGCATGCAAACTGGAGCAGCCAGTTCACCTCTGAATCTACTGGTCCACTCCACCCCTGCAGATGAGCCACAAACCACGCCCACAGTGGACTCCTCCTTTTTTTGTTGCACGATTTGTTTTTTATACTTTATCATAGATTTCTGTGATTAATAATTCAGAAAAGCTTTTAAATGATAAAGGTTTTAATGATTATTAAAAAGGTCTTTGACAAATGCTTTTAGAACTACATAAATATTATTATGATTGTTATCCCCAAAGGTTGTTAAATACCAGCATCTTCTCTGGAACCCTTGAACCAGTCACCCTAAATAACCTTTGACCACTTTTCATTTTATGGCCAATCATCATCTTAAGTGATTTGTGAATCCTTTACAGTTATTCAAATGGGATAGGAGGCCTAGAAAGATCAAATGGACAAAGCAATAATCATAAAAACAGGTGGGCAGATACCACAGGACAGATCTCTATTCAGATAGAAAACAGGAAAGATTTCACCATTTCATCCCACAGTCAGTTATCCTGTTTTATTAAATGGATCTAATGCCTACATGATGCAGACAGAGTAGGAGCAAGCCACTACCCACTACTAGGGCTGGGTATCGTCACTGATTTCTAGAATCGATTCAATTCCGATTCACAAGGTCCCAAATCGATTCGATCCACGATTCGATTTAATTCGATTCGATTCGGGAGAGAGGGGGAGGGAGAGAGGGAGAGAGAAAGAGCTGCGCATTGCAATGGAAGCAAAACAGTAAAAGAGTGAATTCATGACGATGTTTATGTGAAGCGTTTGGATCTTCTTTTGCTGCTGATTCGGTCAATATTGTTTGGAGAGAGATCAAACTAACAGCTTTAGAATCAGCGCATAAAGGGCGTGAACACAAAGCGCGGACCCGGATCAGCGAGCTGTCGGCTTTCAGCCCCGACTGTGAGAAAGGCGACATCTAACTGATTCTGATCCGCGGGTCGCGCTGTGTGTTTAAGTCTATGTGCAGAATCCCTGTACCTGCTCTCATTTACTGTTTGGTGGTTCTTGAAATTTTGTGAGATGTCACCAGAGATTCTGGCATTTCGGACAAAATAAATTTATATTAAAAAATCGATTCAGGATTTTAATGAATCGATTTTACGTTATCCAAGCCAGAATCGATTTTAATCGATGAATCGATTATAAAAACCCACCCCTACCCACTACCTCCAATGTATTTGTGTAGCACCATGTCTTGGTGTTTCTATTAGCAGCTGGTTTGATATTAAAAGAGTTTTTAAAAGAACATTTCAAAGCTAAATTGATGGTGGTGTTCTGGGGCCACTAGGAGCACCAGAACAAGTTACTATGCCTAATAATATTGACAACATATACTGACATCTGATTTTAATTCAGCTTTAGTCTCAGCCAGTTTTTAATGAAAACCTACTTAAAAGATGTATTTAAGGTCAGGAACCATGTACAGTCATAATCTAAGGGAATTTCTTGAAAACGTTTCACTTTTCATCCAAGAAGCTTCTTAACTTCAACCCCTTCTGTTCAATGTTTTTCAAGTCTCACACTGGTTTTACCGCAAAACTCAAGTGGCAATGACCCAAACACCTTGACTCATGTGATTAGGCACATAACTAGTTAAATGCCTGGGACTCTCCACCATTTGGTGTTAGAACTGAAGAAGTCTCTTGGATGAGAGGTGAAATGTCGTCAAGAAATTTAAAGAAATCTAGTTGCTTTCTTTTCAAGCTCCTTAGACTACCATGACCTGGATGGCTGAGAACCTACACAGACATGTACAGTCATAGTTGAGACAAAAGCTCTTTAGTGGATCCAATAGCTGATACCACACAACTGAAGACTTATTTCTTAGGATCTTTCACATACATTTATTGTTGAACAAAAAATGCTCTAAGCCAGGAAATTAGTCCAAATTCCAAAGATGGTATGCCACCGCACGTGCATAAATGATCCTACCCATTGCACACACCAGGGTGGTTGTAGCTCAGGAGGTATAAAACGACAATTGTGCCAATATGTGCGATGTGCGATATATATATATATATGTGTGTGTGTAGCATAAATGTACACAGGCTGACTGACGTGAAGGATTTTCTTACACTAACTTGATGTTGTTTTCAGGCTTTTTAAGTTGGTAAAGATTTGCTTGATAGTTGTCTTTACAGACAATGACCTTCATTTGGGATATAATCCTGCAAAAATCCTTGTGCCTTCTGTTTATAACGCTAATCCAAGGATATTACTATCACATTATTCTTGCAACACTGATTAAGTATTCAAAATTAAAAAGAGCTGTAACTCTTCTATTACAGTATGTATGAAATGGACCCACCCCTGGGTCCACTGCATGTGTATACACACTCTATATGCATATATGTCTACTTCAACTTCAGTAATCACTTCTTCCAAACCACCAGTGTCTCTCTTAGACACCATTCCGATAAAACTGCTCAAAGAAGTCCTATGATTGATTAATGCTGCAATCTGATCAATGTATCTATTATTGGGATACATACCACAAATGTTTAAGGTGGCAGCAATTAGGCCTCTATTTAAAAATCCATCTCTTGACCCACCTGTTTTCGCTAAATATAGGCCTCTATCGCTAACCGTCCTTTTTTCCTTTTAGAAAGGAGAGTACAGTACAGAAACAGCATTGATCTTCTTATGGCCTTTGACAGTTGACTCATATCTGTGTTTGTTTTGGCTGCTCTTCATTGGTTCCCAGTTAAATCCAGAATTTGAATTTAAAATCCTGCTCCTCATGTACAAAGTCTTGAATAATCAGGCCCCATCTTATCTTAAAGACCTCATAGTACTTTATCGGCCCACTAGAGCACTCCTCTCTCAGACTGCGGGCTTACTCGTGGTTCCCAGAGTATTTAAAAGTAGACTGGGAGGGAGAGCTTCAGCTTTCAGGCCCTTCTTCTGTAGAATCACCTGCAGCTTAACTTTCCTTTTTGACAAAACATATAGTTAGGACTGAATCAGGTGACCCTGAATTCTCCCTTTGTTATGCTGCAATAGGTCTAGGCTGCTGGGAGCTTCCCGTAATGTACTGTGTAGAGTTTCTTCTTCATTCACTTCTTTTCACTCACTCTCTGTTCATACACCTCTCTCCATTTAATCATTAGTTTTTATTCATCTCTGGCTCTCTTCCAAAGCATGCCTTTGTACTGTCTTTGTCCTCTCAACCCAAGCCAGTCTTATTCAAGATACTTTAGTTATTTTTAGTTATTTTAGTTATTCTTAGATATTTTTCTCTATGTAGTAATGTTCAGTTACTACATGGAGAACATTTCACACTGATTGCAGTGCACTATTAAAATATTATTAAGAGATTATTCTATAGTTATGTCATTACAGACTGTTATGTTGTGATTATGCGACAGTGCATATGTTTTCTACCCATAATCCTTTAATAGACAGGATATCCTTATAGGATTAGAATTAAACAGCATATCGTTCATTGCCTGCTCATGCGCCCTCTCTCTCTCTCTCTCCCTCTCTCACACACACACACACACACACACACACACACACACACACACACACACACACACACACACACACACACACACACACACACAATAACTGGCATTAAGCATGGCCTCATTTTCCCAACTACTGGTTCAATAAGGAGATGGCTGGTCCATCTTGCCCCACTTTTTGAACAATAGACACACCAGGGGTCACATAGACTCAAGGCTGTGGGAAAGGAGAATACAGAGAATGTGTGAAGGACAGAAGGATAGCGGAATTGGGCTGGGAGACAGAAAATGAGCAGAGTCGGGGGTGAATGTAGGGGCTCAGAGAAAAAATAAATAATGGCTATCAGGACAACATCATTTTTCTAATATTTTAGTGATTATTTCTCTAATTAAATCATTGGAACTGTCTTTCTGTCTGACACAGCAATGTATCCCATCTTATCTCTAGATATTTACACTTTGCAAGTATGACCAAATGATCACACAATATTGCAAGGACAGTGGCAATTTATTTACAATGTCTACAATTCCTTGTGGAGCGCACCAACAACCTTGTTGGTGCTTAGCTCTCCACTCTCTGGTCCCAGCTGCCCTGCCAGCCTCCTTGGCACTGCCCCCTTGAACTCACTGCACCACCCCTTCTCTGAAGCAGAGTCGCAGACCACACCCCGCCACATACCCCCATCACCCTAACTTAAGCTGGAGAGCCATCCGGCTGACCTTACACCCCCTGCTCCCTATTCCACACACACCCCTCCCACCTCCACAGCCACGGCAATCTATGCCCCTGGCCTACGGACTACCTTGAACTTAAATGGGTGGCTCTAGATGCCACCGGGTGATCCCAGTGCATCCTTCATGCAGTTGACTCATCACAGCTGGACATAATTCAATTAAATTCATTTTTATTTATACAAAGCCAAATCACAACAACAGTCTTCTTATCTCCTTATTGAAAGGTAGACCATACAATAATACATAAAGAAAAGAACCCAACAATTAAAATTGGTTTCTAGAGACAGATACCCTCTCTACTTTTAAGATTAGGCTGAAGACATTCCTTTGTCACAAAGCTTATAATTAGGGCTATATACACATGAGGATCAGGTGACCTTCAATCCTTCCTTAGTTATGCTTCAGTATACTTGGGTTTCTGGGGGCTTCCCATGATGCACTGAGTGTTTCTCCTTCTCTCACCCCTTCACTCACTGTATATAAACACACAGTGAGTGAAGGGGAATTTAATTATGAGTTATTATTCATCTCTGGCTTTCTTCCACAACATGCCTTTTGTCTTGTCTCCCTCCCCTCACCCCCCAACTGGCCGCAGCAGATGGCCGCCCCTCCCTGAGCCTGGTTCTGCTGGAGGTTTCTTCCTGTTAAAAGGCAGTTTTCCCTTCCCACTGTTGCCAAAGTGCTTGCTCATAGGTGGTCGTCTGATAGTTGGGTTGCAATATAACTTACATATATAACATTATATAACTAACTTACAATATAAAGCACCTCAAGGTGACTGTTGTTGTGATTTGGCGCTGTTTAAATAAATTGAAATTGATTTAAAATTGAAATGAGCAAAACAACTCATAAATCTGTGTGTGTGTGTGTGTGTGTGTGTGTGTGTGTGTGTGTGTGTGTGTGTGTGTGTGTGTGTGTGTGTGTACACTTGTATACGATGTGTGTGTCATGGCCTGGGGGATCAGCAAGACGCTGATCGGCCATTTCCGCCTTTTTCTCTCTCTCTTGCTCTCTCTCTCCTCCTCTCTGTTGCTGGGGCAGAACTCATTGTGGGCTCACACCCTCGGCCCACGCCCACTGAAGGGGAACACACCTGATGCCCATCAAGGCAAACGGCGTTTAAGCCAGGAGGAGTCTGCTGGTTTTCGCTGGATAGTTGTCTACTACGCGTCAGTGAGAGTCAAGCTACAGCTCAAGCTAAGTCAAGTGTCTATTGTGAACGTTGTAACTCATTCTTGTTTCCTCGCCTACATACAGACCTCCTGGATAACCTTCCCTGTGTGAATCTTTGTGTCAAGTGTGGAGAAAGGAACTGCGGTCGTGAGTGTGGAGAGTTGGAGAACGAGTGATTCCCCCCTTTGGATTTCCCTGGAGCCCCGTTCCCCACATTGTTGTATATAGCACTGCCCTGCACTTCCTGTATATACATCGGGTAAACTCTGTAAATAAATTCTTGTGTTCAACTGATTCTGGAGTCCTGCGCTTGAGTCCCCCACGTTGAACCGTAACTGTGTGTGTGTGTGTGTGTGTGTGTGTGTGTGTGTGTGTGTGTGTGTGTGTGTGTGTGTGTACACTTGGATACGTTGTCAATGGACAACGGCTCAGAGTTAAGATTATAATTAAGTTTGTATGCATGTGTCATGATCTGTCTCATGTGTCATGCACAGATTGTGTTGGAGAGAAGAGTCAAATGCAGATGTGTAGAGACAAGATTGGACTTAACAAAAAGCCAGCCGTTTATTTAGGCTGGGTGAAAAACCAAACTAGGCAAAGGGAGACTTAGACTTTACTGAACTATGCAAAACAAAATCTTCAGAATATAGAACATTAAACCTGGAACAAGGACAAGACACATGGAGGGAGGTGAACTGACATTCCTGTGAAGGAAAAAGGGAACTGATACAGTATATATACTAGAGATGGACCGATCCGATATTACGTATCGGTCCGATACTGACCCAAATTACTGGATCGGATATCGGCGAGAAATAAAAAATGTAATCCGATCCATTAAATATCAAAAAAGCACCTCACAAAACTTGCTACAAGGCGTAACTCGGCTCATAACCGTAGCACTTGCAGCAGTATGCATCACGTGATAGAGCGGCTGTGTGTATTTGTAGCCTCGCTACCAAACCAGCATTTCATCTCCAAGGAAGTTTTCCCAGAGAGAAGTAAAGCAAGTGTGTAAGTTCATCTCTGAATGCCTGTAAAGCATTCCCACGTTAAATCGGAGCAACTGCCTCTCTTTCTCTCTCTCTCTTGCTGCTACTTCAATTGTCAAACTGCTTAATGATCAGCTGATCGGCTTTTCTGTCGTGAGTCCGTCTCTCTTCTTTGTTTTTTGCCCACTTCTCACCAGAAAGAGGAAACCAGCGGCTGAACAACAGCAGCACGTTTAAGCTTGTTAATCTGTTGTTAGGATATATTTAATATTACTTTCTACACCAGGATCCTTTTCTACATAGGTGACGGCTGGTAACTGTGCAGGGGCGGATCTAGCAAAGTTTAGCCAGGGGGGCCGATAGGGCATGAACAGGGAAAAGGGGGCACAAAGACATACTTTTCTTTCTTATTCTCATTTAAAATGTCGAGCTTTTAATAAATAATTATCTGACTCTTACACCCAAAGTTTTAATCTGATGTAAAATGTATAGAAGTCCATTACTGTATATAGTAACTGTTAAGTCTAATATACCCTAAGCTATAGTACTTTTTCCTTTGGGAAAGTACCATCTGTGAATTCTGCAATTCTGTTGAAGAAAGATGTTGAATCTATTTAATTATTCTTGAAAAATAATTTATTTCTGTGCATTTCCCCCCCTGCATCAAATTAAATTTGATTACATCAATTAAGCATCATGAGGTGGAGGGTGGGGGGTGGTTTCCTATTTTGTTTTGCTGGGAGTTTGCAACCCTATTAGTTAGCAGAAATATTAAGCAACCTAAGTACTCTTTAAAATACCAGAATACGGAGGATGGAGTAGGTTTAAGTTTATTAAACCGAAACTGCCCTGTACCTGTGCATGTGCAATGACAATAAAGTTGAATTCTATTCTAATTCTATTAGATTGATCAGTGTTGCTGAACTATGAAATATTTTGGGCGCAGTGTATTTTTTACATACAGGTATAACAGAATACCTTTAGTGTTGTTATTTATTTAAACTTGAATATAAACTTATACAAAATGTAGCAAGATATTTAAAAAACGTTTTATTGATTAAAAAACACTATATCGGATTCATATCGGTATCGGCAGATATCCAAATTTATGATATCGGTATCGGTATCGGACATTAAAAAGTGGTATCGTGCCATCTCTAATATATACACATGAGGATTATTTTGGAAAGTGGAGACACATGGCAACACAGGAGGGACAAATCAGGCATAACAATACAGGGGAAGCGAAACCGCACACAATGCACAAGAGACAAGGGATTGTCAAAATGAAACAGGAAGTAGCACGCACACCAAGCCTCAGACAAGGGCTGTATCCCAATTCAGGGTCTGCAGCCTTAAAATACGCAGCCTCAACGGTCCTCAAGGGCCGCGTACTCAAAGACCGCTAAGGCCGGAAGCGTGAGGCTTGTGAAATGGGACGGTCTGGCCTCCGTCGCGCTGCCCAGGTTGCCTAGCAACCATGATAGCTGGAAACGTGTGGTTGACAGAAATGAAGGAGAACATATTTTGTTCGTTTGTTTGTTTCTACATGAGCTTTGTGTGATTTAATAAGTATCTGAGGCTGAGACCACAGGACTGTAAAACATGATTGTTGGGCTTCATATCTGTACTGAACAGTCATTTAAGATTAGCTAGTAAATAACAAATAGTTAATGTTGTTCATGAGACTAAAGTCAGTGTAAATATGATATGGCCAATATTATAGTTATTATATTAATCATTATTAGCTATTACAGCAGTGAGTTTGAACTCTCAAATCAAATCACTTCTATTGTACCTGCACATCACATGTGCAGGTACACTGGTACAGCACATGTGAGTGAACTCTGTTTCAAATACTGAGCTTCAGTACAGATTCAAGTTGCAGCTATTTATATGTCCTATCACCTTAAATCTTCACTCAAAGACAAGTATTTTTGACAGTGCATATATAGATGTATCATATATAAGAGACAAATGTTGTTCCTTCAGTATGTTGGCATTATTACATTTGGCTCAATGCTTACATATATGTGTAAAAGTCAAATGTACGAGCTGTGATAACTGTTTCTGATAAAATGAAGAGTAGACTGATATATGAAACATTCCTTTATTGGGTGAGAAAATCAGACCATGTCATAACTGCTTTAAGTCATACAGAATAGATATCAGAGCCTTAAACAGGCTGACGTCTGCTAAATGGGTCAAACTGGGCAGAAAGTATACAAACACATAACATCCTTATAGAATATGGTGTAACACTATAGATCAACTTACCTCAGAATATATAAAGCATATAAACAATTACAGCAATATGATGCAACAAACACAGCAGTGCTACTAATCCAAAATACTCAAAGCTTCATAGAACTGAAACAAACATTTATTTTTAGCTCCATTCTGCTGCTGATACATACTTTAGGTTTCTGAATATTAAACTTGTTGCTGCCTTTCATAGTGTGTAACTTGAAGGCCCTGAGTACTTTCTCCCACACTGAAAACACTGGAATGATCAAATTATTTGAGCATTACCTAATAAGACTGATTCAGGACAGACAATTAGTTATTTTAAACTTTCCTAGCAGTCCTTCACAAACAGGGAACAGTCTGTCTATTCTCTCCATCTGTCAGCTGCTGCTGGCTCTTCCTCCTCCTCTTCCTCACACACTGCTGAGTTTGTCCTGGTGGATCATCAGGGGTGCAAAGCCTCACAGATGATGTGCAGCAGTGGGTCCCTCAGTCTGTCCTCACTCTGGACACTTGCAGTTGTCACACATGGAAATCAAATGTGTGATAAGCTACAGGATTCAAACACAAGTGTAACTTATAAATACATGTTCATACTTTTATTACACAATCAGAGAGAAAGAAACAGAGAGTGCAGGACAGACAGACAGGTGTCTCAGGTGTACACACTGCTACAAACAGGAGGATTTAGTGTTTGTTTTATTACGAGTGCTAAACAAGAAGAGTTCCCAGATGGTACAGTGGACACATGTGTGACTGCTGTGATTAAAGCATCTTTCTTTCAGCTTGTCGAGTGAACCGTCAGCTCGTTCAAACACACGTTAAAGTCCGTTTGGCTCGACACCACCAAACAGAGGCAGCAATATAACATAGCTAACATTAACAGTGCCGTGAATCCTGCTTGTGCCGCGATGTTCAGGACTGCAAACCGAGCAGCATCACTGACTTTCAGCTTGTTGTGTTTGTGGATATATGACTGACTTTGATTATCCATGAAATCATCACATTCTCTGTAAGATTAAGGTCGACTATTGTATTATTATATTTTAAAGGCTTTAAAAGCAAGTAAAAGCTGAACGTACAAACATCGCTAATGGCAAATAACTTCGCCGACATGTGGCCAACAGTAATGTTTTAATGTTCCTCATTATTAAACATTTGCACATAAATAAGTGACATAATATTCAGTACTTACTCTTCGGCTGCTCCGCTTCTCCCATCTGCGGCAGAATTATCCACACCGACTGTCGCGCTATGAATTGTGGGATATATGGGACCACGAAGTCTACACTGCCACAGCCTTAAAATTCAGGGAAATGAAGGACGCATTTGAGGGCCGCATTTTGAGCAGCCTTTGAATTGGGACAGCCTTCGGTGCGCCACTGTGACGTAATCGGCCTTAAAATGCGGCCTTTAAGGCTGCACACACACAGCCACATGAAGGCTTGACACTAAGATAAACAAACATGGAAACACATGACAGCCTGGGGTATACAAAGGATGAAAATGGAAAGAAGACATGGAGACAGAGCACAGAGACATGAAAGGGATGAGAGAGAGAGAGACATGAGGGTGAGAGACATGACTGGGATAAGAGAGAGAGAGGGAGAGAGACATGACAGACCTGAGGGGATACCAAGGAACAAAACATAGAGACCAGACCAAGGGAACAGGAGCATAAACTGATAACCCTAAAGTAACTTAAAACTAAACTTGAGACCTCTAATAATATTGCAGGGAAATTACCAGGGATTACCAAACTCTACAATTTCTATTTGTAGAGTTTTAGTCACAAGAACTAAAACAAGAAAGCCCAGTATAATAAAATCCAGAAAATAGGTTCACTTCTCCAAATCAAAAAGGAATTTAACAAGATTCAAAAGGTTTGAAACACAGAACACTGGGTCAACAACCTGTGGATACAAATGTAGTTACATTTCAAAGAGAAGGTAATCACAATAGCAAATGGTTTAATGATAGCATTTTAGTAAATGTGATTGCTTTTTAGCCCTCTTCATTTTAGCTGCAAGCTGTCAAATTTAGCTCACTGATCAGTAGAAGTATTAACAAAAGTCAGCTTTCTTCTTTCTTTCTCCCATCTCTCCTGTTCCTTTTCTGCAACACAGTCTTGCAATCCTAGGTAGAATACAAGTGAAACCATGCAGCCCATCCAGCTCCAGCATTTGAGTTTTTTCATATTCACTGCCATTCTTTTTCTCAGCCCATTACCACACGGTTCAAGCCAAGCTATGTTGTCTCTTTGTTTCCCCTACGCTTGGATTGATCTGACATGGCCCCGTCTACAGCAGCATAATGGCCATCAAGATACATAGGAACTCAGTACAATCCTACTGGCTTAAACAATAGCAGCAACAATACCAACACATAATGACAATTCAAGCCAGACAGCTTTCACTGAACAATGGTGTAAGTTGCAGTGTGCTGTATGCCTCAGTGTGTGTGTGTTTTAGTAGATTTAAGCCCAGCAGGTTGTCCAGAGACCCTCGCTTCTTAGTGGTTCACTAAATTCTCTATATTGTTTAATTACATCCCATCTCCTAATCACCTCGACAGCCAAATGCATACACACACACACACACACACACACACACACACACACACACACACACACACACACACACACACACACACACACACACACACACACACATGGTTACCCAGAACTCTGGTTACCCAGAACTCATTGTACAGCTGGCTATAGTTTGGCAGTGTACACAAAATGTGGACTAAATACAAAAGGAAAAGAATTCCCTACTCGCTCTGTATTCTTCAGTCTCAGGTTCTCTATAAAAGGCCTGGGAGCTTGAGGGTAATGCACAGTATTTTGCTGTTCCTAGGACTGCACACTTCTCAACAGTGATCTTGGATGTTGCACCTGGGAATTGATGGAGCCACATCCCAGTTTGGAGGTGACTGCCCCATGCAGTCAGATTACCATGGGGACCACTGTTGCCTACACCCTTCACATCTTCTTGAGCTCCTTTCTCAGTCATTGGGTTTTCTCCATCTTCTCATGTTCCTTTTATCTGGTGTTACTATAAATTGGTATGCCTACATCTATTACTACGACCATCTTCTTCTATTTGTCCACCACTACTATGTCCAGTTAGTTAGCCATCACCAGTTTGTCCTACATTATCTGGAAGTTCCACGGGATCTTTGCTCGGTCCAGAGTCTCAGTTTGGCAGCTGCCAGGGCATGGTACATGTCTGACTGTGTTGTGCCAAGTGTAAAGTTTGGTGATTATGGTGTGGGGCTGTTTTTCAGGAGTTGAAAGGAATTCTTAATATTTCATTACTCCAACACATTACTCCAACAGAAAAGGCTAGAATTCCTCAAAATCATAAAAATAAACAAGCAAAATATTAAATTAAGGGTTGGGGACACCAGACACTGGTCTTCATTTTATTATAAATGGTGTCAAAGGCTTTTTCTGTTAGAAGGATCCTGTGAACATCAATTAAAAATTCCAGGTTTTTTTCCTTCCCATTTAGTCTCGATTTGAATCTGTGTGTGTGTAGCAGTAACGATGGACCCAACCGCATACTTCACTCTTTCAACACTTCTTTATTCGGCTGTCACTTCTTACACACGGCCGCAGCTTTTCAGCTGTATCCTACACTTAACAACCCCCAGGTCCCGGCACAGTCCTTTGAACTGGGGAGATGTGATGAGCTGATGGAGCTCCGATGCGTCTCATCCACCTCTGCAACCACGCCAAAGCCACATCTCGCCACAGTGTGTATATGTGTGTGTCGTAGGGTGTGCCTAACAGGCCACATGCTTTTAGTGTTTCCTTTAATCTTTTGTCTTTCACTTACCTTGTCTCTTTGTGTTCACAGTTCTGTCTAACCACTCATGCTGTCAAGAAACTGCAGCCTGGTGCTGAAAATCTCACCTCATCCATCTTGCTCCACCGTCAATATTTGGGTATCTTTGCCTCACCTGCCCGCCTTCTGTCTTCTCTAGAAAACTCACAGCATCAGGTTGGACAATCTCTCTTTCTGCACACTACTCTGCCACTCACTTGGTGCACATTGTCCCTCCGCTAGTCGGAGAAAAGCCTCCCCCTGCAAGTAAGCCATTGCTCTCTCCCATTAGTATCTCAGGCTCAAAGGTTCCATCACTGTCATTAACCCCATTTCTCCCGTGGTGCAAACCCACTGCCCCAGTGATTTCCCACACTAGTTGCGTGGTGTTCCTTGTATTAAATCTGTGTTTAGAATAAAGACTTGTGAATCTGATCTCTGTCAGTATATTGGTATCTGCATTTGGGTCCATCTCTCATGGTGGCCTCCAGGCCTTGTGACACTGGGCGCAGGTTCTACAGAAAAGCGGCCTGGAAGCTAAAGGCTCGAATGAAGAGAAGCCAGGACAAATTTACGGAGCATAATATATTAAATTACAACATAAACTGAAATGATCAAGATCAAAATTACAAGTAACACATACTGTATGATGTAAAGATCATCACAAAATATTTAAATATGGGTCAACATATTGTAAAATAAAATATTGGCTCTAATATGTCATCGCCTGCTTTTCATCTGGAGACAGCATTTACATTTCAATCTATCTTTGGTGGCTTTTTGACCATTTGTGGAATTTATACTAGAGTACACGCCACCTACACTATATACTCCATAAATGATCAAAATCACCTTGGGTGATTTTGTGTTAAAGAAGACTCGTCTGACATGTTAAACATGTTTTTATGTGAGTATGCTCACACATATGCCTGAAGCAGAAAGCCCAAGTTAAAAGAGAAAGATGAGAACCACTGTGGTGATACCTGCTATTGTGGTTTTAGGTTTTCTCAAGCCAGTCAACGCAAAGAAAGCCATGCTGTGTTGATCTTACTTTGTAGTGTATACCTTAACAAATTTTCAGATTCTCACCTCTCAAGAACCCTACATGCCTGTCAGTCACCCTACCAGCCTCCCTCACTGTCTGGGAACTAACTGTAAGAAATGTTTGTCCAGTAAAATCATATAAAAGTACGCTTTAATGTCTTGCATTTCAACATTTTGCATTAGCCTGTTACACTTGTAAATTTTACAGCACTAAGATGCTGACTTGGCCAGTCATGTTTCTTCTACCTCTCAAGATTTTTTTTTTTTAAATTTTAAGTCGAGAGACCATTTGTTTCATTTCAGTTGAGAGCTGTGTCTATCTCTCTACATCCATATATAAATATATATACACATATATATGTATATATGAGAGTAAGTCAATACATTTCACTTTAAAAGCTTTACTTTTATCAGTCATTTTGGGGGTAAAGAGAAAAAAATGAGAAGCACCCAAGAGTGTATTGTCTTGAACCTTTCTTCTTGTCTCCCTCCCTCTATCTCTCTCTCTCTCATACACCCACACACACACACACACACACACTCCACCCTCTCCATACATTGTCTTTTCGGATCAGTTAACAGGACAATTACTCTAGACATCTTTTCATTATGCTCTTTGTGTTTTTATCCTTGGTTTAGAAAGTGTTTATGGAAAGGAAATATTTTTCTGTTTCTATGGTTATATTCACATTGTATAATTTAACACAGTGATCATACTGATTTAGGATCTTCAGGGAGGATCAGTAAAATGCTTTATTCATAGTGGAGTATTCAAGGCATGCCTTATAGTTTTTAAATTTTACATACTGTTTTCTTTGAGGAACCATTTACCTTTTATTTTACCTTTTACATTATTTTCTAATTTTATTCTAAGCCTTCATCTGCAGCCTTCATAAGCTTAGTAAAAGCATAATAACAGTTTTTCTTGTCAACAAGGTATCTCTAGAAATATTTTTTCTCAAGAAAGACTGAGATACAGGGTAATCTTCTTGGTTTTGTTTATCAAAAGTCAAATAAATGCTAGTTTTATGCTCTACTACATTTGGTTTCGTAAAAGTAAATATATGCTTCAGACCAATGGCTTTATCAATATTTATCCATAACAGCTGATTTCAGTGTTAACATAAGATCGAGCATATTACTGTTACAGTTAGAGCACACTAAAAACTATTAATTATTAGAAGATAATGGACAATATCATTGATATATTGGTATTTTATATTTTGATTAAGAAAAGATTAAAAAAGTAAACTGGGGTAATGATTTAGTCATGGTACATCCTGTTGCATATCTAAAGCACTTTCCTTCGCTGTAGGTTTATGAGGGTGTTTTGCTTCGTTGTTAACAGACATACTTCTAGATTCAGTAGGTGGTACAATGTTTTACAACACAGTTTTTTGCAATTGTCAAAACTGCAGAGATTATAATTTGTCTGATTGCAATGAGCCCATCTGTTATTCTCTAAATGTTAGAGGTATAAATTGTTCTCTAACATGCAGCAGTAAATTATTCACTTGTAAATGCCCAGTGGAAGCACAGCACAGTACCATCCCCCCTAGATGTGGAAGAGGTGTTGGGGGCTAGTAGTGGGGGATGAAGGCCAGATTCTTTGGGGGCACTCTGGGCCTTTCTCTGTTCTGTTGTCCATATATGATTGTCATAATAAACAGGCCTTTCAAGGACTTAAAAGACGCTGACGCACTTGAGAGGTTATGGAAGCGTCCTTCCTTCCCTGCAGTCACATGCAAATGCTCCAGAATGTGAAGGCTCATTGTCCAAAGTGCCTGGAGAAGTCTGAAGTCAGACAGACATAAAGTTGTTTTATATTACAAGTGTTTCTAGTTCCTTAACCTCTTCTAAAGCTTGCCGGGCACTTTTTATCCAATTCTTTTAACAGACAACATAGCAGAAGGCTAGCAAAGCTGGTCATCACAGATCAATCTCTGTTGTAGGAGGGCTCGGTCTTGGTGACTCAATAGAATCTACAGGCGCTATTGTATGCAGTTTCCATAGTATGACCCTAAACTGGGCCACCCTGAGATAATGAGGTTAAAGGTCATACACACAGACAGAATGAAACATCACTACATAGATTTCTGTCTCAGTCGTCTTTCCAAAAGCATCCACACCTAAAGAACAGTTCACTTGGGCTCAACACGTTCTCACTTTCAGCTCTTCACCCTCAACCCCTTGGGGTGACATTTTACCACAGTGCCTCTTTAGGGTCATTTTTCAGCATGCAGAGTACTACAGCTGAGATTTGCAACTGCGTTTGTTAGAGACAGGAAACTGAACAATGATATAGTTCTTTTATATAGAACAAAGGGTGGTGGTGACATAGGTCAGTCACAGGACACAGGACTGAGGTGGTGTTCCATGTGGGACTGTTCTTCTATGATGCTCTTGCCTTATTATTGCATTTTTGTTGTGTGCGTAACATATACGTTTGTTGTTATTTGTTTAGGCTTAGGAAATTATGATGGCTTGGCTTAAAACACACCCTTTGGTAACATTAACAACAAGAAATTCAAGGACATCAGTGAATGACCCTCCTGGCCTGCCTCACCCAAACGGCTTGTCAAGGCCAGGTGTGCCAACTTTCCTCCCACACAAGCCGATTATCTTGTTTACAGAGCGGTAACTTCACTGCCTAAGACACACAATAGTATTTCCACTCTAAAAAGAAAGTATAGAGTCAGGGAAGTCCAGATCCTTCACATTTTTAAAGCTGACACTTTGAACACTGGACAAGTAGTAGTGTTCCACTGATTTACAAAAAACAATGTCACAGTCAGTGGATGTTTGTTCATTAAGTATTATCTGAAGTGGTGGAACCATATTGAGGTCACAGAGGAGTGTCACATCATCTGTGAGGTTATAAAGCAAACCTAAGTGTGTAAACCACTTTCTGAAGTCCAACATCATCACATGACAAACATTTTCATTTGATGAGGCTTTGGGCTGAAAACTTTCCTTTTTGCTAAAGCATATAGTCAGGGCTGGATCAGGGGACCCTGACTCCTCCCTTAGGTATGCTGCAATACGCATAGGCTGCTGGGAGATTCCCATGATGCATTGAGTGTTTCTTCTTCAGTCACCTTTCTCACTCGTGATGTGTTTATGAACCTCTCTGCATTGAATAATACTTGTTACTAATCTCTGTTTTCTCTTCCACAGCATGTCTTTTGTCCTGTCTTCCTCCCCTCACCCCAACCGATCGCAGCAGATGGCGGCCCCTCCCGCAGCCTGGTTCTGCTGGAAGTTATTTTTCGGTTAAAAGGGAGTTTTTCCTTCCCTATGTCGCCAAAGCGCTTGCTCTCTGTATGTATTATTGTAGGCTATACCTTACAATATAAAGCGCCTTGAGGCGACTGTTGTTGTGAACTGGCGCTGTATAAATAAAATTGAATTAAATTTATTGGAACAAAAATATACCTAATTGGCTCCAACTGTCATGCAATTATTGATTTAAACAAATCCTAACACTAAATTTGAAGAACATTTGTGGAGCATTTGAACGATTGTCGGACAGCCATACAGAGATTCCTTGATTTATTAGTGACATACAGCAGGTACAATAAGTATTGAATATGTTACCAATTTTGAATATATTTCTGAAGGTGCTATTGACATAAAATTCTCCCCAGTTAATAGTAACAATTAATCCAATCCACACATGCAAAGAAATCAAACCACAGATGTCCATAAATTGTAAGGGGTGGCTGTAGCTCAGGAGGTACAGCAGGTCATCTACTATACACTATATTTACCTTTTTACTATATACTATATTCACACACACACACACACACACACACACACACACACACACACACACACACACACACACACACACACACACACACAGACACTTTGTATATATATAAATATATGTGTGTTCGTATCGTATGTAATGGTGGGCCAAGTTTTTGTCTCAGTCCAGTCCTGTAAGAAAGTCACATGAATGTTAACACTCTACATTTTACTCTAGTATATGATTTACATTTTGACCCAGAAATGGAAAAACGCTAAAAAGAATGGATGAATAGATGCATCGCTGGATAGATGGATGGACAATGCTGCTTAACATTTTGTAAATTTTCTTTAAAATGATTAAAAAATAATTTTCCATTTTTCCATTCCGCTTCTATCTTTAGACATATTGTTAGTACACACTCTCTCCCTCTCTCTCTCTCTCTCCGCGTGTTTATGTTGAGAGCAAAGTTACCTAAGTTAAGCGCAAAAGCAGTCATGTTTGTCAGAGTGCATTTCCGTGAGTAAACCAACAGCCTACTGACGTGATCTTCAATAGTAAGGAAAAGGACCGTTACTGCTGTCTTATTGTGAAGTGTATACTCGGAAGTGTACGTTATCTCGCGTTGTTTGACGCCGAACAATGTGCCAGTAAAAGGGCGCAGCAGGACAGGGATGTAGTCTGCCGGTGGAGAAAGCCTTGCTGTTCTGGTTTGTCCTGTAGTTCTGTCTTGTCCAACAAAAGGAAGTAACTTTTAAACCGTCGAAAAGGTATAAGCTAACTTGGTAGAGGAAATCAAAAGGTTAAGTTATTTACAGATTTAATTCCAACAGGAAACTGAAATTAACATACAAACATGAATAAACTGGAGCATTTAGACGGTTTTGTGAACAAAGTATGTAGCGGCTAATAATTTTGTGCTGCTAGCTAAGTAGTTAGCTTTAGTCGATCACATCAGTGACTTAAAAAGTACAGACTCACAGTGCTACGGACGCAATAAGGCATGGAGCCTCAGCTGTGGTGCTGCGAGGGGGATGGGCCTCCTATACCGAGAGCCTACCGAGACTCCAACCTGTTGACTGACCGGGTCCTGCACGCTCTGCTGCGGGTAGAAGACATGTACCTCCCCGCTCCTAACTACTTTAAATGTGTCCAGAGAGAGATATCTCCGTACATGAGGAGGATAGTCGCTGCTTGGATGTTAGAGGTGAGTTGAGCCGATACACGTTAACCGCATTCACAGAACTCAGAATTCCTCTGCTCTGCAACTTTCCATTAAAGTTTGTGTTTTTGTTGCGTGTCACGTGGCTTCAATTACCGATTATTGATACCTGATTTCCACGCGGTAACAAGCTCATTTCACTTGATAGTCATTTTTCTATCCCACAGAGTGTGTGCGATAGATTTTACATACAGTTCCGTGACGTGAAAGCTGAAAACTATGTTAGTGGCGAGTTGCCAGTCCTGCGGCCACGCGCTGCCTTTGTGTTGGGGCTTCGCGGAGAACTTCAGTCTATTTGTCCGGTAATGTTCATTAACACCGACCCACCGTTTGTTGCATTTCCTTGGCTTATGCTCAGAGTTAAATGCGGGTTTTTTGTTTTGTTTGTTTTTGTAATCTTGAGCTTGTCCTGTCAGTGCATGTTGTTCAGCCATTGTTTTTGTCATCACAGACGCATATCACTAAAAGATGTGGTGGGGTAACATTTTTCTCCTGTCATAACATTTTCCAATTTTAAAATCGTACGGGGTCTTTTTTTTGTCAACTTTTTTTTTTTTTATAAATTTTTCAAATGTTGCTATTATTACTGTTAAAACAGGATCATTCTGTGTTTTGGGGGGTACTTTGCCCGAATTTCAGCCAAGACGCAGAAATGGCGACCAGAGGACGCTGCAGGCATTGGCTGTGAGATGATTGTCTGTCAGTCTTCATACATTCAACATTATCAATTTGTTGGGGAGTTTTTTTTTTCTTATGACCTTGGTCAAAAACAATTCCTACCTCTTAAACATGTAAAATACTCTGTAATTACAGTTAATATAGAGCAGTATAGAGACCTGTAATATAGAAATAAAGTCTTAGTACTTATGAAATGTTTTAAACACAATCTGTTAACTGCTTTTAAAATGAATCAGGCTCTCATCACTGCATCAAGGCTTCTCGATACCTTTATGTCCATTTTGAGTGCATGATAATGAGAATTATGAGTAACTGTAATGAAATGCTCTGGGCTAATGACCTAAAATGCTAGTATGGTACACAACCTTTAATTCTGCTTCATGCTAAAGCTTTAAAATGTATTTATAATTATAAAAAATGTCGTTCTATTTTAAGAAGTATTGAGTGTAATGATAATAGGGAGTGTAAGAGGCGGAAGATTCAGTAAGATTAACAAGAATATCACAAATCGAGAGAAGAGCGAGCAGCTGACTTTGTGTCCGTTTTGAATCTTCTGTCTGAGGAGATGCATTGTGGTACTGCTCATCAGTTTGCTTTTTATGAGCAGGTGAAATGGTAATGAGAAACATTTAGTGTGGACAAGGTAGTTTTAAATAATTTTAAATATTTTCTTTTGTTAAATATCATATATATTAATATTAAGTATAATTATAGACATGTCTATATTATGACTTATGTCTATATATTAAGACTTAAAGACATATTATAGACATATCTTTGCAATTTTATTTTATATGGAATTTTTATGACATTAACAAAATTAGTAGAAAAATGGATCCAGATGCATGTTGATAATGAGAATTCACTTAGAATTCTGGTTAAATGATTGTGAAATTGTGTTAAAATGATGACAAAATTAATTAATCCTGTCAGCCTCTTTCAGGCTTTACATAAAATATCTTACTTTATATTACTAAATTATTGTTTTTGAAAAATATGACCTGGACATATTGTAGATGGCGCCGCGGAGCCATTTTGCAGTGTTCCAGCACGAGGACCATAAGACATGAAAGCCTTCATCGTATTGACAGTTAGAATGTGTTCAAGCCGGAGCCTTATCACGCATGAGAAGTTTGGTATGGATTGGATAATGTATGTGTCAACGACAACAAATGAAATTTTCATGGCACATGATCAAAATTAGCCATGGTGTCATGGACGCCCCCTGCAATGAAGACTCAAAAGCTCTACAGTTTAATAAGGCCAAAATATGAAGTAGATCTAATAAATCTCTAGGAGGAATTTGCAAAATTACAACACCTGGAAATGTCAAAATTGCTATTTTCAATTATTATAAACAATTATTTTGCCCGAATAACAAGAACAAATGTCGCAGATACATTAGGGCCTTCGCACTTTAGTGCTTGGGCCCTGATTACACACTTTGACAATGCTGGCTGTAAAACACATTGTGTTTGCACTGAAAAAGTTTTAAAGATGTTTCAAGAGGAAAATATACTCGTTGAATTTAAAGTAGCAGTGTCTAAAGGTATTTTGTGTTAAATCTATTAATCTAAGTAACTGCGAGTTTCTATAATCCAGTAATTTTTTTTTACAACTCGAAAAAACTGTACTGTGCAGTCAAAGACTTTTTCTGTCTATTCTTAAAACAGTTACTTGACACGCTCTATTGGTTTGTATCAGAATCATTTGTAACTCTGAATTCCTTAAAGCTTTGTACACTGAGAATTAAAATAGTGACACTTGCTGATAGAGATACAGGTACTGTGTATAAAAGCCATTCAATGTAAAACCTCAATGGTAGCATTTAGCCTGTAGTCATCCCCCCCTTTCACGCTCCTTTTGTTTTTGTTTTTTTAAGCCAAAAGGGGCCATATTTGAACAAGGCAGATGCACCTTCAAGTTGCCACGATGACCTACATACATATCTGCTAGTTAGTGCTAATAAGATATTAGAAATTCACTCCCACAGAGTGAAGCGTAAATGTGTATTTTATAAAATATTACTATATCATTAGTTTGATAGTTACATTAAAGTGTCCCAAAAGCCTAAAACAGCACAAACACTACTTAGAGGTCCAGTTCAGTGACTCCTAGCAAATGGCTTTCCGCTACCCTTGCCTGTGCCGGGACATCTGTTAGAGTATCAGGTTGTAAACATGTGTTTTTAATGCTGTAAAGTTGGGCACTTTTACACAGGCCCAAATGGGGACTGGGTTCATTTTGGGGCCAGACTCAAGTGACCATTATTATGCATCTAAGTTGACTATATTTCCCCAAAGGTTATCACTTGGATACATTTATATCTCACATTTCCAATACCTGAACTCTGTTTCTTCAAATTTTGAATCTGGTAACATTTCTAGGGAGTTTTCTCCGAGACTTAAACTAATACAACATTTTAAAAACGACTAGACAGTATTTAATGGTGGTATTCACTGACTGTTGCTACAGGTGTGCGAGGAGCAGAAATGTGAGGAGGAGGTTTTCCCCTTAGCTATGAACTACATGGATCGCATCTTGTCAGTGGAACCCACGAAGAAGAACCATCTGCAGCTGTTGGGAGCTGCCTGCATGTTCCTGGCATCTAAACTAAAGGAGACAATCCCACTGACTGCGGAGAAACTCTGCATCTACACTGATAATTCAGTCACACCTTCTCAGTTGCTGGTATGGCATTCTGAAGTAAACTATTTCATTAAAGTGCTCTCTCTGTTTTGAAGCTAAGATTCTGAGGACTTTTTTTTTTTTTTTCATGTAACATCCATCCTGCAGGGATGTCTGTCTCAAAACAAGATGTCTCAGTAGCTAATGCCCAGATGCTGTAGAATGTATAGTCCCAGAGAATGACTTGTAATAGTTCTAGTAACCTCCTAACATTTTCCACCTTGCATTTAAATAAATAAATAAATAAATTTCACTATTTTTCCACCAACATATGAGGTCTTTTATCTCTAAATATCAGCACAGTTATTGTAGTGTCTCATTGTCCCACGAGAGTATTTCCTTAATCATTTCAGATACCCCTTTTCTTACAGTGTTACTTTTAAGCCCCAAATCTCCCAAAAGTGACCATAAGATATCTGTTAATCCCTCCGTCTGTCTGTGTCAAATCCCACTTTGAACCTGGCCTTCTGTCCATCTTTGTTTTCACCCACTCACAGCAGATGGAGCTGCTGGTTTTGAATAAGCTGAAGTGGGACCTGGCTTCACCCACCCCTCTTGATTTCATCGACCACTTCCTGTCTCAGCTGCCTGTCAACAAAGAGAACAAGTCGATACTGAGGAAGCACGCTCAGACCTTTGTTGCACTGTGTGCCACAGGTATGCATGAGGCTACATCACATGCATCGCTGTCTTTATATATTGTGGTTGAAATTTCTCTTGAGCAGAGTGTGGTAATAAGACTGACTCACTGGGTTAGTACATGCCAACAAATAACTGATGTACTTTTAAACACCCAACTTCATAGTTTTCTCTACTAAATTGCATAACAATTCACTTATTCCTAATTGCTCATATTTGATGCATAAATAGACAATGGATCCACTGCTGTCTGACTACTATAATGTGCAGTGCTTTGGAGCACAAATCAGGTTGCAGTCTCCATCCGTAGAGCTGGTAGATGCCAGACCAGCTCAACCCTGCTGTCTGACTCAACCTTCCCTGGTGAAACTGTTGTGTCGTGGTTCGCACTGTCACCTCACAGAAGGTTTCATGGTTTTTAACCCTGGCTTGGGCCTTAGTTATTTTGAGTGAGGCTGGATGGTTAAAAACAGTTATGGCATTGTTTGAGAGAGGGCATAAAAGGAGGAGCTGCTTCCATGTCTGTAATGTGGGCAGGCCAAAGCAGCTAGTTTGTGTGGACTTTGTGTCGAAAGAAAGAAGAAAACAATGTGTAGAAAGGCATCAGCTGAGCTGTTAAATGATGATTGATGGGATTGGGGTCAGCTGATCTGCTGTGATTATGGCTTGTCTGCTTTAACTAGTCCTGTACGCAATCTTTGGGTTTTCCTAAACCTTTAAAGCCCCTATAACTTCTTAATTTCTTGCTTTTATTAAAGCATCTTCATATATGAAACACATTGCCATCAATGCATGCTCCTGTTTAACACAGAACAGAAATTCACCTCAAGCATCTGTATTTTTTGTGGTTTTGAATGTTTTGTTTTGTTTGTTATTAATCCCCATTTAAAAACTAACAAATTTACATTAAGTTCCTTTGATTCTCTCCAGATGTCAAATTCATAGCCAGCCCCCCATCCATGGTGGCAGCAGGCAGCATGGTGGCAGCGGTAGAGGGCTTACAGATGAGAATGGTGGGTAACACCATGATGTCTCAAAAACTGACAGAACAGCTGGCTCAGACCATCAAAAGTGACCCGGTGGGTACATCTGTTCACAGCATGACTGGTACACATTACATTCACTTAGTCACATTAGAGGAAAGATGTTAGCAGAACGAGTGTGTAATTAGTCCTGCTCCGCACTAATACTGTTGATTTACTGGAAAAAAGAGCAGAATTGAATTTAACAGGGTGTCGAAGAGAGGGAGAAGGATCCTGAGGAACCCAACAGATGCTATTATGTTTGTCAAAACGCAGCTATTAATGGGACTGTGTTGGACTGTTTATAATACGTTCAGGTTTGTTAACTTATCCAGTATTTCCAGTCTAATGAATCCCTCTTCAAACACAACAATAGAAATGGTCATGAGATGAGTCCATACAGGGAGTCATCGCGTTCCATTTACTGATATCAACAGTCAAGTTTTGTGTTGATTTAGTTTTATTTATATAGCACCAATTCACAACAATAGCTGCCTCAAGGCAATTAATATTGGAAGGGTTTGTTTTTTCTTTTCTTTTCTTCTTCTGTTTTTTTAAATGGCATCTTGGACCACAAGTGTTTGATGTGAGTGATGCAGTAAATAACGATCAGGTTGGGTTCTCTTTACTGGGAAATGTGGCTGCTTCTCCATCGGCCATCACAGCAGCTGCACCGTCACTTGCAGCGCAACCCTGCACATAACATTTGTTCAAAGACGCCCTCACAGCAAAGTTTTCTAACTGCAGGATGTGAGACAGCAGCCCTGGTATATTTTTCTCAGTTTCAGACACTGCTCTCATTTACACACAGTAAACAGTATCGCACATGGCTGACACACACTCTTCTACACGTCGTCAGCTGTTGCATATAGATTTGAATCTCCAAACTAAGGACCCTGGAAAGAAAGTGGGAGGACTCCAATCACTTTCTTTCCAGGCTCCTTAGCAATCATCCAGGTCATGGTAGTCTGTGTTTCTATGTAGGTTCTCAGTCTTTGACCACTGTTTATTGTGACTGTAAGCCTAAGCTGAGACCTTATCTTTTTAAATTATGTATTACTGTATAAATTGTATATAAATTACTCTGAACTCTCACTTTTCAGGATTGTTTGAGAGCATGTCAGGAACAGATCGAGTCTTTGCTGGAAACCAGCCTCAGACAGGCGCAGCAGCAGCACTCATTTGCCATGGAAACTAAGAAAATGGGAGAGGACCACTCAGCGACGCCCACAGATGTACGAGACATTAACATCTGAGCTCTAGCAGTAACGCTGCTGGATGAAGAAACAGAAACAGATGAATTTGATGATCGTATAATACGCATAAAAATATGCACGTCATGGAGCATTTATAAGTAACTGGACTCAACAGTCTGTCACAGCTGTTCATGTGAAGTCAGTATGAACTGTGGCAACAACCATAGCGAGATTCTCAGCAGATGGCGTTATTTGCAGAACTGGAATTATGCTAATGCAGGTGAAAAGGCTGAAAAAGTAATGTGTTACAAACAGTGTGTTGATGAATGCAGGCAGGTAGGTGTTCAACCCTTTAAGACCTGGGCTTGTAAGCACTGAGTAAATTCAAGATGGATCCACAAAGGCCTACAGGGCCTTTTTGAACTCGCACCTCCTGGCAAAGTAAAGAATTTGAGCTTTAGGGGCTAACACTAATTATTTCTTTTAAACGGCTATGAAGCTCAAATGTATCCAAATTTTAAGAAAAACACATCGAGGCACCTCTGTAAATCAGTCTGTTTATATAAATGAAACATCCTTTTAAATATGTGTGGAAATTAGTTTTCATGGCTTTTTTTCAGACTGTTTCTATTTCAAATTACAATATTTCCTTCACATTACATGTTATTTATTAAGGTCTTTTTACTGCATTATACAGTAATTTGATGTCATGGGTCTCTCTTGTTGAATTCAGTAGGTGAATTTAGAGAGGTTGTCTAAATGTGAGTGTATTTTAAGTAGAGTAATATGAGAAATGACTTCGACATTCAGGTTTTAAACGTAAGGTATCCACATGTATCTCTGACAGTCTGATAAACTCATACAAATAATAATTCTGAATAAGATGTAATACGAGTTTATTACAGGGCAATCCTTTGATGGCCACCTAAGTGGTAAATACCAGTAGTTTACAATATGATCTTTAGTTATTTGCTTTAAGACATGACTAATGAAGTTATTGTTCAGCTTTAATTCCATGTGAACACTGATTTTCTTGAGTCAAGGCCTAAAATCCCCCCCATTGTATTTGGCTAATAAAATATACTATATCTACTGTAAAATGATCTCATGACTTGGTGCAAAATTGGTGTTGATTTTGTATCTCTGGTATACCAACATAGATGGCTAACTCCACTAATGTTATAATGTGATGTTGAATGCACGACTAGCTCTGAAGCCAAAGGATGAGCAAAGTCCCAGGGATTTTTATTTTTTCATTCCAATAAACCTGTCTGTTCTTCTACAGAAATGTAGAAAGGTACCAGATTTTCTTTGGGGGGTGAAATTTTCTGGTAAAACGTGCTTTGGTTCCATTGAAACGCACATTATCCCGTTTGCTGTGGCTGCAGGTCAGCGCTACCTATTGCAAAAGTAGATTTGCGGTTCTAATGGAGAGCAGAGACTAAAACAACTTGAAGCATAGGCTTTAAATAGGAAGACTATAAAAGCAAAACCAGCCAACTTTTAATCAAAAATTGAACATGACTTCTACTGGAACAGGTTAAATGTCCATAAGGTCTCATGATGACGATTTGGCTAAAGAGCAATGACACTGAAAACTCTGGCAAACCCATGATGGGTTGCTAGGGCTAACACACAAACATTAGAGAGACGCAAACATCCACAAGCTTAAAAACAAAAAAAGTCACTTAATGGTTTTTGAATGAAATTTCATGCAAACGCAATTACAGCAGATGATACGGTTGGGGGAAAAAAACTAAGTGCCAAATTATAGTTAAACTAATAATAAAAACTATCCAGGGCATTGGATGGTTTTTCCAGCAGTATGCCACAGAACATTTCTGGTTTTCATTCCATCAAAGGAAAATATTGCATTTCAATTTTTATTTTATCTACTAGTAGCAGTTTCTTAGCAGCTATTTGACCATAAAGGCCTGATTAACACAGTCTCCTCTGAACAATTGATGTAGAGATGTGTCTGCTACTGGAACTCTGTGTGGCATTTATCTGGGCTCTAATCTGAGGTGCTGTAATGATTTCTGAAGGTGACTGACCCCAGTCACCTCTGCTGCTTCATCCTCAGCAGCAGAGGTGACTGGGGCGGTACACATGTGAGCCAGTTTCTTCGTAGCACTTGATGGTTCAAAAGTTTAACAATTTTTCTTACCGGAATTTTGTTCCTGAGAAAAATGAGATCCACAAATGAGGGCATTCATTTTAAATTTTGATAGAACAGTGGCAGTATAATGTCCTCGTAAGTGGATATCAGGCCCTTGTAGAGCAAAATTTAGTATTTTGGTTTAGACATCCCAAAATGTGATGTCCACATATGTGGACGCCAGGTCCTAGGAGGTTAAAGTAATGGACTGTCATTTCTCTTTACTTAGCTGTTTGGTTCTTGCCATAATATGAATTCTAACAGTTGTCAAATAGGGCTGTCAGCTGTGCACCATCCTGACTTTTACACAACACAATTGATGGTCCCAACCCCATTAAGAAGGGGTGGCTGTAGCTCAGGTGGCAGAGCAGGTCAGATACTAACCCCATGTTTGCCTACTGGTGGTGGTCAGAGGGCCCGGTGGCGCCAGTGTCCGGCAGCCTCGCCTCTGTCAGTGCGCCCCAGGGCAGCTGTGGCTACAATGTAAAGCGCTTTGCTTTTATATATTTGATGTCTTCAGTAGGTTGACACATTTGTGGTTGAACCATTTTACTATAATCAGACCTTTTGAATCTACGCTTTTCTGTAACAAATAGACTCAGATGTTATTAGCAAATTATTATCATTTCCTTTTCAAAAGAATGGTCCAATGTGTCCTAAACCACAGGACCAATAATAATAATAATAATAATAATAATAATAATAATAATTAAAGCACCATTGCTTAATATTTGGAGTTTTTATCATGGGTGAGACTCAGAAACTTCTGGGAGATTTCATTTGGTTTAAAGCTCAGAAGAAAAAGGACAATTTAGCCATAACTCACATTTGCCTGAGCAAGAAACGTCTAGGATGTGAACTGCTAATGTGATGTCCGTCCTGGTCAAACTGCTGCAAAAGGCTGAGAGACTGAGTATAATGTAAGTAAAAACAGAATGCAACAATTTATAAATCTATTAAACCCAAAGATATGAAATGTTAAAACTGAGAAATATATTTATAAAGATATTGTCCACACATCTTAAAAATAGGTTGGGGCAAGTCTTCATCACCAAGAGTATGAAGCAATGCTGTTATAATAGATGCAGTGTACAGTTTAGGATTATCTTGCTAAAATAACGTCTTCAGTGAAAAAGATCTGGGCCCGTATCCCTAAAGATTCTGAGAATCCTCTCAGAGAGCTCCTAACTTAACCTAAAAATTCCTTGCCCGGAGTTTTAGCTTAGAAGTGATTCCAGAACATTTTCAGTGAACTCTGAGCAAGGAATGGATGGAAAATCCTATCTTAGTGAGGAGGTGTGGTTGACCCCGTTGCTAGGTATGAGTCATCATTTCAAAAGCCGTGATTGGTTGATCCTACAAGTTTGATGGAAATGAGCTTTTGGTGATAATGAGCAAAGGATGTACCCTCAAATCAATAAACATATTATATACTCTAATCTTATGCTGACTGTAATTGTAAATAATATTTCACATTCAAGAAAATATCTGGAAAATGAATAGTAAGCTGTAGGGGTTATAGCCATTAGAATCTAAAATATGTGAAAACTTAAACTCATTACACCCTGTTCAAATAATGATTTGTGTCTTATTTGCTCATATAAATATCCTAGCTGGCATATTTTGTACTTTCACTCCCATATGGACCCCGTTGAAAACAAGATGGCCTATCTCAAGAGGCTGTCCTTAATGAAGTAGAAATCACAACGTTACAAGTCCAGTGTGGTCTTAACGAGGGTAACATGGCTCAGCTTTTAGCAATGTCTGTGATTGCAGACCCAAGTCATCACTGCTGCATTGTTGCATTTTCCCGGTTGCCAAATACCTCGGGGTTGTGATTACTTTCGTCTCCGGTGTAATAGTGTTGTGGTGTCGAGTTGGTGAAGTAATTGCATCTCTAAGGAGATCCACCACAAACATGATTCCTGCACGATCCAATCTGTAGCATCTCAATAATTCCCTGTCATCCAGTGTTTGCAGGACATCTCTCCTGCCTCTTCTGTTGGCCATTTTGTGCAGCTGCTTAGGGGAACTCCTAAGCCACTAAAAGTCCTCTTCCCTGCTCTTAGCAGATCTTGCCTTAGGAGCCCTTTTAAGCGCTAGGAATCTTGAGGAATAGCTTTTATATTAACTGGGATTGTCGTGTCACTTTTAGGGGAAATTCTAAGAAAACGTCATGACTCTGAGAATTTTCTTAGAATTTGGCCGCTAGGAGCCACTTTTTGCACAAAGATTCTTTAGGGATACGGGCCCTGATCTGTAAGAGAATGTATGTTGCTCTAAAGCTTGTATATACCTTTCAGAATTGATGGTACCTTTTCAAATGAGCAAGCTGCCATGTCTAAAGGTTTGACAAACAGTAAAGCTCAGAGATGCAGTAAGTGAGCACTACTAACAAGCTGGGTGGTCTTTTTCTTCTTTAGTCCAGAGAACAGGGAATGTTTTCTTCCAAATTGATTTATTTTTTCTCACACAATTTGCATGTGCAAAATAATCCCAAAATGCAACAGTACAACATTCTGCCAGTTGGCAGAAAAATAAAAGAAGAAAAAAAAACCACACACAAAAACCCTATAGTCACGTTGTGTGTGCACATAGTGGTGTATTTAGGGCTCTTTAAGTGTTTAATGGAAGTGTAAAAATGATATACAGTGCAGTTAATTTACAATTTAGTACACTTGAGGTGTAAAAAATATATTTTTAGGCATTTAATGAGTGAAGAATATTTTAAATAAGTCTTTGATTCTAGTTGGTCAAGGACAGATATTTATTTGTACTTCTTGTGGTTATCCAGCAGATGGGGATGTTTGTCTCTTTAAGATATTCATACCCCACATCCAGCGTTTCACCAACTTCTCTGACCTCCTCTTTGGCTAAAGTGATGTGCAGTGTGGCCTAAACCTGACCCAGTACCTTCTGTGTGCTGCAGCCATGGACACAGTAAGTTACTGTACAAACAGCTGAAAAACAAGTAAGCCAGTTCTGATGTGAGAAATCTGGTCATCATAGTATTTTTGTCATGTGGCCTTCAGTCCCATGTTGGCTCCCAAGGATGGGAATGTGAGAACAGTAAGGTCTCAGTCCAAGCAGGATTTCTGACATCATCACTATAGTAGTAAGTCTCAAGTCTGCCCATAGATACTCTACGGTTTCTCTGAATGGTTATTAATATTTATCCAATACTACTTTTGCTGATGCCGCTGTATAGCATCTTAGTCCTGCTAACTACATAGCAATCAGCAGAAAGGCAGTCAAGATCCTAAACAAACAGTCTTTAATGCTTATATTTAGTAATATGTCCAACAAAAAAAAAAAAATCACACTGTACTGCTCAAAACAAAACAAAACAAAAACAGGCACAAAACACTGAAAATAATACCTTCCTGTTGCTATTATTAGAAAACATTATCCTGACCCATCATACAACCTTTTTTTGGCAATCCTTGCCACAGCAGGAATACTGAGTTCCTGAGCTGTGGAAGTAGCTGAAGCAAAAACTCAGGTGTGGGATTAAATCTGCGAGGCCACTGGACTTGACTTTCAGTTGGTCTTGATGTAATTCTGGCAAACCCTCAGGAAACTCAGTAGGAGAACTCTGCTCATACTGTGTACAGTGGAAGTGGGGTGCTGCAGACTTCTACTGAGGATATAATCGACCATGGAGGGATCCCCTCAATCCTGCTAATACGCCTTCTGTAGAAGATCTGGGACGGTGCCTCTGGTTTGGCAGACTGGGTTGCGAGTCCTATCTTTATGAAGAGCTACCATAGGTTGAGAGGCAGGTAACACCCTGGACGCCAGGTTGCCAGTGTGGTGCAGCCAAATACAGCATACCAGCACAAACCGTAGACAGGTCTCCAGCCTCTACCAGGGCCAGCACACACTGGGGCTATGCTTAAATGTGAATATACAAAGTCAAAAATTAACAATCATACTTAAAACATGCTGTAAAGAAATTTCAGACAATTTAAAACTGAAACTCGGAAACTCGTCTGCTCTTGATGTTCTAGTTTTTATTCTCTCAGTAGAAGACTTGGTGCTATTAAAGGGGTTCAGAGTAAAGATTAATTCTGAGAACAAAATTCAAACATCGTCTGTGTACAAGTTTGATATGAGGTCATCAAGGACGGTGTAGGTTTCAGTAGGCAGTGATTTCGTACCTGTTGATCCTTATCTGGATCGTATCTAAACTGCTTCAGGCAAAGTTAAGGTCGCCACATAAGTTACCATACCTATACATCCTGGTAAGAAGTTACCACTGGCATACTACAGAAAGCCCAGGGTTTAACCCTGAACTTAGCTGGATGAGACAGAATGCTGCTTTGTACTATAGCCTTCTGACCTCAACATAATTAAAATACTGTAGGGCTGTGTATAAACAAAAGCCTGCAAATCTCAATTAACTGAAGCAACACTGTAAAGAAGAGTGTGCCAAAAGTCCTCCACAATAACATGAGAGACTGATAAAGTCATACAGAAAATTATTACTCCAAGTTATTGCTGTTAAACATGTTTTTTAAGCTACTGAATCATGAACTGTGGTTGCTTTTGAAATGGTTATGTGTTCTAAGAATTAAAAAAAAAAGTAATAGTGACCACTTTTATTCTTATATTGCTTTCTAATTAGCCTAATAATTTCATGTAAATCACAGAATCAGGCGTAAAGGTCTTCTGAAAAAGGCAATTAATAATCCAACACTATATTATATATAGAATTATATAGAGGTTTAACTATATACCTTTGCATATCTCTGCTTTGTGCAACGTGTTTTCTGCGAATAAACTTCAGGTGCAAGTGTTGTGAGGTTGTACTGTGAATCCATTCCACCACAAAACTTGATTTCTAACAAATTCGACTTTTATTTTGAAGGTCACGCGTGGCAGCGTCGGTTGCAGCCGGTACTGCAGCCTGTTGAATGGAGGCAGCGGGAAGAGGCAGTTGTTCTCACTTCCAGTTATCAGAGAACCTGTGTGAGCTCCGTTTCTCAGTATGAGTTCTTAAGCGGAGGAAGTGTTTGTTTTTTTTTAGAACGGAAACCCAAGCGATGCGCACACACAGCTGCTGATAACAAGAAGCGGCACATTTTATTGAGTCGCCTAAAGACCGCGGCTGTGTTTATTACTCAGAGCAGCAGCAAAAGGTGAAGCCAGTTTGCAGAGGTGAGTCCACGCACGAATACCACGAGGCTTATATCCTGTCAAGATGTTCACGCAGAACAGCGGCCAAACTCTGTGGCGTGTTTCTTTTTCTTTTACTGTGTTTTTGTGACCGGACGCATTTCATATCCTCTCGAGCTGGAATTCAGTAGAAAAGTAACTTACGAAGAAGAGATCCTTTAAAATAGAAGTGAAAACCCCTTTTTTAGGTCAAATAGATACAGCCCACTGAAAAGGGGAGAGCGCAGATACCTGCTGGTAGTTACGTGTGTGGAATGACCCACAGAACTTCATGTAAATAGGTACGCAGTCACAGACAGTTCAGCTCTTTACGTATAGTTACATGTAATGACTTTGGGGAGGCGTCGTGGATCTTATACCAGTAATTCTGTATGCCAACTTAAAGCATAAGATCGATAACTGCACCGCATACTAACCCAGTGTTTGTTTTTGGGTCAGTAGATGTATTTATAACTGTCATTGTTGTGTTGGTATATACGTTTTTAACCGTTCGTGAGGCGATTTTTCTTGAGACCAGTTGTACTTGTCAATGACATGAAGCGGATGGAGGAAACAGTAATACGTTATTTCATTCTTAGAACACGGGCAGATCAGACTTCTCAGAGCATTATTTAATGATCTTATTGTTGCAGCTCTAGATAGACTGAGTAATTTTCAACTGCACTTATGTGAGTTCCTCAAATATCTGGGGATCGACCTGTCACAGAGACCTGCAGTTTTTTTTAGGATGCCAAGATAACTTTACCAAGTTAGGCCTATGAATAGCTCACAGTTTGCAGATGTCAAGCAAGTGACTACTGTCACCTGTTACTTTGTAACCAGAATTGTTTAACACCACGTAACTTCAAAGTAAAAGAAAATAATGTATTGTGTGTATAATATGGCCAGAGGTAAGAGGACCATTTATGGGGCAAGGATCAGCAGAGGCAGGCTGATGCTTGGCCTTGCAGTGTGGTGATAGTCTGTAGGTAGCATACAGAGCTTTGTAGATCCTGTTACTTTTTACTGTCTGACTGACAGGACGTTGGTACAGGGAGAACTCACTTGGCTATTGGTTGCTTGGAGAAATTCCAGTTTGACAAATGCCCTCATGGGTTTTTGCAGACTCTGTACTGTGCACTCTTACACTTCAGTTTATTACATTAGGATTAGGGGCTCACTAATTGGCACTTGGCTGATTTCTTTCTTTTTTGTTTTGTTTTTTATTCAAAGGGCACTGATGAACAGCCCTCAGCCAGTGTCTCCCAAAGTATACAATAGCATGGAAGTCTGTGAACAGTTCAATCTAATTACAAATTTGTCATCAAATATTACAGTTGTTTGTTTGTTTGTTAGAATTTCAAACACCATAAAACTACCAGAGGGGTCATTTTAACCCATCCTACAACAAGATGAAAATTAGGTTGTTAATTTTCATCTAATTTTAAAAATTATTAATAAGAGCTAACACAGTAAATATGTAAGATTTTTTTTCATTAGTTTTTGTTTTACGAATTGTTTTATTTTGATATACTGATTTTTTTAATGATTATTTTATTAGAATTATTATTATTAGACTCAATAGAGTTCAACAAACAATAGTTTACACACCTGAATAATGTAACTATTTTAGGAGAAGATGATCAATGAAAGGTTAATTTTGGATATTGGTTACCCTACTATATAAAAAGAGCACTCACTGTGAAACATTGAACAGGTCTTTGCCTATACAGGTGCTGGTCATAGAATTAGAATATCAAAAGTGAAACTTGTATAATGTATATATTCATTCCACACAGACTGATATATTTTAAGTGTTTATTGCTTTTAATTTTGGATGATTAAAACTGACAACTAATGAAAACCCCAAATTCAGTATCTCAGAAAACAACAACAAACTTTATTTATATAGCACATTTAAAAAACAGTGGTGTACCAAAGTGCTTAACATGCAAGCGAGTAGGATGAAGTAACAGGGAAGGATGAGGGCTATGGCAAGGTACCAAAACATGCTAGCAGGTTGAATGGCATTAAAACACAAAAGCAAAAGAATTGCATAAGGAAACTAAGTGTAAAGGATAAAACAGTCAAAATTAAAAATGATTAAAAGTAATTAAGAATAAGCATTAAGCTAACTGACAAGCAGGCGTTAACTGGTAGAAAAGGCGAGGCTAAATAAGTGGGTTTTTAATCGCGATTTGAAGGAATGGATGGAATCAGACTTGCGTATAGCGATGGGGAGGTTATTCCATAAATTAGGTGCAGCCAAGGCAAACGCGCGGTCACCTCTAGTCTTCAGCCGGGATCTCGGGAGTACCAAGAGTGACTGGGAAGATGATCTTAGTGCTCTAGTAGGGGTGTATAATCTAAGAAATGTAGAATATTACTTAAGACCAATACAAAGAAAGGATTTTTAGAAATCTTGGCCATCTGTAAAGTATGAACATGAAAAGTATGAACATGTACAGCACTCAATACTTAGTCGGGCTCCTTTTGCCTGAATTACTGCACCAGTGCAGCATGGCATGGATTTGATCAGTCTGTGGCACTGCTCAGGTGTCATGAGAGCCCAGGTTGTTCTCATGACACCATGAGAGCAACCATCTATCATGGTCCTTAAACCAGCTACTGGTAGCTTTGGCACTGTGTGCATCTCCATAAAGCTGGTCAGCAGCATGAAGTGCTCTAAAACTTCCTGGTATACGGCTGTGTTGATCTTGGACCTCAGAAAACACAGTGGAGCAACACCAGCAGATGACACCCCAAACCATCACTGACTGTGGAAACTTTACACTGGACCTCAAGCAACGTGGATTCTGTGCCTTTCCTCTCTTCGACCACATCTTTTCCTTCCCCTCGCCTCTCTACTAATTTACTTGGACACCGAGCTATGTGAACAGCCAGCTTCTTTTGCAATACCCTTTTGTGTCTTGCCCTCCTTGTGCCCAGTGGTCATCAACTGTCAAGTCAGCAGTGCTCCCCATGATTGTGTAGCCTACAGAACTGGACTGAGATTTTCTTTAAAGGCTTTTGCAGGTGTTTTGAGTTAATTAGCTGATTAGAGTGTGGCACCAGGTGTTTTCAATATTGAACCTTTTCACAATGTTCTACTTTTCTAAAATACTGAATTTCATTAGTTGTCAGTTATAATCATCAAAATTAAAAGAAATAAACACTTGTAATATATCAGTCTGTGTGGAATAATTGTATACATTATACAAGTTTCACTTTGTAAATAGAATTAGTGAAATACGTCAACTTTTTGATGATATTCTAATTATATGACCAGCACCTGTATTTTAAAATTGACCTCACATTTAACTTTTAAAGAATAAGAAACTCAATTTAATGAAGTATTGTAAAGTACAGCAATCATAGTAACATAAATTAAGCTTCAATCTATATCCCTGGAATTCATCAAGCCTGAAACCAAATAGTTAAATCTGCTCTGCATTTAACTCAATTTAACTCATTTAACAAAACATTTTTGTGGCATGCAATTTATTGAAAACAACGCTTAAACTGAAACAGGCTGTTTTACAGCTGATCAAATGCTTAGGACCACACCTCCAAAAAAACAACAACCCCGTAAACCCCCACAAAACAGAAATCAAAGTTCCAAAAATGAACTCAGAAATGAGTAGCTCCACCGTTATTGTTGATCATTTTAAATATTTGTTGCGGTGTGCTTGATGCAAGTGTTTCTATGAGGTGAGTGGGAACATTTCTCCAAGTGGTGAAGACAGCTGCAAGAAGGGCATCTACTGTCCAGAACTGTTGTCCATTTTTATAAACTTCCCTCGCCATCCATCTCCAAAGGTTCTCAATTGGATTGTTTTACCTGCCTAAGAACATCTGTGATATCAGGCAGGTACGTAGTTCTTCTCTCAGTATCGGTGCAATATACTTCCACATTCACTGCATGTAGTTGGGGGAATTCCCTCAAACTGTATTTACAAAGGCTGCCTTGTTATGTCTGTAAAAAGTGGAACATGTAGCTTACTTAGATGAAGTTAATTTACCTGTTTTATTTACAACTGGAGCACTGGCTCAATAACTTTTACACATTATGAGCAAAGCCAATTGGCCACTCTAAAAGTGAACAAGTTCCATACGGTGTATTTATTTGTATATATAATAGAACACTTTTAGAATTAGAGCAAGAGAATTATCTCATAGTTACCGTAATTGTTGGGCTATAAGCCGCTACTTTTTGCACAAGCTTTGAACCCTGCGGCTTTTAGTCAGGTGCGGCTTTTTTATGGATTGTCCATGATTTTTGTCATATCGTAAGACGATTTGTTTTGTTTGTTCCGCTGTTGTACGGCACTACATTGCCTGGCGGAAGGGCATGTGATATGTACCCATAACTTGTTTTTCAAAATATTAATAAAAGGGGTGTGTCTTCAAACAGCCATCTCTTTCCTGACAATTCCCTTTGTGCATATTCTCTTACATAAGATAAGTCAACATTGAAACACCTGCGGCTTTTAGTCAGGTGCGGCTAATGTATGTACAAAACAGGATTTTCCCCTGATTTTAGCTTGTGCGGCTAATATTCAGGTGCGCTTTGTAGTCTGGGAAATATGGTAATCAGATAGTTGTCCCAAATTTGGGGGGGAGGAAGGCACATCACAAAACAAACTTGGTTGCCCTTTAATATGCTACACAAAGCTTTATTTTCTGTGGTATATTTTCTGTGCTTCTGATAACTTGGTGTGATATTTTCATTGCTGATTAGAGGTGGTAGACTGCCACTGCTTATTTCTATTTACTGGCAGATGTTGTGCAGCTTCCTGTAACAGATTTTTGACACAAATAAGTGTTACTCTGCTAAGTTAAAACTGTATTTATGTTACAGATAGGAAGGAGTGGTAATATTTTTCTGTCTAGCTCCAACATTAACGTTATATATTGGCGTCTCTTCATTGGCTCTTCATTGAAAATCCTACTCCTTACATACAAGGTCTGAATAACCAGGACCAATCTTATCTCAGAGACATAGTACCATATCTCCCCAGTAGAGCACTTTGCTCTCAGACTGCAGGCTTACTTGTTGTTCCTAAGATATTTTAAAGCCGTATAGAAGGTAATGCCTTCAGCTTTCAGGCCCCTCTTCGGTGGAACCAGCTCGTAGCTTTGATTCAGTGACAGGTTACCTCTATTTTAACATTAGGCTTAAACTTTCCTTGTTGATAAAGCATATAGCTGGGGATGGATCAGGTGACCCTGAACCCGGCCTTAGTTACACTGCAATAGGCCTAGGCTGCTGGGGGCTGTTCCTCCTTCAGTCACATTTTTTCATTCACCTTTGTGTTTATACATCACTCACTTAATCATTAGTTGCTATTAATATCTGGCTCTCTTCCACTGTGTGTCTTCTCTCTTCCTACACTCACCCCTTGTTTGTCGGTCACAGCAGGTGACACTGTCACTAAGTTCTTGCTCTCAGGGGGGGGGGGGGCGTTTGATTGTTGGGGTTTCTCCATATTATTGTAGTGTGTGATGTGGCACTATGTAAATAAAATAAAGTTGGAATGAATTAAATTATTATTAGCCACAGCTGCTAAGTTAATGATAACTTAACTGATGGCTAATAATAGTAAAATGGGTAACATTAATGTGGGTGCCAGCCAGATTAACATTTATGATAACTGTTTAATTATTAATTGTTGTTGAAACAAGAACTTTACTGACCTCAAAATTCCTTTTACACTCTCCAAGGTGGTGGTTTAGTGTTAGTGTAGGTTTGGTGAGTTAGTGTTCACGTCTTCAGCTGCTGGTGATGGGAGGGGCTGCCTGAAAATCTGCAGCAGTCCCTTTGTTATGTGTCAGATGGAGGAGGCGAAGTTGGTACCGACGATGTCATTACTGTTGCAAAAGCATAATAATCTAATCTATTTAATTAATAATTAACAATTATCACTAATTGTTAGTATAAATTAGTATCTTAAGTACCTACTCAGTACTTATGCTGCCTTTAGTGCAAAAAAACCAAAAACGTACCATTGCATTTTCAGAATTTAGGTATCAAAGGTTCTGTAAGTATTGGTTCTGGTGGCATCCTTATACCACAAAGTAGTAAACCCTAAACTGTTAGATCATCCATATGTTAACCCTGGGACTTCCTCAATGCAGAGGGCTCTATCCCGTGGATGGACTGGTATCCGGGGAATTTAAAATCTAGGTTTACACTTTGGCTATTTGTCACATTCCTGGAGTCACCCTCAGAGTAATTTTTGTTGCATAACAGAGTGCATAGTTCTGCTGGGAGAAACTGCTGCTCCCTCTACAGTGTTGACATTGGTGGTACAGTTGTGGTCAGAAGTTTAAATGCATTCATCCTGGGTATGAGTGTCAGGTTAATGGTTTCCTTCAACCGTACTTTTTCTAGAGTGAAATGTTTGTACATTATACATCCTTAATTACTTTAAAAAACAAAATTTGGGTGCACAATTTTAAATTTCTTTTAAATTTTATAAGTTTTTAGAAGTCAACACTAGGGGTGGGCGATATAAACGATATACGATAGAAACGATATAAATTTGGCCAATGATAGAGATTTTGACTATCTCGCTCTATCGCGATAGCGCATGTCGATGATGTCATCAAGCTGCGCATGTTTTGGTCGAAAGCATCACAGCGGCTAAAACCATTATCATCTGCAAGTTATTCCAGGCGACAGTCATAGCAAAGAGATGAAGCACTTTTGAAATAAGGGGAAAGCCAAAAACTCTGCTTCCTCCACTTCCGTAACATTGATTCATTAATGTTGAATTCTCTCGCAGCTGTTCTAATCCCATGTTGTTGCAGTATATTAATAACTAACCTCGTATTGTGGATGAATAATCTCAGTTGTTCTCCTGACTGAAGTTTGGCCCATGTATAGCATCATGCTATGCGATTGCATTTGTCCCTGACCACCAGAATCCCTCACGTTAACTTTTAATGAGTGGAAAAAAGTTGGCGTTCATCTTCCAGCTTCACTGTGCTAATGTTATGCTAACATAGCTGTGTCGCTAGCAATCACGTAGCACAACATGTTTAGGTGGAAGCTAGCGAGCTAACTTCCTGTTAACTTCTAACTCCGTTAAATTTAATAAATTCTGTTTTCATGGATGCATGGATGTTAAACTTAATTGTTACAGCTGGTAAAGCAGCAATGCTGATGATTTTATTAAAGATGAAAGAATTTAGACCGTTTTTAACTCTCAGTATTCGTTTGACTTTGGGACCTGAAGCGGACGGAGTTTTCGACCCAGATTACTCCGCAAAGCTCCTCACTACGGCAGCCGCAATGCTCTGACAATCCATCAAGCAGTGCACTTACCAAAGTTGTACTAAAACATTTTTTAACAGATTTCTGCACGCCAAAATCGGTTCGAGGTCAGTAAGCACAACCAGAATTCATACATAAGGCACACTCTCGATTTTTGAGAAAATTAAAGGATTTTAAGTGTGCCTTATAGTGTGGAAAATACGTTATACAGAAGAAAAGAATATATCGTGATATATATCGTTACCGCACATGCTTCAAATTATATCGCGATATGAATTTTAGGCCATATCGCCCAGCCCTAGTCAACACAGTGTCAAAAGTATGGATACAGGCTCAATAATTTACATAATTTCCTTCGGGATTAATAAAGTTTTCTGAAAAATATAGATATATTTACATACACTTACTTAAATCTTTTAACAAGTGGTGCTGAAGATTCTAAGATGGCTTTTAAGTTGACGAGGCAGAGCCCTATTAAATTCTGGTTAGTGATCATGTCCAGTACAACTGGTGATTTCTCTTGGATAGCACTCATTGGACTGACCAATTCTTAGAACAATGGCAAAGTCCAAGGGAGCCAACTCAAAATTACCATGGCATTCATGCCCATGATGAGTGTATCAGAATCAGAATCAGAATACTTTATTGATCCCTGGGGAAAATTATTTTTTGTTACAGTGCTCCATTTTAAACCAACATTAAGACAAGACAGACAATACACTAACTAAGAATAGTACAATATATACATATATATACATACATACATACATAAGTCACTCATAGATAAATAGTTGGAAAAGAAACGTGTAGTTGTAGCAGCAAACAGTGTGTTAAGTGGATGCGTTGTACAGGGAGATGGCCACAGGCAGGAATGATTTCCTGTGTCGTTCAGTGGTGCTTTTCGGTAATCTCAGTCTCTCACTGAACGAGCTCCTGTGACTGACCAGCATGTCATGGAGTGGGTGGGAGGTGTTATCCAACATTGTCTTTATCTTGGACAGCATCCGCCTCTCCGACACCACCTTGAGGGAGTCCAGCTCCATCCCCACAACATTGCTGGCCTTACGGATTAGTTTATTAAGTCTGTTGGCATCTGCGACCCTCAGCCTGCTCCCCCAGCATGCAACAGCATAGAGGATCGCACTGGCCACAACAGACTCATAGAAAATCCTCAGCATTTTCTGGCAGATGTTGAAGGACCTCAGTCGCCTCAAAAAATAGAGACGACTCTGGCCCTTCCTGTAAAGTGCTGTGGTGTTTTTAGCCCAGTCCAGTTTATTGTCAATGTGTACTCCAAGGTATTTATAGTCCTCTACAATGTCAACACTGACCCCCTGGATTGAAACAGGGGTCAAGTGTTTCCTGGTCTTCCTGAAGTCCACGATCAGTTCCTTGGTCTTTGCCACGTTGAGCTGCAGATGATTCTGCTCACACCACATGACAAAGGAGTCGACCACAGCCCGGTACTCTGTCTCATCATCCCTGCTGATGCATCCAACCACCGCAGAGTCATCAGAAAACTTCTGAAGATGTGTACATAAAGTGTACATAAAATTCTGACCAGAACTGTATGTGGATAATCGGTATGACTTTCAACCTTTTTTAAAATCTGCTTCCATGTTCAGCATGTAGACGATCTGGAAAGACTAATGGTTAAAGAAAATGTGGGAACACCTAATACCTGTTGAGATGATTCACATTAGGCCAAGACAGGTGATGATCGTGTGAGGGGCAGACTGTAAGAAATTGACTAGGAAGTTATTGAATTTTATTTAGAAAAAAGTTATTTCAGTGGAACATACTCAATTCCCCAGTGTAACTCTGTAGGCTAATGACTAAAAAAAACCTGCACAATGATAGATTTCTAGCTCTACACAGATGAACTTCGTGTCTCAAAAATATAGGTCATCTAGCTAAATTAGACTTGGACAGAGGTTGGTGTAGTGTGATTTATTAAAGGATCCCTGGGTTTTGGCTTCATAGCCCAAAGAGTAGGGTTGGGTGATATTAGTTTAAACTTTAACATGGTTTGTGGTAACAGAAAATAGGAAAGAAAGTTTATTAATGCAGGCAGCTTGCAGACAAGTGTAAGTAAATTAGGAGCATTTTCCATCCTTTTGTTTTCATAAGCTACTGTCAATAATAGCCCATTTCCTAATGTGAAGTGTGAATTTACTGAAAGAAGGTGTTGGCAGCAGCATTTGACTGGAAAGGTAGTGATACACCTTATATTTAGTGACACTGTGCAAGTTACACACAAAAAAGCCTAGGTACTGTTTTCCCTTGAAGTTTAATACTTTAGCTTGTCATCTTGCTTTAGTTATTGCTAACATTTTTTTATATCATGTAAAAATGTATAGCTGTATATTGCAAATATTATGACAATATGATACAGCACAGTCTTCCCTAAAGGTTGACATCTTTAATGACTTTAAAAATCGACAATTTTGTGCACAAATGTGAATGTATTTTGGAATTTCTTACTAATGTTTGGTTTATTTTTGTCCCTTAGAACATTGCACTTCAGTAAGATGCTTTCAGTAGCCATCAACAAGCTTCTGGCTGGATAATTAACTAATATATGTTGTCTTGTGGGCTCAAGCATGCCTATCTATTTCTTTCTCTCTGACTCTCAGGATTTGTAATTGCATTAGTCTGAGTACTTTCTCATGACAGGGCTTCTGTGATAGGATTAGTCGTCATGCTAGCACAAATCAACACTTGCACACAAATACACAAGCACAAGAAAACTGACTGCTATTCTTTCACTGTAGGTCAGCAGAAGTACCATTATATTTTCAGGATTTTGGTATGTCTTTGTTTGTTTTTGTAATGAACACTTGGTTATCTTTGCATTGAGACTGGAAACAGCAAGTTAGTCTACCCAGATGTATCAAAAGCCACGTGCACCTGGCAAAACTGTGTCCTAAAATTGCTTCCAATTCAGCTAAACTGCATCTTCAGTAGCTCTTCTGGTGAAATGTATTTGTTGTTAACTGTTGGTTGTACAAATATATCTCTGAACCATGACTCTGATATTTATTTACATAAATCACAAGCTTGTGATTTGGTGTCATTGTAAAAGCCTATTTTAAATGAACTATTAATGATCTTTACTTCAACCTAATTGAGTTTGCAGTGTCAGCTGGTTTACTTTAAAGAACACTAAACCCAAAATACATGGACGGAGGCATATTTCTTTTTTCAGTAGCATTGTCACTAATGTTTGGAGTTTCCACTTTTCTTCACTATGTTGCCTGTTCCATTAGTCAAAGCTGACTTCTGTTGACATGTGGTGGTTTGTGTAAAAATATCTTGATACCATCCAAGCCTATGGCATGTTTTGTTCATTGAAGTTGGATGAGGAAGTTACACTCAACATCACAGACTGATAAGATGTAACGGTGGGGAAGCATCTGATGGAAGGTTTGGTGAAGTAGAGGTGGTTTGATTGATTTTTGGTGTGTACCAGATGGATTGTCATGGTGATAGTTATGCACACAGTGACACCCAGCAGATTTCTTCCTGAGTGAATCATGTTGTCAAATATAGACGCTTGTTGATTTTGACTGTGGGTAACACATGTTTAGAGACATTCAGCACAGCTCAAGTTGTACTGAACAGCTTTTTAATTCTTCTGCGTGTGTGTGTGTGTGTGTGTGTGTGTGTGTGTGTGTGTGTGTGTGTGTGTTAATGCCAACAAATCCTTTTAACACCACATGTGGTGAACGGTGCACAGATGGTCTCACTCTCACACACAACCTGCGGTCCCTGGCACACACCTTTTTGAAACATTTGGAATGTCGTCTCACTCTCCCACATGTATCTGGATGATAAGCTGTTATCCATTTGGTTCTTCTTTTGGTCAAACATGTCAAACGTTGAGTATTTGGGATACAGCTCAGGAGGTAGAGCAGGTCATCTAATCAGAAGGTTGTTTTAATCCCCGGCTACACCAAATTATCCTTGGGCAAGATACTGAACCCTAAGTTGTGCTCTGATGCATCCATCAGAGTATGAATGTGTGTGAACGTTAGTTAGAAAGCACTTAGAAAAAAGAAAGCATAGTTGTGTGAATGGGTTACTGAGGCAAGTTGTAAAAAAACTGTCCAATATTTCTGAATTAAAACTCAAAGGAAGAGTAGGCCAATAATGAATAATGTGAAAGACTCATTGCCAGTTATCACACATGATTCATTTCAGTTCTTGCTGCCAGTGGTGACACAACCAGTTCTAAATCATTTCTCACATGGTGATAGAGATTAATACACAGACACCAGACCGATACCAAAACCCAAACTTTTCTGGGCAATTTTAATTTTCATTGACCAAAGGTTAGAGATAAGTCCTTTGCTTTCTTTGCATCCAAAGTACGACAAACCTCTCAGTGCCTGTGTATTTATAACCATAACCCTGGCTGCACTCTTTTGATTACTCTTTCACTGAACACAACTATGAAACTAGCTCGCATTTGGGGAAAGCTATATTTTGCATTTCCTGGGTGTGTAAGTGTGATTACACGTGACAGCCATATTTACAAAATTAAAAGCAGAATAATTATTAACTGACCTCATTTCAAAGAAAACAGTTATGTTTCAGACACGTGGGAAATGTTTACACTTTTTCTTTCTGATAATATGTTTGTTTGTTTGTTTGTCTGTTTTTTCAAATTTGATGTTAAAAGAAAAGAAGTGATGGACTGTTAATTTTAGTATTATTAAGTATTGGGACAGTCATAGAGTTTTTGTGATGTTGCCTCTGTACCACCACCACAGCAGATTTTAGATCAAACAGTGAAGACTGAAGTGCAGAGTTTCAGCGTCATTTCAAAGAGTTAAACCAAAAGTATTGCATCAACTGCAGAGGAGATGTAGACTGTTTTTGTGATTTGGCACTATGTAAGTAAAGTTGAAGTGTAGTCCTCGATTTTCAGAGGACAAAACAAGATTTTAAAAGTAATTGCCCGATCACCAAATGTGGCATTTCTTTCCTTGAGACCTTTGAAATGAGGCCTTCACTGCTACCATGCTCAGTTGCTCCTTATTTGTGAGTCTCTCTGCCTTCAGTAACTGAAAAGGGAGTTTTAGACATTGACTTTATCTGTCCCTCACTGGGGAAAGTCACTTGTTAGTAGTACAGTAAGGTTCAGGAAGAAAAAAGTGAAATGGGCATATATTAGAAAAATAAATAGGAAATTTAAATCAACTTTAAAAAACAAACAAAAACCAAAAAGGTTACCAAAAGATAAACGTGTGTGTGTGTGTGTGTGTGTGTGTGTGTGTGTGTGTGCGCGTACGGTGTTTTGATATTCCCTGTGTGGGGGGTTGTGCAGTCTGACTGCTGTCAGGATGAAGGATTTGCAATAGTGCTCCATCCCACACAGTAGCTACAGCAATGATTTATCATGATTTATTATAATTTCACACTGGAAATTATAATACAGTTTTACTAGTTCTGTCAGCGTTAATCTCGTTAAAATGACGTTAATGCCATAACAGCATTAACGCGGCATACCTAAACGCGGTTAGCTTGTTAGCACGTTGACGCCGTGCAGCCCCACGCACGGGCGATCCGTGGTAACTCACTAACGGAGATTTGTCGCGTTAATGTTATGGCGTTAATGTCATTTTAACGAGATTAACGCTGACAGAACTAATTTTCACTGGAATTTTTTTTGTTTTTGTTTCGATGTTTCGTTTTAATGCACAACTCCGTAGTGCTCAGTTGTCACCATTTTAATGCAAGTGCATTTTCCACTTTGAACTAAAAGAATGATAACACAAGAGCAGCACTGATGAAACTGTCGATTACTAAAATATTAAATAGCTGCAGCTATTTAAGGATTTCCATTAGGTGGTAGTACCAGGTACTTTTTTTTTTTTTTTTAAGAGTAACTGAAGTCACTGTTCTGAGAAACTCTTGTGTTGCTTTTGCACTACGCTTTAGGTCAGTAATTCTCTTGGCAGCCATACATCCCAGTGTCAACATTGTCTCCACCATTTTTGACAGATGATGCTTCTTTTCTCTGTTGTCAGACTTTTTATTTACATGTTGCTCCTCAATACAGTTTTACAGTTCTGTTGCAGGTCTGTTCTTACTTGCAAATCTGGGTGAATTGCTTGTGTTGCCATCGTTTAGCACATCAGCGTGTTAGAGCTGCGCGTTAAATGAATCATCAAACCAAAATATTTGTGTAGGATTTTATTTAATAATTGAATTATTCATATAACTAGATGAATTGTTGTCATGCCTTTTACTGTTCTGATAAATTATTGTGTTTATTGCGCCCAGTTTCAAAGAACTGACAGGTTAAATGCCCAGGTGTTTCCTGTTGCATTGGTTCCTTACTCATGTACCTGCAGTGTAGGTCAATAGTTGCAGACTGGTTCTTGGTCATCATGTTAATTAATTGTTAATTAATTTTTAATTGTGAATCACAAGAGGCTCATTTTGGGGTCATATTTAAGGCCAAAAAAGAAGCACTATGAGTCATAGCACAAGAAACTGATTTGTACAATGTGTGGAAAATTGCACAGAAAGAGAGACATGTCACCAACAAAAAAGGGCTACATCCAATGAAAGAAAGTCTGTGTAGTTTCTGGAAAGCAGAGTACCTGGAGATCTGCATTTTATAGAGACAGGCTGATCTTGTATCTTTGCACAGGAAGCTGTGGGTTGATAGAAGTCTGTCTCTCTGGTTCTAAATAAAGCCGATGTAGCTAAAGCCGCTTTGCTGCATCAGCTATCAACAGAAGTTAAAGCAGCCTAGAACAGGGGAGTATTCCCAGTATGTAACTTGAAAGAATCAAGATCAACATAATAATACATTATCAAAATATCCTGGTTAGCCTAATCTTATTTGAGCATCCATCATGCAAGTTCCCCACTTTCAGAACCTCAAAGAGATGTGGTGTTTAGCTGCAGCACCTTTCACCTTCTTCCTCCTTTGCATGCTAGCAAAGTCACAATGCAATCTTCCAGTTCTATATACAAGTATTACTGTGCAACTCAACCACAGCTAAATGCGCTCATCACCTTTGAATGTTTTAATCTCAGATTCACGCCTGTCTCCAAGGAGATCAGTTTTGTATATTTGTAAAATGATGAAACTGTGTTTTAGTATGCTGATTATTCAGCTGCGCTTCCCTCTCTCTACAGCAGCCAGCTTCCATAATGGGATCTTTTCGGCGTCCCAGACCTCGATTTATGAGCTCTCCAGTTCTGTCAGACCTTACCCGTTTTCATGCAAGCACACCTGCTCTACAGATCTCCAACATCACTGTGTGGAACAGGTGAGCTGACTTCAAACAAGAAATCCCACAGTACTTTAGCTTGATCTTTGTGATCCATATTTAATTTACATTTAAAACCAAAGTAAGCCGAAAGTGACTGTAAGCTAAAATTTGAAGTGTTTTTGTTCTGTTGTAATTTAGTATTTTTATGAAGTCACTTTTCCATCAGCAAGTTTCATCTTCCCCTTTTATTCAAAGTCGGTAATTTATGTCAAAGGGCCTGCACTGACCTGTTACACTTCAAAATTTTAAATAGGCAGCAGTTAGAAGTTTCCACATATATAACAAGAATATAACAAGAATTTGCCTGAATGGAGCACTACATTGGCTCAGTTCATTGGTATAAATATCAGACGTTATCAGTTCTAGACTGCACGACTCCATAATCCCAAAACAAAATGTACAGATATTATCTTACTTTTGTTCTACCTTTAGCACTGGGTTATGTTTTGTCATGTGTATAAACATTGGTTTTAAAAAAACAGAAAAATACAATAAGAGAAGAAGAGGTTATATTGAAAGTTTCAGAGGTTAGAAATTTTCTATTTGGTTTCATATCTGATTAGCTTCTAATTTTAGTGATTTAATTTATATTGGTAATGGCCTAATGAGGGCTGCGTGGTTATGTCTAGAGTTATTATCATGATAACAAGTCTTTTTTATTTCCAGACTGACCATTTTCCTGAAACCTTTGTTACTCATGTTTGTGGTTGAATGAAAACAATTCTGCAAAGAAAAGTGGGCACAGTTCTTCCACAGCGACATGAAAGAGTCATTGCCGGTTGTTGCAAATGCTTGATTCCTGTTTTTGCAGCCAGAGCAGGAAGAACTGACTTACTTACTTACTTTTGATTAACAGATAGCTGATTAAATAATCTGTTGAGCCCCTTTGTCCCTGGGGGTTCATGGGCTGTGCCGCCAGGTCTGTGATTTAACTATAGACTTAACATAGCAGCACCTGGTATCCAGAGAAATGGCAGACTCTCACAAAACCATTTTTATGACCACCAAACACAGCTAAAACAACAAACAATCAACAACAGGTAGACAGATTCTGCGAAAAGATGTCAACACAAAGTGCGGATTCCCACATTCACCCAGTGATATTTACACGGATCTACACAGACAAACAATGTCTCTGCTGTCTTCACGGATATTTCAAAACCACAAGTTTTATCACACTCTAACCAAAATTCACTGAAAAAGCAGCAAAAGAAGACCAAAATTGTGCTTCACGTTAGAATTTATGCTAATATTTTTTTAATCTTACCTTTTCTGTCTGGCTTCCAAAAAAAAAAAAAACTCAGATAAAAACACATTTCCTGCATAGCTCCCTCTCCCAGCTTCAAGAGTAGTTTCATAAATCACTCTTTTCTACCTTATTCGTTTGTTTATCCACAGATGCATTATGCACCAGTCTACCATTGTGTACAGTGGGGTGTCCGCTTTTTGTTTTACAAAAATGACCTAAGTTATACTGTTCAACAAAATTTTCAACTTTCACAGATGGTGCCAAATTGTTCCTATGCTTAGCTTAGCCTCTAATTAAACCTGTGTAACTTTGCTCTGTGTCACTTCAGCAGCATTGTTCTGTCCACAGGTAATGTTTATATGTTGATTCATTCAGTTTTTGGTCTACTCCAGCATATTTTCAAAGGGTTTATATGCTATAAAAGCTAAAAAAAACAACAACATTAGTCCAGAAAAAGAATTTTTCATATTTTTTTCAGTGTTCCATCCTCAGTTATTTTGACACAATTGCATCTGATGTGATGCTTACATGATTATTTCTCACATGTGTTAGCTTTAATACCAAGATAGTTTTTTTTTGTTTTGTTTTTTTTGAAAATGGAGTTTATAATTTTAGAGAAATATTCAATTCATTTTGGGCATGATGTTTTCAAGCAGGAACCCCAGAAAGCCCATAGGGTATTAAAGGTTAAAAGAAAAAAGAAAACCCCCTAAAGTATCTTGATGCGTGCTCTATTATCCAGGTAAGGAAATCCAAAAAGGTTTATTCTGCTCATCTGCAAATGTACTCTATATAAGGTTGGGGAAACCTGCATAGGCTGAGACTGAAGAAGTCACTTGGATGAATGATGAAATGTTTCTCCCACTGAAAACGCTACGTCCAGATGAACAGAATCAACTTTTTGAAAAGTATATGAGGAATGTGGAGGGCCTAGACATGGTCCCAACATAGCTTAAATTGCTCCTTTGCATTGACTCTTCATCCCTGTGGAACTGTACTAGAGGGTTGGAAATGTTGAGGGTGGTGGAGAATGCTTGGCTGGTTTGTCCCAACTAGGAGCATGAAGGAGCTGCACGCTGTACTAGTTGAAATCAAGTCAGAGGTAGGACTGCCAGTCTAGGACGGACTTGTAAATTTCTTCTAGGCATTCAGTTGTATTTAGGTTTGGTGACTGCTAAATGCCATAGCATGTGACTCACATCATTACCATCTGTTTCTTGCTATGATGGCAACTGCACTCACTGGCAGCAGTTGTTTTCTAGCAGGATCATGTGTGACATCACAAGACTGAAACTGCTCATAATTGCCTCAAAGAACTAGTAAAGAGCTCAAGACGGTCACCTTGGATTTACCTCTGAACTCTCATTGACATCTGAATTCAGATCAGTTAAATTTTACTAGCGCCAAATCACGACAAGAGTTGTCTCAAGGCATTTTATATTGTAAGGTCGAATAATACAATAATACAGAGAAATACTGAGAAAATGACCCCTTATGAGCAAGAACTTTTGCAACAGTGGAAAGAAAAAACTCCCTTTTAACAGGAAGAAACCTACAGCAAAACCAGGGAGGGGCGGCCAGTTGACTGGAGAGAAGGAAGACAGGACAAAGGCACACTGTGGAAGCGAGAGAGAGATTAGTAATAACTAATAATTAAATGCAGAGAGGTGTATAAACACACAATAAAGGGGGAGGGGGTTGTTGAGTGAAGAAGAAACACTCACTGCATCATGGGAAGTCCCCAACAGCCTAGACCTATTTCAGCAACTAAGGCGGGGCTCTATCTAATATGCTTAACTATATGCTTTGTCAAAAGCTTTAAGCCTAATCTTAAAAATAGAGAGCACGTCTGTCTCCTGTGTCCCAAGTGGTGGCTGGTTCCACAGAAGAAGAGACTTGAAGCTGAAGGTTCTGCCCTATTCTGCTTTTATATATCCTAACCTTATCACACGATTTGCTGAAGAAGATTTGAAGGAGTCAGGAATTACCAAGAAGTGCATGAGGGTGCTGCAGGATATGCACTTAGAACAGCAAGACAGTGGTGTGATGTGTCGCTGGTGTAACAAATGAGACTGCATCAGGAATGGGGTTAACAAACAGATGTGGACCAGCAGGAGTTTTCATTGACTAGGAAGGGAGCCTGGAGAGGTGGAGGCATACTCTGATCAAGAGTAAAGAAGAGTGAGAGGGAAGAAAGGTTAATTTGCAAGAAACAGATGTAGAGAAGGAGGAAGCGGTAAACAATCCAAAGCAATGACTGGTGTACAAGAGAAATGAAGAGAGTACAGGCAGGGTGGAATGGGTGGAGAAAAATATCAGGGGCGATTTGTGACAACAGGATGCCAACAAGGGTGAGTCAAATTCCTCGTTTGTGTGTACAAACTTATCCAAATAAAGGCTGTTCTGATTCTGCTGATTTGGTGGCAGTGCCAAAAGCGACCGGGATGGATAGGAATTAGGGCTGCACGATTTTGCATAAAATGAGAATCACGATTTTTTTGGCTTAGAATTGAGATCACGATTCTCTCACGATTTTCTTTTCCAGTATAAATATTTATTGCACTTATTAACTGCACATCAACTTCGTAACAGTTGAGACTGAACATAAAAACAATAAATAAACATAAAAACAACAAATGTCTCACGTTTTGTTGTTGCCGCAAAATGTTGTACTGCTTGAAATTCCGTCTCCGTTGCTGGACGCTGCGTGTATAGAGCAGGTAGTGCAACAATAGAAAAATAGTTGCGGGACGGCACTGTGTAGCGTTTGTCTAGGGTGTTGATCATTTTCCTAAATCCCTTGTTTTGCACAGTGTTGATGGGAGCCATATCTTTGGTCAGGTGATAAGTGATAGCCTCCGTAATTTCTTTGTACCTGCGGGAGTTCGACGTGTAAAGGGAAGCGCTGTATAAGGTTCCCGTTATTGATGTTTGGGTGGTTGACCGGGACGGATTTTCTCCTGTCACTTTCTCGTCATCCCTGACGTGCTCAACGTTGTTTTTTCCCTGCTAATTTTAGCATCACACGGCACAGCTTCTGTATCACGTGGTATAAGGCTCCGCCCTTGTTATTTGTTGAGCAGGAAGAGTGAGCGCTTGTTTTCATGCAGATTACGTCCCGGATCAAAATGCGATACAATCGTCGTCGTCTTTTTTTTTCTTTCTTTTTTTTAAAAATCATTGTCATTTGGAAATGAGATCACACATAAGTATGAATCGAGATCGCGATTTTCTAACGATTAATCGTGCAGCTCTAATAGGAATCAAAATGACTCTTTCAGAGGGATGGCTCAGTTTGTGCAGTTTGGAGAAAGAACTGGAGATAAGATTGTTTCGAAATTATGCAGAAGAGCGACAGTGGAAAAGTACACAATCTTTCAGTTCTGAGGTTTTATGTATCAGAACAAAAAAATCATTGTGTCCTTCACAATTCGCACAGATTATTGAAATAACCTGAGATTAACACTTGACATATCTCATCATGCATTTTATTTTATTTTTTATTTTTTAAAAGAAACTAAGCCAAGGTGTAGATGCAGTGTGTGAAAGATGAAGTACACCACATGATGCAGTGGCCTGTATAACCACTTTTAACAGCAATAACTTGAAGTAATTTTTTTTTTGAATGATTTTATCAGTCTCTCACTTGGCATTCGCATACCTAAATGCTTCAGACTAACAATGCATTTTTTATGTCATTTCATAGAACTGGACAAAGGGTGTTGAATATGGAACTGCCAGGCAGGAGAAAAAGAGGTAGAGCAGATTTATGAATGTAATGAAGGAGGACATGGCAGTGTTGGCATTACAGGAGCGGATACAGGGGATGGGGTGAGAAGGATGAAGATGAGCTACTGTGGCTTCCTCTAAAGGAAGCGGCTAAAATAAGATGGAGAAGTTACAGTTGAAAATTCTTTATCCTACTGCAGCTCAGTTTGTCAGGGTGTTTAGATTATTTTATCACTGACAGGAGGAGCTCACACCTCTGAATCTGTGGCCTGTTTCCTGCACTCCACAGCTCAGAGCAGGATGTTTAATAGGAAATAGAGGCAACAGCAAGGTCATATCCTGAGAACCAGCTTAGCTGCATGCAAGGACATTGGACATAGAGAGGACACACTTAAATGCAACTGACCCAAGGAAAAGAGAAACAGCCTTACCTAGAGGCATTATATTTTAGGTTGTCTTCATCCGTATGTATATATGTCTCATTCTTAGTAATGCAATTATTTTCAGCAACACAGATTTACCCTTAAACTCATGTGTCTGTGAAGGTTCTCAGTCATCCAGGTCATCGTAGTCTAAGGAGCTTGGAGAGAAAAGCGTCTGGACTTCTTTAAGTTGCTTGAAGACGTTTCACCTCTCATTCGAGAAGCTTCTTCAGTTTTAAGGGTCAAATGGTGGAGAGTCCCAGATTTAAACACAGTGGGAGTTTCCCACCCAAAGAGGGACAAAGGACCCCCTAATGATCCTCTACCTAATCACATGAGCCAAGGTGTGAAAACTGGTGTGGATCACAATCAGCCAGGGTTTCGGGTGAGCTCATTGTGAATTGTAGCCAACCTTTACATGGACGAAGTGGAAAGAAAGGCTCTTGGCTCTTTTAAAGGGAGAGTATCCAGCCACTGGTACAGATATGTAGACGACACCTGGGTCAAAATCAAAACACAAGAAGTGGAATCCTTCACTGCGCACATTAACGCAGTGGATAAAAACATCAAGTTCACCAGGTAAGACACAAAGGACGACTGTTTGCCTTTCCTGGACTGCGCTGTGCACATTGAAGAGAATGGCAACCTCAACATTGACGTTTATTGGAAGCCCACACACACGGACCAGTACCTCCTCTTTTAGTCCCATCACCCTCTGGAACACAAACTTGGAGTAATTAGGGCCCTACACCACTGGGCAGAAAATGTTCCCTCTAAGCCTGAAGGGAAAAAGGAACACACACATGTAAAGGAAGCACTCAAAACATGCGGTTATCCTAATTGGGCGTTTGTAAAGTCAGCAAAGATGCACAGAAAAGAAGACCAGACACCAGCGAGGGAGGATAAGAAAGACAGACGCAACAACATTGTCATCCCCTATATAGCCGGTGTATCAGAGAAACTCAGAAGAGTTTTCTCCAAGCACGACATCCCGGTGCATTTCAGACCCAGCAACACGCTCAGACAAAAACTGGTTCACCCGAAAGACAAAACTCCTAAACACAAACTTAACAATGTGGTGTATGCTGTACAGTGCAGTGAGGATTGCCCAGACCTCTACATTGGAGAGACCAAACAGCCACTTCACAAGCGCATGGCACAACATAGAAGAGCCACCTCCACAGGACAAGACTCAGCAGTCCATCTGCATCTAAAGGATAAAGGTCACTCTTTCGAGGATGCCAATGTTCACATTTTGGACAGAGAGGACAGATGGTTTGAAAGAGGAGTGAAAGAAGCCATTTATGTCCACTGTGAGCGACCATCTTTGAACAGAGGTGGTGGTTTACGACACCAACTGTCTGCCATCTATAATCCAGTTTTGAGATCCCTTCCCAGACGCCTTAACGCCCACTCACCTCCTGGGCCATCTGACCTCAGGAAATCGCATGATAGGGTGGGGCCAGGTTTCACAATGAGCTCACCCGAAACCCTGGCTGACTGTGACCCACACCCATTTTCACACCTTGGCTCATGTGATTAGGTAGAGGATCATTAGGGGTCCTTTGTCCCTCTTTGGGGGGAAACTCCCACTGGGATATTCCTCTCCTTCCATCTCAAATGTAACATCTGACATTAGAGGGAAGACATTTTTACAATTTAAGTAACACTCTTGGTATAGAGTGTTTGTCTTTTTCATTGGTTAGTACTAAACCTAATAACTGGTTGGGTCACTTCAAAGTTTTCATTTTGTTCTTCTTAAGCCAGTGTGTGTGGACTGGCTGGTGTGATTTGGATCATTGTCCAGAACGCAAGTGCGCTTCAGCTTGAGGTCAAGAACAGATGGCTGGACATACTTCTTCAGGATGTTTTGTTAGATGGCAGAATTCATGGTTCCATTTACCACAGCAAGTCTTCAGGTCCCGAGGCAGCAAAACAGCCCCAGACCATCACACTACCACCACATTTTACTGTTGGTGTTAGAGTCAAATTGTTAAATGTTGCCATTATTGTACTTAAATTTGTAAGTCTTGGTTCAAACTATATGATTAAGGACTTTCCTTTGTTTCTATCCGGTCGTTAAGTCTGACGTCACTAGCCGTGTCTGGGCCTAAACTCCGCTGCAGGTCCATATATCAAACGATCACTATGGCATTACTGTGAGTTGAAAAACTGTCTAAAGTCTTTCATCTTTAATAAAATGATCAGCGTTCTGCTCTACCAGGTGTAACAATTGAGTTTAACATCCAGGCATCCATGAAAATGGAATTTATGACATTTAACGGAGTTAGAAGTTAGCAGGGAGTTAGCTCGCTAGCTTCTATCTAAATACAATATAGCATGTCCTGACTGCGGGGTTTTGGAAACAAATTAAAACGTATAGCTCTGTTATCACTTCCAACATAAATGAAGACAGAAAACTAAACAGCAGTGACGTTTGTAGGGTTACTGAAGTTTGGCTAGCTGGTACATAATGATGTGCTACGTGGCCGCTAGCGACACAGCTATGTTAGCATAATATAAACAAGATAACTTTTTTTTCCACTCGATAAAAGTTAACGTGAGTGTTCTCGTGGTCAGGAACAAATGTAATCGCATGGCAGGATGCTGTAAAAGGACCAAACTTCAGCCAGGAGAACAACTGAGATAATCCATCCACAATACGAGGTTAGTCATTCATATACTGCTGCATGGGCTGGGCTTTAGTTACATCCTAAGGTTTTAAAAACTCAGCTTAAATAAATGATTAGCGGTAATAAAAGCCGAGGGAGGTCAACAGTGATCACTGACTGTTTTAGGAGCTTTTTGAGATTAAATAGAAGAAAATACAAAACATTAAACATGTTAACAACACAAAAGCCATATTAAACGCAGACTACTTTAGACCCGGAAGTAGGGTTAGTCACGTCATCACTTAACGACCGTCCTCCCCAGCCTGTTGAAAGGTGGGGGAGGCTATAGTGTTTAACTACAGGGACATCGTATGTGAAGCTTCTGTTTCTGCTTTCTTATTTAGTGAGGATGTTTTACTTGCCATTTATGACCTCACCTGTGCTTGTGTATGGTGAGATGGTGAGAACGTTAGAGGGGTTAAGCCATATACAGGGTGGGGGAGATTACCCTTTGGTGAGCAGGAGGTCACACAAACGCACCCCCAGACACACACACACACACACGCCTAGTGCCTGACACCATAGGGGGGGGTTTACAATGAGTGTTTGTGAAACTGTGTGTCACAGAAATAAGAGGCTGCAGGGGAAGCTGGTTCTTTGAAGTGGTCTGTCACCAAGGGCAGAAGGGCTGCTCTGAGATCCTTCCCTTGCTAGTATGTGAAAGACCGGTTGAGCTGTTCGTCTTGCTTTGTTAACGGGAATACGTTTCTGAACCAGCGGGGCCTGTGGAAGCGCAGACCCAACAGTTGGTATGATGTTACTTTTACACCAGATGTAATGGGACACACACCTTCCAAAAAGTTTAACTTTTGTCTCGTCAGTCTACAGAGTATTGTATTAGTATTGTAGTGGCCACAGAAATTGAACTCTGCTTTCCAAAGATGACATATATTACAGTTCATTTATGCTATTATAGTCACTGATTGGAGAGGTTGTAATCACAGAGTTGTGACTGTAAGTAGTAAAAAAGATAAATATAAGAAATTTGAGTTACAACTTTGCAGCTCTCAATATGGACACATTTGTGTATAAATTTATTTTCTGTAATTGTAGTGTGTGTGTGTGTGTGTGTGTGTGTGTGTGTGTGTATAAAAATAAATAAAATTTTAAAAAATGTTACAAGTGAAAATTTCAAAAGTTCAAATTTGTTCTACACATTGTCACTTTTTTTGAAAACTCTCACATTTTGCATTATATTTATTTATTTATATTTATATTTTTTGTCAAATAATGCCACCCGGCCAATAAAATGAGTTGAAGGTGGTGTGACTTTCATTTGGGGAGGGGGGGGGCTCTCTGCAAGCTGCACTACATGAGAGACATCTCCATTAGGAGGTAAGATACAGATCACTATTTTACATGTTTAAAGTGAAATAAGTGTATATAAAAATACTTGTATGTGCATGAATATGTTAAGAAGTATATTTGATTGTTCGTTTTACTTTTTAAAATTTATTTCTAGAGTAAAACTGTTAATTTTCATTCGTTACCTCAAGGCAACACTGTGCAGTTAGCCCAGTTTTTTTTCAGGCAATATAATACATTAGCATATGTGTGTAGAGATGTGTTTGACTATGATCATACAAATGCACACAATGTTTTTTACTTTACAATCTACTGATAATTACAGGACATGGACGTTAAAGCCTTTTATGGAAGGAAACCAAGGGAATGTGCAGAAAGTGTAGAAAGTGAGCTTTCAGGGAGTGACAGTGAAGTAGAGGAGTGGATCCCTCAAGAGGTCAGAGGTCAGCTGATAAAGTAATTGTGTGTGTGTGTGTGTGTGTGTGTGTGTGTGCGTGTGCACCCGTGCATGCACATCTTCCTGTTGCATTTCTTTCTTTCTAATACTTTTTTCTTTTCGATGCATGGTGCCAGGGTGCAGTGGTACACCAAAAGCAATGTGCCGCAAAAGCAATGTGCACCTCAGCTTCACCCCGACCCCAACTGCTTCCTGAGGTTCAACACTGAATGCACAAGACACCCTGAGAGATCCCTGATCAAGTGTTGGATGTATTTTGGTGTTTTATTGTTCTGTGAAATTGTTTATTTGTTGTTTGTTTATTTGTTCATTCTTGTCGTACTAATAAAACTTATTATAGAATAACTTGGTGTTTGACTACACTTGTTGCACAGTGTTGCGTTGAAGCAACAAACCAATATCTGTTTGGGGGGGGGGGGTCAGATTTTATGATTGATATATTATTACGGATCCTAAAGCTTCCCCAAAATAGGGTGGAATTTCTCCCCCCCCCCCAAAAAAAAGTCATGCAGTAGAGGGTTAAAACGTTATATTTTTTGATATTTTTGTGAAAGTCTTTGATCTTTACTGCTCTGTGGTGAAAGGCTGATCAGGTATTACCATGTGTGCCTGACCAGTGGGGTGACGTAGGATTTTCAAATTGATACTATAGGTGCATCTACTAAAAATCTTGGACAAGTTTTAATATCTGTGAAACTTACCTCAAAGTCAGGGTCAGAGGTCAAGTTTTCTGAAAATCTTTTCAGATTATTGAATTCAGTAATCTGAATCTCAGAATCTCAGATCGTGATAATCTCTATTCAGGGCTGAAGTGCAGCCCTTCACAGCAGTCTAAGGTTTTCATGTGGCCTTTGTGAAAACTTAATTGTTCAACCCTTAGAAAGTGATTGCAAATGGGTCAGTGACCCCAGCTATACTTCAGAAGTTGTGGCAGAAAGGTTTAATAACTACAAAGTGTCCTGGTGTTGCTGTGACAAATCAATGAACCCAAGTCCAGTTCAAAATTTGTGGTTAGACCTGACCAATGCAAATGAGGGAAGAACTCACAGTAATTTATTGTTTGGAGCTTGTGGCATTCTACCTGAAATATTTGACCCTGGTGGTATAAATGTTATGATGCCTTCAGCTTCAACTGAAAAGCTAAGGAAATAAGTAATCGAAGTATTACATTCTGAGTTTTTAAAATGCCTAAGATCTAGCTTACTGGAGACATAATGCAGTTTGCTGTTTTTTAGTTCTTCAGAAACTCGGTATGATAAAACAAAGATTTCTGTTACAAGCTAGAATTTATTTGTTTGACCTGTTTTATTTCTCTCTCAGGGTCCAATCAGCTGTGATCAAGGTGTTCAAGGGGGGAGCTCTGCAGACTAATGAGCTCTACACACTTAACGAGAGCATCAGGTGACACTTTACTTTTTCTTTTCAAAGTAGCCTTGTTGAATCAGAACAGAACAAAATGCAGAGACAGAAGAAGTGGAAAGAGTCGGCAGAAACAATAAGTGAAGAACTAATTTAACTTTAAATGAACTTAAAGAAGAAACTGGTTTGGACTGTGTGAGTGAGATAAAAAGGAACATGGTAGCTGCCAGTCTTCCTCACTGCTCAAGTCTTCTGTGTCTTTGTAGGTGGCTCCTTAAAACTGAGATGGGTTCCTTCATCACAGAGTACTTCCAGGTATTTTCTCTTCCTCTTTTACCTTTTATTACTCCTGAGTAAAGTAACAGAGTTCATGTCAGCAGGAGTCTCTAAGTCAGAAGCATCTGAAGGTCTGTTTGTTTTCCGTGGGCAGGGGAAACATTTACTGTTGCCGATGTTGGGCGCTGTCCTTACTTTGTCTTATCATTAGTCTTGTAGTACTGGTACTGGATTTTTGAGCATTTTACCAATACTCAATTCAATTCACTGCCACCACAACAACACCCATTTCAAAGAACTTAATATATTAAGGTAAAGAGGACTACAAATTTGGAGAGATAACACTAATGATCAAAAGTGAATCCTACATGGTGACTGCCAGTAGGAAGACCTCCAGCAGAACCAGGCTCAGTAAGAGATAGTGACGGGATGAGGGGGAAGAGAATAGAAAAAAACGTATTGCATAGAGATATCAGGAACAATAAACTGGACAAAATACAAAGTACAGTAAGCAGTATAGTATTGTTGGGGCGATCGTGGCTCAAGAGTTGAGTGTTCGTCTTGTAATTGGAAGGTTGCCGGTTCGAGCCCCAGCTCGGACAGTCTTGGTCGTTGTGTCCTTGGGCAAGACACTTCACCTACCGCCTACTGGTGATGGCCAGAGGGGCCGATGGCGTGATATGGCAGCCTCGCCTCTGTCAGTCTGCCCCAGCTGCCCCCAGCTACAACTGTAGCTTGCCTTCACCAGTGTATGAATGTGAGAGTGAATGAATAGTGGAATTGTAAAGCGCTTCGAGGGGTCCCGAAAAGCGCTGTATAAATGCAATCCATTATTATTATTATTATTATTATAAGGAATTTAATAACGTACAATAGTGGCATGTAGGTGGAGTGGTGAAAAGAGAGGAGCAGCGTAGAAGTTCTCAATGCATCATGTAAAGTTGCTACAATTTTATAGATTTTTGCTGATATGTTGATCACCGAAATTATTTTTAAAGTTAGTCAAATTTGTTATTTTATGGGAAATAACCTTTAAATTGTTATGGATTGTGAGCCACAGGAACTACTGTATCACTGCCATTGTAGTTTTTGTGAGACTTGTAGTATTTTAGTTCTGTCTCGCTTGTATTACTGATCTTAAAATTGGAAAGGCATTTATTATGAAATTGCAGGCTGTTTTTGACAACACATCCCCTTTGTGTTCGGATGTGTTTGTGTCCTTTTTAATTTTTCTTTCTTTTCTTTCTGGTTTTTTTTTTTTTGTTTTTTGTTTTTTTTTTAAATGATCTGCATGTTATGTCAGCACTGAGTTTCTGGTCTTCTTTGTGCTGAAATGTCTTTCCTCTTCACATCCTGAAGCAGCTTAGCTTTCATTCTGTCATGACATTCAGATTAAATTTTTTGCGGTTATTCTGAAGGACTTCAGTAAAAAAAAAATGTAATATTTAAATATCCAGTGTTATTATCAACAGTACAGTTCTGCTTTATATATGCACCAAACAGCCACAGCATTATAATCATATTATAATACATATTATACAAATAAAGTGAAAAATACTGAACATTACAAATCACTATAATGTTCTGTTAGGAAAACCTTGCAATCAAGCATTCATGTGGATAATATTGGACATGTACTAAGTCCTTCTAAAAGCCAATATGTTTACAGAGCTGCTTGAAAAGCCTCTGGGCACTGATTTAGGTATTTATTCACCTCATCGTGCTTTATTTAAAAAGCACTTTGCTCTCAGACTGCAGGCTTATTCGTGGTTCCTAGTTCATTGTTCAAGTTGTTCAAGTAGAATGGGAGACAGGCCCTTCGTTACGGAACCAGCTTCCAGTTTGGATTTGGAGAGACAGACACACTCTCTGCTTTTAAGATTGGACTTAAAACTTTCATTTTTTTAAGGAGGCTTTTAGTTAGGGCTGGAGATATCGAGATTAGACTCGGCAACCAGTGGCAATACAATATTTCCACAGTCTGGAACTGAACTCTATTCTCCCAAACAGGAATGCTCGCCTCAAAAGAGTGGGATTTATCAGAGATTACCTTCAGAACTTGGGAGTAAAGCATGTAATAATTAGCCTGCTTGTAGTCTTGACTTCAACCCCGTCAAGCACCTGTGGGACTTCGGTGTGCTCTTGTACAGATTCACTAACTTGTGACAAATGCTGGTTGAAGAATGAAATGCCATCCCCCAGTAGTATGTGATCCACATGAGGAGCAGAGAGCAGAGGTGAAGGACTGCAGTGGCTGTGGATGCTTCTTCCACATGCTTTTGAAGCCTGTTTGTTTGAATCAAATGTGGCTCCATTGTTAGAAGTCGGAGGTGACTCTACCGACAAGGCGCAGGAACTTTCACTTGAGCCAGATGAAACTATGGTGTCATTTGATATAGTCTCTCTCTTCACTTGCATACCTACAACAGAGGCAGTGGAGACTGTTAGAAAACCCCGATCAGATTTGCACACTGTTAGATCCTAAAAACAAATGAATCCAAATTTGGTTAATGAATCCAGCCGGAATTTCCTTTTCTTTTTTTCTTGTTTTTGCTCAGAATAAGAACATTTCCATACAAATATTTGTAAATGAATCTCATTATTTGTTTGTTTTTTAATGTCTTTGTAGTACATTGAGTTACCTAATGTTAGTCACTGCACAAGAGAACCAATGATTGAATCTCTTGATATTAATTGATATGACTGCTTCAGTCATTTAGCTTTAATCAATTTGCTCTGAACTCAAGATCAAGAAACAATTTTCACCTTTAGATCTCTCTCAATGGCTCAGATACTTTATGAATTACTTTCACTAACACCAGAATTCAATTCATAACACTGAAATTCTTAGAAAACCTCAATTTAAAAATTGTGTCACTAGGAACAATCCATGGTACTAGAACTGCAGTCCCTGATCAGTGTCAGCCGTTGCCAAAAGAGCCAAGCAAACCAAACAAAAAAGCGCTGTGAGTGCTCCAAGTCTGGTTGCCCCGCGCAACTGAGAAACCACAGGGCTCCTGGTTCCTGTGACGAGCGAAAAGAGCTGCGAAACTAAAGAGCAATCTCTGCTGTGTCTCATTATCTGAAAGGAAATGTGTGCTGTGTAAATGTGTTCACTGTTACAGTGATGATAGTTTCCTGTGCTACTTACTAACACAATAAATAAGGAAGAACAGCAATGCTTTTTATACTCTGCCTTTAAAATATTTGACCCATGTGTTAAAACACCTGTATGCATGCTATAATAACAATAATACCTTGTTGGTCACTGCTTCAGTAGTGATATTTTTACATAAATACAAGCTAGAGTGGCTGTGGCCCAAGAGGTAGAGCAGGTCATCGACTAGCTGGAAGGTCAGTGATAAGATATTGAACCCTGAGTTGCCTGTGATGCATCCATGTGAGTGTTATTATAGTGATATCAGGTTGAAAGTGCTTAGGTTAGAAAAAAGTACTCTTATAAATGAACCTCATAGTATTAAAATGCTTTGCGTGCTCAAATTGAGTAGAAAAGTACCAACCACAATATTTATAATATGATTAGTTCTTTTGTAATGTATGAATGGATTTTTGTTTGGGTATTAGTGCGTTAATTTAGCAGGTTAGGACACTGACAGTGATTTTCAGACAGCGCTGAACACAGGATCACACAGTATTTGGACTGGTTAACTTTCAGTCTGAATCTTTGGGAATCTCTTTATAATCCTGTCTTCTGTTCTAATCTGACATGTGGTAAGATTAAATGTGTGATTATTTTCTTTTTTATGTTGTCCCAATTTGAAATGGCAGTTGCATGAAATGTGGCGTGAAATTTAAAGACATCAGCTTGTAGATGATGACCTACTTATTGGCTTGATTGTCCTGGATACACAGTTCAAATCTTTGTCTGTCTGTGTTGATGTTTTAGAATCAGCTGCTGAGTCGAGGTCTATCTGGAGTCCTGGAACAGATCCTTCTTCAAAACAGTGACACTGGTTAGTAGGGTGTTAATATAAAGAAGCTGGAATCTCTTATGTTTAGTTCGCCCTATGTTTACTATCAGCTCAGAACAATGTAGAAGAGAACAGGCCTGGATCAGCACTGTCTCATATTGCCCATAAAATAGAAAATGAATACATTCTTGTAACTGTAGGATTTAAAATGACAGAAGGGAAATTTGATTAGGTGGTGTGGTATTTAAGCCACTGAGAATTCTGCATGAAGTCATTTGCAAATAAGTAAGGTTTATTTACATAGTGCTTTTCAAGAACAAAATTCAAAAACTGTTTTACAGAAATAGGGATACAATATGTCTGTGAAGGTTCTCAGTCCTCCAGGCCACCTCGCCAAGGGATTAATAAAGTTCTGTTCTAACTCTTTAAAAAGCAAGGATGGGGGTACGGAGCTCAAGTACACAAAGCTCTGGTACACTTGGGTTGTGCAGCAGAACAATGATCTAAAGCACACCAGCAACCTCTGAATGACTCAAAAAAATAAATAAAGGTTTTGACTTGGCCTAATTACATTTTAGACTAAAGCTAAGATGCCTTTACATGAGCTTACACAGGCCGTTCTCTCAAAAATGAGCAGCCTGTTTAAAGTCTGGCTGAATTTAAACAATTCAGGAAAGAAGAGTGGGCCAATTCCTCCGAAAGACTAGAATTTCTTATGTTGCTATGTATGCGTCTCTATCCAGTTAATCCCACCAAGAAATGTTGAAGTTTATAGCACTCTAACATTATATTATGTTTTCAATCAGCTGGGGAAAATATCTGAATCTGCTCTTAATTGTCATTCCATTAAGACTGAACAGAGTAAGTTAGTGGAATTTGGATTAAAGGGAACTGTATTGATATTTTTGCACTCCCACTGTAGAAGTTATTGAATTCTATTATGTTGGTTTTTTTAGCTGGTTTAGTAAATTGTGACTATTGTGTGTAAAAACTGGTTGAAAGGATTGAACTAATAATTGTTTCTCTAATAATTTTGACTGATTTAAAATGTGAAAAAATAAAAATGTGTTAGACTGTGACACTGATGGCACCCCACATTTTCCAAAGGTTGCTGTAGTGGCCGTGTCTGATATTTTCTGATGGACCATGGAATCACTGCATATATGATTGTTGCCACTATGTTGCAGCCAAATAAAGGATATTGATCTGTTATAAAGTAACAGGTTTCAGCAGAACATCATGCTTGTGTCTATCTTCTGTTAACCTGTTTGTTTATACAGACAGAAAAACAGTACGAGTAAGTCCTCAGATGGTGGGAAAAGCTCAGCATATCACTGTAATATTGGTTGTATTTCTAACTCGTGTCCCCACAGATGACAACCAGCTTAATGTCCTTGCCTGTATGTGGGACCAGTTCTTCACAGAGACCCTCCCTACACTGCAGGCCATCTTCTACCCTGTCCAGGTAAAGTGTTCATCGTCCACATTACAAAAATGTATAGTTCAGTTCTTCCCGAACTTTAATAATACGGCATTCAATTAAACCAAGACCTTTTTATATTATGTTACTTATGTTATGTTACTTTAAATCTGCCAATCCAGAAAAATGATTGTCTGCAAAACTCACTGTATAATGTTGTGATCTGTGGTGACAGTAGAAAGCAGGTGAAAGAGAGAGATGAGGTATGCACTTTAAAGAAGAGGAATAAAATCTAGTAGAAGAAAGACGGGTACAATCTGTGTGAATTGGAGTTAGGGAGGTGTAATGTTTAAGATGCATGAAGTACAGGTAGTGAAGGCAGATGGGGATAACCATTTGAAGGAACAGTGTAAAAGAGAGAAGTCAAGAAGAGGTTGCAGGCAGGTGAAGTGGGCAATTTGTGACAAAAGGGAAGCGGCGAGGAAGGATGGTAGTGAGACCAACTATTATAGAGTTTAAAGATGGTTAGTCTTACAAAAAACATGGGGAGGAGCTAGATGAGTCAGGAGTGGCAGATCATGCTCAGTGTTTGTAGACAAAATAAGAGAGGCAAGGATGAGATTGTGTGAACATGTAGAGATAAGGGCTTGTGGATAAATTAAGCAAAGGATATTGAAGAAGGAGCAGCTAAGGGTATTGAGACAGGAAGAAAAAATGAAGACCAAAGGGGAAATTCATTAATGTAGGGACTGAGGACATGCAGAGGGTTGGTGTGACTGGAGATGTAGGCCCCTAAAAGGAGAGGCTGAAAGAAGACATTCGTATAGTACCAGTTAACAACAAGATGCCATATAATGTACGATATAGACTCAAAAAATGTTAGAGAGAGAGAGAGAGAAGCCTGATGATCAGATGAGTAATCACTGAGATATGGAAGAAGAAAAGGAACTCCCATTTAACAGCAGAACCAGGCTCAGGGCGCAGGGGTGAACAAATGAAAACTGTGATGTTCATAAAAGTAAATCTTTTTCTTTTCTTGCTACATTTTTGAATTTGTGAGATTACCACAATGGTATCAGAACAGTCAGAAGTTTTTTCTGTTATTTTCACAGCTCAATTGTCCAAAAAATGTTTTGGAAAAAAAAATATTGTTTGTCCAAAGAATGTTTTGGACACACAATATTGTGTCCAAAACAGCTGTGTCATGGGCTTAGTCTGTGTCTGTGCGTGGTTTTAGAAGATCTAAAGTTACAGATTTAAAGCCTTACATCACCTGGGGTCATTTGAGTGCAGAGGTTATTAGATTAACCCTCTGATCTGAGGACTGAAGTAAAGTGCTTCTGAGCGATATTTTTCATTCTTTTTGGTTGTATTTTTTCACATTATCTAGATTTGAAATCATATTGGGATGAAAAGCCCACATGAGGTCACCGTAATGTAAATTATGAAATTTTAATGGGAAGACTCGGCTGAAAGTGAAAGTAGGGCGCAGGTAGCAGTGATTATGGTTAAGGCAAGTGTCCAGCAAATTAACCAATACTGAAATGTTGTCTTTAATAATAGTCTGTGTTTATGTATTTTTAAATATGACTTTGTGCATTCCAGGGTCAGGAGCTGACTGTGAGACAGATGGCTCTCTTGGCCTTCAGAGACCTGGTGCTGTTAAAACTTCACCTGGAGGACACTCTGGGAAATGCAACCTCTATTCCTCCATCAGTCACACAGATGCTACTGGTGTTACAGGTAAACACACAGTCACACACAATCACTCGCTCTATTTAAGTTAATTACAAGTCAGTTACAGCCTTTATTTCTTAATTAGCATGATATTTCTTCATGGCCAACATCACTGTAACCCAGAAACCCAGAAAATACAATCAGATAAATATGAAACAGTTTGTCCATGTTAGCTTAATCATATTATTTGGAAATGCAGCTAAAACTGAGCTTGCATCAAATGTTAATGTCCCAAAAGATAAAGAAAAGCTATGAGCATAACATAAGAATGCAGTTAGGTCAGAGGTGTGGCCATTATTAAACAGAAAGTACCTGTGAGTCCATAAAAGTTTTCATTTTGGGTTTATTGCTAACATATTTGACTCTTATGTGAGCTACGTACTGGTGTTGTTGTTGGTGAAATTAAAGATAAAAATGCAAAAATAAAAGAACAGGCTATTTAAAAGTACTAATCATCACTAATACCCCTAGATCTAAACAGTTTTAACACGAAGACCTTCAATAGGTTTTTGATTTTTGGATACAGATATTACTTATCAATACACTAGTTGATACCATTCTCTATATTTTATATAAAATAAAGATATAACAGACGTTATAATTCTGACACATTACGGGGCCAAAATAATCGTACTTCTGCCATCGATATTACTACAATACTAAATTGTTTTTCATTGTCATGACAGTTTACACTAAATTCAGACTTAGTGTAAACTTAGGCTAGCTACATGGTAGTTGTTGCTGTTGTGATGATTTGTTACCAAGCATTCAGGACCTAAATCAACCCAAATCAACTTGACTCCACTGTAATAAATGGTGGGGAATTTTTTCACAATAATTAAGCAATTTAAGAATGTGGTTGTACGTTTGATCTGACAGAACTATGCCTGCTGCTTGTCTACATTTAAAGAAATACTTACTAAAGGTTCATTTAGTGTGGGACCAGGAGGTTGCCCTGAAGATGCTGATATAAAGCATTGACTGCTTGCTAAAGTAAACATATTGTGCTGTGAAGAATGTTATAGTTGAATTTAGTTGAATTTTTCATTAGTTGTAAAATGAGCCCAGTCTTTTGAACATTCTGACCTGTCGGCTTTGACCGCAAAAAAACAAAATATTAACGCACAGCGATGTCAAATGTAATCCCTTTAAATTGGCACGTTTTATTGGGGGTTAGTTAGAAATTAGAAAGTATCAGATATATTAGATTGCATTAATACTGCATGAATTCCAGTAGCAGTACAGTTTGCCTAGATGCTTCTCATTACTACTGACCACTCTGGTCCTGGTATCCATCCTTACTTAGTATTTTGAAGTGATGTCTTCAGTTTTTAAAATATCATACAGAGGCCCAAAGGTACTCACTTAACATCAAAAATTGTATGAACGTCTTTGTCTTTTTCTGCCAGGGTATCCATGAGTCGGGTGTTCCAAGTTCGGAGTATCACCGTTTGGAGAGTCTCGTGGAAATTGTTGTGTCTCCATATATCTGCAATGTCCTGCACAATAGAAACAGCCACCAATTAGGTCAGTCCACTGATCACTGATACTGCTTTTACATTACATTGATTTGTTACAGTTAAAGTTACAAGTTACAGATTTTAAGGCTTACATCACCTTGGGTCACCTAAGCGCAGAGGTTATTGGTTTAACCTTCTGAATTGAGGACTAACGTAAAGTGCTTTTGAGCTATATTTTTCACTCATTGTGGTTCTACTTTTTTCCACATTATCTGGATATGACATTGTATTAAAGATAAAATACCAGAAGGTCAGTTGTACTCCCAGCACAGTCTCGAGAGCATGGAGGAAATTTCAGGAGACGGGTAGTAACTCTGGATAGGGCCGTAGAAGGTCCTTAACCCATCAACAGGACTGGTATCTGCTCCTTTGTGCAAGGAGGAACAGGCTGAGCACTGCCAGAACCGAACAAAATAACCTGGCTTCAGGTTTCATGACAGCGTGGCCTCTAATGGGCCCTGTGCTCACTGCCTGGAACAATGGATCCTGGTTTTCATTTATCATAAAATACCAGAATTGGCAGGTTGATGGCAGAAATCTTGTGCTTTTCACAGATGTCAAGGGTTCCAGAGAACCATGGAAAGTGTTATGCTGCATGTAACATTGTTCAGCACAACCAATTTGGTGGTGGGTTAGTGATGGTCTGGCGAAGGATGCATATACTTCTACAGGCTCTACAGGTTATAACACCCTGACTGCCATTAGGTATCAGAATGAAATCCATAGATCCATTGTCAGATGCTACACTGGTGTGATGGTCCCGGGGTTCCTCTTGGTGCACAACATTGCCAGGCCTCATGTGGTTAGAGTATGTAGGCAGTTCCTGGAAGATGAAGAAAATTGATAACATGACTAGTCCACTTGCTCGCCTGGCTTAAAGCCAACAGAACACCTCTGGGACATAATGTTTCAGTTCATCTAGTGCTGCTAGGTTGCACCTCAGACTGTCCAGGTGCTCAGTGATGCCCTGGTCCAGATCTGAGATGAAACTCCCCAGGATGGCATCTGTCTATTGTTAGACAAGCACACGGGGGCCATGCAAACTTCTGAGTACCATTCTGAGTTGTTGTAAAGACATTTCAGCATAATGGACTAGTCTGCTGCATCAATCTTTCACTTTGAGTTTTTGGGTTGTCTTTGAATTTACCCTTCTGTCACTTGATCATTTTCATTTCCATCAAAAAATGTAGCTTATCTGTGTTCCTAACACATTAACCAGTCCATACCAGTACTGATAGTGATTGCATGACTTTTTTAAATCTTTTATCGTCCTTTTAACTTTTCAATAGCTAACCAATGATTTCTGATTTCAGGTTGCTCAAACATAAAAAAGGTGCATTGTTTTACATTGACCTCTGCATCCATCTGCAGTTGATTTTCAATACAAATCTAATGGTATAGATGTCTTTACTATGACAGATGGATTACATTAAGAAAGTAATGTTTATGTTTTTAAGAAATAATTAGTAAGTTTGCAACAAAAGTGCCTGCTGAACTTAGTCAGCTTGTTTCAGAGGTCAAAGGCAATGTGCTGTTTAAATCCTCTCAGAGGTTGGCCGCTTAATCTACTCCTGCTGCATTGTAGTTTCATTCCAGCAATAACCAGTTACTTCACGTTTCAAAACATAATGTGCTCCTGTTGGAGGAGACTCTGAAAAAGTTTTACACACATACACAATCTCTGCACGACTGAATAAAGATTATTGGATCAAATAGCTGGGTTTAATTTCAGGATGGATCAGATCACAAATCTTGCTGTCTGCTACTGAACAGTTAGATCAGTGCTCGTCTTTCCTACAGCATTCTGACAGGAACACGTTAGTTACAATAAAGTGACGAACTGTAAATAAATAACCAAAGATATTTTCTATGAGTCATAATTCTTCACAGAATTATTAAAAACAGTCATTAAAGTGAACATATTCTGCTTTTCCTTCATTTCTGTCAGATATGTATGGAAAAATGGACAAATATTAAAACCTATCAAAACAACCTTACACCTCTGAACAGCTTTCTATTCAGGAAAGGATCTCATGGTGCCTTTCTACTTGCACCCTGTACATGTCTGCCATCTTGTGGTCACAGTTGGCTATTGTTTCTTGAGGGCAGTTTAAGTTGACTATAACCACTAGGGTTCTGGGCTGCACCACTAGAGTCTGACCCAGAGGTTATAGCCATGTTTTGCACTGGCTGTGATCGGTGTTGATCATTTCTGTCATTTCATTGACGATTTGTGTCCTGTTAACAACAGCTCTGTCCCACTTCCCATTTAGGGGCTGCATCCATTGCAGGATAAATTGGGACGCAGCTAAAGGCTGGAATTTGTCAAGCTAAAAGGCCAGCATCCTCTTCTGGTTGTTTGCAGTATGTTTTCACTATGTGGAACACTAACAAGAAGCAAGTATGCTAGACCAGCTGCCCCCGGCTGTTCACTGATCTGAAATCAGCAAAGTCTGAATGTCATTGTACACATGTGCAGACATGTTTGGAAACATAGCAGTAGCAAGTGAACAGGAAGTTTACATCATGATTGTCACCACTGGGGGTTTCTCTGTATTGTTGTAGGCATTGGAGCTTCAGCAAACCATGGTGAGAACAATTATCTATAAATGAAGAAAACTTGGATCAGTGGTGAACCTTCCCAAGAGCAGCAAGCTTGCCAAAAAGAGAACCTAGAATGACATCTAAAGAATTTCAGGGCTCATTGCAGGACCAAGACTTTGGGGGAAATATTCTTTGGACTGAGGAGACAAATATAGGGTTAGATATAAAGGGCTGACAAAACTAACGTAGCAATTCAAAAAAATAACATCATAGCAACAGTTAAACATGGTGGTAGTGTGTCGGTCTGGGGCAGCTTTCCTGTTTCAGGACATTGAGGACTTGCTGTAATCGAAGGAGCCATGAATTTGAGTCTGAAACAAAAGCACACTTGGGTTATACAGCACGGCAGTGAGCTGAAAAACACCATTAAGTCCACAAACAAAATGAAGGTTTTTAGTGGTGTAATCACAGTTTAGACTTAGACTGAGACCTTTTTGCGTACGGCACAACTAATTTTGAGTCGTTACCTGGTGATTTTTCAGAAAAACAGTATTTACTTAAGTACACTGTACTTTTCTGGGCATGGCCTGGTATTATGGGGTGACTTAACCCTGCATCCATGTGTTAGTGTTATTTATATTTTGCTAAACAGTTTGAAGCTGCAGTTATTAAAGTTAAATGAAAGAATCTGAATTAACTGCTGTTTGGTGACACCTGAATGATATGCTGTTGGAGTGAAACATTTTTCCAACACGCTTTTAATCCGAGTCACAGTAAAAGCTGTATTTTGACAATGTTGTAACGGTTTTTAATATGTAACATAGCTGATAGTTGAAAAAAAGGTTTTGATGGAAATCAGCATTATGTTTTGTAACTTAAGGTTCATGTAAGAAGAAGTCTGATCTAATCTGAATGTGCAATCCACTTACAGAAAAAAGACTCTGGAAGTAACGACATGAAACAAAAATGACTTGTCGATTGAAATCAGTTTTCTGTTTTTATTTCTCCTCAACCAGAGCCCTGTCATCTACGTTCATCTGAAGCACTGCTAGGTGACCAGTCCCAGCCTGAGATTATGATCACACAGCATCATAGCTCCTTAGACTCCTCATCTCTTTCTCCACTGGTAGAACAAGAAGGAGAGGCATATCTGGAGAAAGTTGGCGGTGTGCGGCGCCACACAGTGGCTAATGCACACTCTGATGTCCATCTGCTGTCAGTTTCAAACAAGATGCATGCTGGGATGGAGAACAGCAGAGGGGAAGAGGAACAGGGAGTTGTTGGGTTTTTGGTGGGGGCCAAGCCTATGAGTCCCATGAATTTCTGCCGCCAATTGGTCATGGGAGATTCTCCAAATTGCTCAGAAGACATTGGATATGTGAGACAGAACAAGATGAAAAACTTCAGGGTGACGAATGAAACTAACTGCAGAAAGAAACTCGCAGGACATTATTAAGATTGAAGAAAAAGCAAGAAACTGTGTAGGAATCACGAGGAAACGTCCGTACCAAGCTTGTTCATCTAGGATGGAAAGGTCTGCTCAGGGTCTTAACTGCAATGAATGTTTTAGCATCAGCTAAGAGCTGCTGTCAAGTTCCTCACTACTTATGAGGTTCTTTGTATGTCTCCTAATATCAGGAGGTTCTCTTTTAAGACTGTTATTAAATAGCAAAATTGATTAATAAAACAAATTCATGTGCTTTACAGTACAATACCAGTCCAGACATTGGACACTTCTCAAACATTTTGAAAGAGTAGATTTGTTTTTATCTGTATTATTCTTTACTTTTCAAAAATAAAAATAATAAATGACACATTGATATGTTTATAGTTAATACAAAAATTTAGTCTGACGTCACCATTTTTATCTTCATCAGTTTGTCACTTGGTTGGAGAGGTGTTTAGTTAGCCAGCCAGCCTTGTCATTGTTAACTATTAAAATTACATACAAATTTGGTACCATTCAGCAACTCTGCTAAGAAACACAAAACTAAATAAAGAGCCCGTCAACTAGAATACAATGAATCTGGAAAGTATTCAAAGTGCTTAATTTGTTCCACATTTTAACATGTTTCAGCCTCATTCAAAAAGAAACTAAATTAAAGTGTAGTTTCTCCCATTATTACTCTCAGAACCTCTCAAGTTCAGGGTTGATGGGACGTGTCAGTGCCAGCCATTTTCAGTTATTTCCAGTGATGTTCAATTCAGTTTTAATTTTATTTCTATTGAGCCATTAAACAATAGTCACCTCAAAATGCTTTATGTTGTTAAGTAAAGACCCTATAATAATGGAGAGAAGCGCCAACAATCCAACGACCCCCTTTCAGTGACCACTTGGCAACAGTGGGAAGGGTAAGCTTCCTTTTAACAGGATGAATCCTCTGTCAGAACCGGACTCGCTGAGAGGCAGCCATCTACTGGGACTAATGGGAGGAAGACAGGATAAAAGACACATTTGTTTAATCATTTATTATTAGCTAACGATTAAATGCCGAGTGAGTAAAAAAGTTAAGTGAAGAAATAATCAGTGCATCATGGGAAGCCCCCAGCAGCAAAGACATTTGCAGCATAACTAAAGGTGGATTCATTGTCACCAGATCCAGCCCTAACTATATGCTTTATCAGCAAGGACAGCTTTACGCCTAATCTTAAACTTGTCCCCCAAATCCAAACTGGGAGCTGGTTCCACAGAAGAGGGGCCTGAAAGCTGAAGGCTCGGACTCCCCTTCTACTTTCAAATACCCTAGGAACCGCAGACCAGCAGTCTGAAAAGCAAAGTGCTCTTTTGGGGAATACGGTACTACAAGGCTTTTAAACATAATATGGGGGCTGATTATTGAAAATGGTATGTAATGAGAAGGGTTTTAATTTCAAATCTGGATTTAACAGAGAGCCAGTGGGGATTAGCCTGTATGGGAGAAAAATGCCCTTTCTAATCCCTCTCAGTATCCTTGCTGTTTGGATCAACTGAGGGTTTTTTAATTAGTTTTTAGGACAGCTTGATAATAATCTGAAAAAATGTATGTTATGCCTTCGAAAGGTACTGCCTAGGGGAAGCGTGTATAATGTAAACAGAATTGTTCCTAATACGGAACCCTGCAGAACTCCGTAATTAACTCCATTTACAAGAACAAATTTGAGTCTGTTAGATGGATATGATTAAAACACTGCAGTGTAATGCCTTTTATTTCTATGCCATGCTGTAATCTCTGTAACAAAATATTGTGGTCAACATTACCAAACACTGAACTGAGGTCTCACAGGACAAGTACCGAGATGAGATCACTGTCAGAGGCCATAAGGACATTATTTTAACCTTCACTAACACTGTTTCTGTACTGTGATGTGATCTGAAATTTAACTGAAACTCTTGAAAATAAACCATTACTCTGCAGATAATGAGCTGTTTCATAACTACTCTGTCAACATTGTTTTTAAAGATAAAAGAAAGGTTGAAGATTTGCCAATGATTAGCTAACAAATCTGGGTCAAGTGATGGCTTTTTAAGAAATGCTTTTTACTTCAACCTTAAAGGCCTGTAGTTCACAGCCAATTAATAACGATAGGTGAAAATATCAATTAATGGTAGAACTTCTTTGAGCAGTCTTGAAGGATGCTCAATTGGGTTCAAGTCTGGGCTCCGGCTGGGCCACTCAAGAACATTTAAGGACAAAGGAATTGTCCTAAAACCACTTTTTTTTTTCTTTTTTTTTTATACTGGCCATGTGCTTAGGGTCATTGTCCTGTTGGAAGAAAAAGCTTTTTGCCTTCAGGTGCCTTTTGGTAAACTCCAGGTGGGCTGTCATGTGCCTTTTACTGAGAAGTGGCTTCCATTTGGCCACTCTACAATACAGACCTTTGGGTGGAGTGCTGTAGAAATTATCATCCTTCTGCAAGTTTCTCTCTCCATAGAGGAAAAGTGGAACTCTGTTAGTGACCATTGGGTCCTTGGTCATCTCGAGAACCAGTTCTTGTAGAGAACTTGTGGGCCACATCAGCACAAAGACTGAGCTATTTGCCTACACTAACAAGATATATGTTCGGAGGTTTAAAGAGGAGACTTTAAAACCTAAGAACACTGACCATTTTAAGGATGGTGGTGGTAGTAACATAATCCTCTGGAGCTAGCTAGCAACAGTGGTACTGATACAATGTATGCAGTGAATGGGTTGAAACTTAAGAATTTGGAATACCCCCAAATTCTTAAGTTTCAACCCAAATCAAATCACAAGCTGCAGTCTTATGAGCCTTCTGATCCACCATTATATCTGAATGTTTAGCCAGCTGCTTATCTGTCTGGAATTTGAAGACCCACAGGACCTTAACCGTGTAGTTTTCAACTACCTTTGGTGGCGTCTGCCATTGGAAACTGGAGACTTCTAGTCCATATGCAGCACAGATGTTTTTGTACACTATTCCAGCAACTTCGTTGTGTCTCTCAGTGTACACTGTCCCATCTTACATCCTCCTAGTATGTGTTTGATAGTCTGTGGGGCACCTTTGCAACGTGGTTCCTGTTAGCTGTATTAGACTAATTGGTAAATTGAGTGGTTCTTAGATAGCTTTTCGACTCGAAGTGAGCACTCAAACACTTTACACAACTTGCCTCATTCACACAAACGCTTTTTTCTATGCTCTTTCTATATAATTGCTTCCATCTAACATTAACTCACATTCATGCTGCGATGGATGCACCAGAGAGCAACTTGTGATTAGTATCTTGCCCAAAGACATTTGGCATTCAGACTGGAGCGAACAGAATTGGCATTTTCCCTATTACTTAAAGACATTTTATCTGCTGTACATCGTTTTGTTTTTTTAGACCTTGCTATTTCTTTTGTCCTGAACTTATCTGGTTTGCCCAACAGTGCCAAGATTTCAGCTAAAAGTGCTATGGGAATCACCTTGTTGGTGCAAAAATACAATTTTGGTATGTTTTATGTTTTATAGAGCTAGTGAAAGAAATGGGAATAAATTGAGTGCTTCTGCAAAAGCTACTGTCTTCAATTTAAAACTGCTTGATAAAAAAGACGTGGAAATTGCTTCAACTTGTGGCAGATCCAATTAAAATTTATTTTTATTGATTGAACAGTTAGAATGAAAGACATATTTCATTCTAATCCATTAGGTAAACAACATTCAGATATGTTCTAAATCACCAAATTAATACACAGATATATAGGACATGAAACCTGTGACAATTTCAGCTGGTTAAATCATTTGCAACCAAAGTGTTTTCACTGTTGACTGGAAGTAGACACATATTATCATGGTTCCACCCACTACTGGGACCTCTATACAAAGTAAAGAGCAGACGTATGGCAATAAATTTTATCTTGAAAACTGTGAGGACTAAATCTGATGGGTTATATCAAGTTCCAGGTATACAAGTTTACCAACAGGACGAGACAGGACGTGAGACCGTATGTCTCAATTTACCTTCATTACTGGAGAAATTCTTAAAGCACTAACTCAACATGGATGGAAATAGTTCCAGCATATTTCATCTTGACTTTTGTACTGGGGCAAAGTGGGGACACAGGCAGTTGTTAGACACAGATGATAGTCCAAACACATCAGCATCACACTGTAAAAATCAAAGCACTGTCTCTGAGCTTTCAGTGATCACTTCCCAGCAACTACTGACAGTTGGTCTCTGATGCGTCCAAGTCCATCCAGTATAGTGTCCAGAGACTCCCTACTCAGCTCCACAGTCACAGAGGAAACAGACTCACTGTCTGCTGATGAACATGGATCCACCATCTGAAAAATAAGAAGTGCATGACATTTTTCACAAGATTAGATAAAGATTTCACTTTCAACGCAGCAATCTGCAGCATGGGTAACAAATGCTTTGTTACTGTACTGAATTTTCAGGTGTCTGTCCTTGAGTATTTAATTTTCTGACAACTTTTTACATTTATTCCCTACATTTTTAAAACAAATATCTGTACTTTCTTCTCCTTACATTTTCAAAACAGACTTGTTACTTTAGGTTCATTTATAGTGTTTATACTTGGGGGGATTAAAGTGGGCTGGAAGGAGTGCAGGTATGTTGTGGTTGTAGTACTTCTGCATGTAGCTAGCGCTACAGAAGAGGAGAACGCATGAAGGGAGTGATGTTTTTTTAAGTGAGGGGTTATTTCAAAAATTCAACGTTGCTATCAGCTCTGCAAACATTAGCAAACACAAACTGTTTGTGTGCAATTTGTCGCACAGTGTGTTGCTCCAGGTGCTGTATTTCACAGGGAGAGAAAAGAAGGAGAGCTAATGTCACTCAAGTGTTTGTGTACATGGTCACATTATGTACACTTAGAAAGTCTACTGAAGCTCATGCTATAAATAATTGTGAGTTGTGATTATTTCCTTTTGCTGAGCCACTACACAGATCTTAGGGTTCCCCCACCTGCTAAATCCGACTGTAACCCCTGACTGTACTCATTTTACTGTTTAGGTGTGGAGACAAAGTCACCCTGCAGGCAACAGAAAATAGTTTTGGTTTTTTTTACATTCTCTTCTACATAACAGATTGAATCTTTTATGAGAATTTAGATTGGAAAAATATTTGCACTCTCGTGTACTGATATTGTTTATATTCATTTAGCACAAGGTTCAGTTACCTTTGTACAAAAATGGTTAGTAGAATTGTTCTTCAAGGAGCTACTCTTTTTAACTTCAAGTACATTTCAGAGCCTGTGTTTTTTCACTTTGACTTGAGTAAAAAAGCTGAATCAGTACTTCAACTTTTACTGGAGTATTTTTAACACTAGTATCTGTACTTCTACTTTAGTACAGAAAGTCTGTACTTTTGCCGCCTCTGTTTACTCTGCCTCCAAACACAAATGAGTCAATGCACCATGTTGTTTGGATGTTTGTGAATGTCGAGAATTATATGAATATACCCACTCTGACCATACCTTCAGTATGAAACGTGAATAGTATCACTGTTTACTCAACAATTATTTAGGAATGAGTGTGTTTGTTAAACTGTGTTAAAATCTCAGTTATACTAAAGCTAAAACACTGGAATATCCCGTTGATTGATTGATGTAAGATACTTTATTTCAATCCTTATATAATGCCTCATATAATATAGTAGTATTGCATTGTATGTTATAACACATCGGATATATGATTATATGATACATGAATATGTGCACATGATGTGCACTTTATTGTTATGTCCAAAATTTTTTCTTTGCACATCGTGGGAGACTGATGGCTCCTGGATCTGATGCAAGAGAGATAAATAACTGGCTGGTATCTGGGCTGATGGTGGTTGATGTGTCAATGGTATATGTCACTCAGACCAGCTGCAGGGTGATGCAGGGTCAGATCTGCAGGTCAGAGTGATCTCTTGAGAGTAGTAAATGACATCACCACTGGAACATAATGGATTTTTCAAACACTGCCTGAGTAGACCAAGAAGCAGAAATTTACAGAAGAAGTGGCCTTGGTGGACCTTTTTTGCTAAATAACAGAGCGACCTGTCTTGGATTGTTGATCCCAGATAGTCGCAGATAATTAATATTTGGTCACTTTTTCCAGGAAAAAATAAATAAACATTATTGGGTCCACTAGAATAAAACAGAATAGCTTTTTAATGTCATTGTACATGTACAACGAAATTATAGGTGCTCTGCACCAACTGTGCATGAAAAGTGCTCAGAAGTAGTGCAAAGGACTTGGTCTGACTAGAGTTCGTGTGTGAGTGATGAGGGTTACTCGGACCATGGCTCAGGTAGCTAAGTGGCTGGGCAGGGATGGGATATGGGGGGAAAATGTAAATGAACGTTCGTGACACTACTTTCATAACTTTTGTAGCTGATAATGCTTTAGCTCATATTTATGCAAAACAAATATTCTGAAGCAGGTGGTCTCACACTGACCTTGAGTTGAACCAGGCAGGTTGGCACCGACATCCGACTGACTGAGTCTGAGCTGGTCACCATGTCAACTCTCCAATCCAAGTCCTTCAGCTGAGGGAGAGAGACTGGGTGCATCCATGCATACGCGCGCACACACACGCGCACACACACGCGCACACACACGCGCACACACACGCGCACACACACGCGCACACACACGCGCACACACACGCGCACACACACGCGCACACACACACACACCTCAATGATTTCAGGGGACATTACATTGAGATATAATAATCTCCTACAGACACAGTCTTTTAACACAGGCGGTTGAAATGGCAAGATAAACTCCCAGTCAAATCTTCTTGCAGTATAATGGTAAAAACTGCAAAATATATGGACAGATGTTGACATCATCCCCATTGTTTTCCACATATAATGGTGGTCCAGCTAAATTGCTTTTACAAAGCAACATAAATTACATTATTGCAATGAACAAGGCAAAAACATGTCTGATTTTGTTGGGTTGGCTGTTACAGGCTGAGGTACAATATATGTCTCATATAATTCAGCTTTTGCCATCATGGTATGGTTTATAGAAGGAGAGACATACATTACATGCATACAAACACACGTAAACACACACATATGTGCATAGCTATAAACGCCGAGTCTACTCACTCTGATTACTGAGGGCTTCTGTCCTCCATGTTGCACTGCAAAACAGCAGAGACATCAGACATAATTACAGCTTATGGTTACATCATCAGCAAAGAGTAAGATGGGGAAAACAGAAAGAAAGAACATTTCTCATCCTGTTAAACACATTTAATACCTTTATCTCCCTCTCGAGCCCACATTACTTTCTTCATCTATAACATTTTTTTCTCTAATCAACATTTTTATTTAGGTTTTTGAAGGGAATAACAAAAACAGTTTACTGCTAATTTAAAAGAAATGAATAGCGTGCAGCATTCAAGGTTTTTCTGGGACTGACCTGTTCTCTAACAGAATCTTGGTGATCAGGTTTTTCAGACTGGAATGGAAGGACTCGGGGAAGATAGCGAGGATCTGCTCTGGAGAGCTGAGGTTGTAGAAAAGGACGTAATGGGAGAGTGCATGGAGGGACTGGACCAGCTAAAGGACAGAAAATAACTCAGATTCACATTGGAAATACATGTTTTACAGCTATTTAAAGTCCTCGATCAAAGCCAGCAATAGTTAACTATTTTGATGCTCACTGAACTTTAAGTAATTTTCAAAGTAAGAATGTCAAGATTTTAATGATTCCGTGTTCTCAAATTTGAGGATCAAGAAAATTAACCCAGTTAGGAAATATCAAAAACTGTAGTTCCTCTACTGGCCACCCAAAGCCAGCTCTACAAGTGAACCACCTGTCAAATCCAGCAAAACAGCCCCAGACCGTCACACTTCCTCCTTCATGTTGGACAGTTGATGCCACACACTGTGGAACCATCCTTTCGTCTACTCTACGGCGTACAAAGAGCCTGCGTGATGAACCAAAGATTTCAGATTTTGATTCATCAGTCCGTAATACCTTCTTCAAGACTTCAGTAGTCCAATGATGGTGTTTCATGGCCCAGGAAAGCCTCTTTTTCTTATTCCGATGTCTTAGCAATGCCTTTATTGCTGCAACTCGCCTGGTTCAGTTGTGGCTTTGGGTCTGCCAGCCCTCTTCCTATCAGAGTTTGCCCCAGTTTCTGAGTTACTTTTGATGGTGAAGGAAACTGGACTCCCGACACTTTGACTTTCTTTGCAATTTCTCTGTAGGAAAGACCTGCATTTATAAGTGTTATGATGGTCTGTCTCCCTTTCATTGTTAATTGCCTTCTTCTTGCCATTTTTGTAGCAACACACTACTTTCTGCAGTACTTTACTGTTCAGCTGATGCTCACGAGGGTATGGTACCACAGTTTGTTCCAATACTGGTTTTATGCAGACAGAGGGGGCTTTGTAAGTAATCCAGAAAAGTTGGAACACCTGTAGGAATTAGTAGCACCAGCTTTCAAGACTTGATAAACCTTCATAGCTGCAGAACAGCTTTACATTGTTGACCCATTTTGTGTTCGTTGAAAAAAGCCTTTTTGTATAATTCTGAAATGTAGATTATTTTTCAGTTTTGATATGGAGGTTTTTTTGTTTTGTTTGTTTTTTAGTGTTGACACATATCATAATAATAAAACTAGTGAGTGCATGTAGAACAGTCAACAGTTGCGAATTGGTAGGAAAAAAATTATATTAATCGATTTCAACCAAGTCCTCAAGTTAAACTACAACGACTGAACTTAGTAGAACTTTCTTTATATCCCCCAAAACACAGTCAAGTGCTTGCAGCATGGGTCAGTAAACTACTGTATGTCCACACACACTGCAAGGACCAACACACACTGATGTTTTTGTGTTACCTGTGCAGCCTGGCCTTCCGAAATGCCGAGTGTTGCTGCAGTGCTCTCAGTTAGCCGCTGACTCAGACCTCTTTGACTCTGCACACAAACCTCTCTCACTGCATCTTTAGAAGGAGCCTCCAGAGAAAAAACAATCCACTCTCAGTGACTTAAAACTAACGTGTGTAACAATTTCTCAGATCTGAACATGGAGTCGGTACGTGAAGCCCTAAGATGTCCTCAAATCTGCTAATGCGGTTCAATTTACTGTCACTGGAGGTTTTTAAGGTCAGTTCCACTTCACTGACGTTTGTATATAAAATTGCAGTATTTAGATAAAAATCGTGTCTTTATGTCTACAGAATGAGAAATACAAAGAGCTAGCAGACTAACAGACTCTCTGAAAGCTGACTGTTTTACAAAATGTTAATGTTTGACATACCTTCAGAAGAAGCTGTAAGTTGGTGAAATCTTCGTTGCATACAGTGGCAGCCATGTTGACATGTGACTGTGACAAGTCACGTGAGAGAAGAATGCCGCATGGGAAATGAAGTGCAAACAAAATGACATCGGCAGCATCTACCAACATAAATCTTTATTAAATGAAACAAACTATAATTTGATTTTTTTAAATAATCAAAATATGAATTGTGTAATTCTTAACAAACAGTATTGCCAAATATGTATGCCACATATACGAATCCCTGAAATGTTCACTTGAAATTGTCAGAAAAATGAAGACACGAACTATTCATTTATCTTGCCAGATTTTCTCTGTTATTACAAATAACAAACACAAAATAAATGTGCAAATCTTCCCTTGTTCAACTGTGTCTCTTTGTATAAATGTCTATCCTTTTGTTGTATGTCGGAGTTAAACATACATTGTCAGATCGGCTTAGCACAAACTGACAGCTATATCTGTTAGACAGCCATTAGCCGTGAGACCAGCAGTCACCCTAACCGTATATCACTAAATAGAAAACTTTGCTTAAGTAAAAAGAAAGATAATTTACTTACCGTTTGTCGTCTGTGAACTGACGGCTCCTATTGACATAGTGGAATTATTCTAAAACGCGCATGCGCGCACATGCGACTCAACGCAATGTATGCAACTGATTTGTGGGCTGCGACGACGGAACACTGGCATTAGATATTAAACATACTCGGTTTCAAATGGTATAAACCAAATAAACATTGAAGCAATATTGAACCTCTTACTCTTATGGTCTCAATCACACAGTATAATTCAATCAATTAGAAATCCCAGTTAGCTCACTTAACAGCAAAAATAAGTCTTTCACTAGAGGTTTTCAGACCGGTGAATATTCAATATGTCAATCAAGCAAAGGTTTATAAGTTTAGGACACTAAATAAACTATAAAACTAATCAAATGAACCGCATTTTAAACCCTTAATCGTTCCTTTTCTATGATTAACCTTTTTAACATTGGTTTTAGCACAGTATCAACAAAAATATCAACTTACAACACGTGGTCCAAGGATTCAGGGGTCCAGCATTCAAAATAAATATCCACAATCATATTATTGGTACAATACAAAGCTTTAAAAATTAATAAAAATTTATTCATAACACAGTTCATTACATGTTCATTACTCCTGCCTTTTTACTGGTGGCAAACTACACAAAAACAAGTAACCATGTCCATAAAAGGCCTTGTGCATTTAGCTTACAGAGGTAGTTTTTTGTGTGATTTCACAGTGTGCTAACCTGATTCAGTAAAAGGACTAGATGTTATAGTCCCTGAAATTGCATTGCTTTAAATGGAGAGAATCTTGAGGGATGGCTGTTATGAGGAAAGGCAGCCCAGAAACTTTTACCCAACCTAATCTGCCATTTTTGGGGGATTAGAGATCTGATTAGATATTAAGATTTGGAACACATTGTCACTGGTGGACCTTAAATTCATCGGGTGGGATGGGTCCTTTCCAAACCACAGCTGTGGATTTATTTGGGAAGGTAGCACATCGTATGTCGCTCGGATTACGAAACAGTCTATTAGACTCCATCCTCCAGATTTCATTCCATGAGAGCTTCTCCCAATTCATCCAGTGACCCTGCCTTGCCAGCACTACGGCTTTGGACATGTCTGGCTGTTTACTACTGTCGACGCACCTCCTCCACCACCATTTTTCGACGTTCGGTTACAGATGCCTGTTGCCACCGAGGTGTAACTGCTCCAAGACCAAATCCTCCTCTACCCTGTTGGACGGGACCCACCACATCACGATGCCGAAGAGCAGATTTGGCCTGTAGCACAGATGTGGCTGGGGTCCACTTCCTCCCCGTTGCTTGGGTGGGAGCAGTCCCTCTCACTATGGGGTCTTGGGAGTCCGTGAGTGACATCTTAAGCCTCACTTTTGCACATTTAAACTCCTCCACCAGACATGGGATAGGCAATGACAGTATCCCGTCGCTATAGAGTCCAACGCTGCTGAATCATTTGGGAAGTCCGAGCCACTTCTTAACGTAGGAGCTCACTAGCCTCTCTAGTCGATTGGGATGATTGAGTGAGACCTCATACATGGTCAACGGCCACTGTAGTCTGGGTAATAACCCAAACTGGAAGCACCAGCGCTTCAGTTTCCCTGGGAGTGCAGTGTTGTTAATCCGCTTGAGGTCATTAGCCAAGTTCTGCCTTGGTTGTTCTAGTTGTCACGTATCATTGAGTTCTGCATTGTAGCACCGTCCCAGGCTCTTTATGGGCTTCTCTAAAAGTGTGCTAACCTGAAATACACATCATAATACACTATCAGAGGCACAAAGACACACATCACTCATTTCTCTTTCCAGATTTTCTGAGGTGAGGGCAAAGCCCAGGTGCAACGCTTTCATGCAGCGCTAACAAAACCTTATTGTTATATTAATGGAGAGGGTGATGTGAGGAAAATGAGTGGGGAAGACTTTAAAAGTGGGACTCAGCGTTTGGGGGAACCCAAAAATCGCATGGAGCGACTCAGTGTGGGGAAAATAATCACAACTCACAATAATTTCTACTGAGCACTCCAGTAGATTTTCTTAGTGTACAAGCTGTGATCAGCTGACCTGTGCTGCTGGTTTGAGGTTTACGGCACTTTTTGGATTTACACAACTGAATTCAACCAGATGTGAGCAGATGTTTCATGAGTTGTCCAACAATCTTATCTTATCTTATCTTCCCATATGGAAAAGATATATATAAATCTTATAAAGTTTTTATCTGTCTTGTATGAAACTTGTATGAAAAGCATACAAGAGTGAAAACACATATAAGATCCCTTGAAAAATTATATAATGAAACCTGTATGTTTTGTATACTTACTAAAAACATATATGATTTACTCATGAAAGTGGCCACTTTCATGAGTAAATCATATATGTTTTTACTATTTCTTTTCCATATGGGTTATCTTATCTTATCTTATCTTATCTTATCTCTTGAGATTGTTTTATACCATCATACATGAAACTTTGTGACCTTTTATTTAAAAATAACACCCACCTAGCAGACTAAACCTTTACTGTGCCATTTAGGTGTCATCTACAAATGAAATTGAGACATTGGTCAAGGAGACTAGTCCCCAAATAAAGATGAACTATAAAAAAGGGGCAAAATTGCCTATTTTTGTTAAGGTAACTAAGATCTCTTGACATCTGCAGTAAGCTGCTGCAGGTGTTCTATCAGTCTATGGTGGCAAGTGTTCCGTTCTATGCTGCAGTGCAGCATCAGATACAAGGATGCAAAGAGATTAGACAAACTAGTGAAGAAAGCTGGCGCTGGAGCCAGACTGTACATGCTGGGGGAGGTGAATAACTCTGATCACCCACTGTACAACATTTTCATGGAAGATGAGTAATAGAAGACTCCTCTCTGTCTGTTGTACAACAGAGCAATACAGAAAAACATTTGCTCCCACAGCGATTAGGCTTTTTAATTTTCATACAAATAGCAGATGGGCCATGTCAGACACAAATTTACCCTTGGGATCAATAACGGTATTATTTTATTATCACAATAATGTCACATGTTACATACCTCAACTGGTGTAAGCTACATTTTCTCTTACCTAGGGAACACCTGCATCCTGGTGCCAGGTGTTCCCTAGGCAGGCAAGTTGGCAGAGGCATGTTTTGGGCAATGTTCTGTTGGGCAACTTTGGGTCGTGCCATCCACAAAGATGTTACTTTGACCTAAGCACTTTTGCAGACCATATATATATACACCACTTCATGAAAACAGTATTCCCCGATGTTTTTGATTTTTGCCATTTTTTCAATTGTATCCATCATTATCTGTCAAAGTGGTGGCACATCATAGAACAAGTTAACCTGTATTCACCTCTGTGGAACATAGGCTATATACCATCTGATATGTCATGTTATCAGTATTTCTTTGTTTGTATTGTTAGGTCAGGTTCATTATTTGGCATATATCGCAAGACACACTTTATTCGCTTTCCTCCATACATACAGTGGGGCAAAAAAGTATTTAGTCAGCCACCGATTGTGCAAGTTCCCCCACCTAAAATGATGACAGAGGTCAGTAATTTGCACCAGAGGTACACTTCAACTGTGAGAGACAGAATGTGAAAAAAAAAATCCATGAATCCACATGGTAGGATTTGTAAAGAATTTATTCGTAAATCAGGGTGGAAAATAAGTATTTGGTCAATAACAAAAATACAACTCAATACTTTGTAACATAACCTTTGTTGGCAATAACAGAGGTCAAACGTTTACTATAGGTCTTTACCAGGTTTGCACACACAGTAGCTGGTATTTTGGCCCATTCCTCCATGCAGATCTTCTCGAGAGCAGTGATGTTTTGGGGCTGTCGCCGAGCAACACGGACTTTCAACTCCCGCCACAGATTTTCTATGGGGTTGAGGTCTGGAGACTGGCTAGGCCACTCCAGGACTTTCAAATGCTTCTTACGGAGCCACTCCTTTGTTGCCCGGGCGGTGTGTTTTGGATCATTGTCATGTTGGAAGACCCAGCCTCGTTTCATCTTCAAAGTTCTCACTGATGGAAGGAGGTTTTGGCTCAAAATCTCACGATACATGGCCCCATTCATTCTGTCCTTAACACGGATCAGTCGTCCTGTCCCCTTGGCAGAAAAACAGCCCCATAGCATGATGTTTCCACCCCCATGCTTCACAGTAGGTATGGTGTTCTTGGGATGCAACTCAGTATTCTTCTTCCTCCAAACACGACGAGTTGAGTTTATACCAAAAAGTTCTACTTTGGTTTCATCTGACCACATGACATTCTCCCAATCCTCTGCTGTATCATCCATGTGCTCTCTGGCAAACTTCAGACGGGCCTGGACATGCACTGGCTTCAGCAGCGGAACACGTCTGGCACTGCGGGATTTGATTCCCTGCCGTTGTAGTGTGTTACTGATGGTGACCTTTGTTACTTTGGTCCCAGCTCTCTGCAGGTCATTCACCAGGTCCCCCCGTGTGGTTCTGGGATCTTTGCTCACCGTTCTCATGATCATTTTGACCCCACGGGATGAGATCTTGCGTGGAGCCCCAGATCGAGGGAGATTATCAGTGGTCTTGTATGTCTTCCATTTTCTGATGATTGCTCCCACAGTTGATTTTTTCACACCAAGCTGCTTGCCTATTGTAGATTCACTCTTCCCAGTCTGGTGCAGGTCTACAATACTTTTCCTGGTGTCCTTCGAAAGCTCTTTGGTCTTGGCCATGGCGGAGTTTGGAGTCTGACTGTTTGAGGCTGTGGACAGGTGTCTTTTATACAGATGATGAGTTCAAACAGGTGCCATTCATACAGGTAACGAGTGGGGGACAGAAAAGCGTCTTACAGAAGACGTTACAGGTCTGTGAGAGCCAGAGATTTTCCTTGTTTGAGGTGACCAAATACTTATTTTCCACCCTAATTTACGAATAAATTCTTTACAAATCCTACCATGTGAATTCATGGATTTTTTTTTTCACATTCTGTCTCTCACAGTTGAAGTGTACCTCTGGTGCAAATTACTGACCTCTGTCATCATTTTAAGTGGGGGAACTTGCACAATCGGTGGCTGACTAAATACTTTTTTGCCCCACTGTAACCTTAACCAACAATACACAATCAAACGTTGTTTTCCTCTTCAGCTTTGGCCTTGTGGTCTTGTGATTTTTCCCACCATTTTACCGCTTTCATTAACGTAGTAAGTTTATCAAACCAAGTGTCAAAGAAACAGTTGAGTTCTCCTCATTTTCTCTTCTATTACTTTCTGTTTCGCCTGTAGATGCATATTTCTCTTTCATATATGGAAACATCTTCAAGATCACACGCTGAAAATTTCTGACTTACAAACAGCATGGCAGGGCAGTGAGGAGAAAAGCTGGTAAACAACACAAAATTTTAAGAAAGCGTTTTTTGTCTGTTGTAGAGACGTGCATGTTGGAGGTTGTTGTTTAGCTTACGGTCGGAGGGGTCGCTGCAGGGACAGAACGTTTCTGTTTTCAACTTCCGCCCGAGGATTCAAGCTTCCACCGGAAGTGTGCTTGTTCTCTTTTACCAGGGCCGATCCAACATGGTGGGTGTTTTTTATATGACTACCTACACTATCTGTTCTAATCCTGTCGTTTAAAATGTTTTGTATTCCGTTTAACCTTACCAATAAGCAGCAGATCAATAATCTTTCCTTGTGGCCGCTGTATTGACGTTAGATGATACGAACGCGACTTTTTATCGGCGCTTCTGTAACGCTGCTGCTGACGGAGCGACCGGCTGAATGAGCCGCGATGCTTGTTCGGGTTTTTATCGGTTAATATCGAGAGGACTGACAGAACAACCTAGGCGGTATTTGTTTGTTCACGAACCGTTAAAATGGTTAAATTGCCGAAAAGTATAGCTCACCTTAGCTTGGTGGCCAACTCAGGTGTTAGCTTGTGTGTCGTTGAGGAAGCTAATGCTGCTCTGGAGGCTGCAGTCCCTGATCTAGTTGGGAGCTTGTCTTCAGCCGCACAGTGCTTCGGTCAAGTGATTTCAGAATACTGAAGATGTTATGTGGCGCGACAAAACTTCACCACATTAATCCAAAAACAACGTCTGACACACAAGTTTAAGGGTAAACTTTATTCCAAGGAAGTTAGAGCAACCCAGAGGCAAAAATGTATAATATTAAACATTAACAAGATAAAACTAACAAAATTAGCACAGGCTCACATAAGGCTCTAAGAAACAAATATAGATGGTGCTATCAATAATAATAATTCACAAACCTTATTCAATTCAATACTACTTTGGGATGTTGGTACGTTTACCTCGGCCTCTTCATCCTATTTGTAAAATTGGTTCTTTATGTCTTCGGTGTATTCGTCCAGGAATTCATTTAGCCGCTTGTTCATTTAGTGTAATCTTCCAGTCAGATGGACTCCAACTCTACCATTTTGGGCAGCAGCTGATGCCTTTAGTCCTTGTTCTGCTGTGCAGGAGACCCACTGTGATCAGGAGGACCGCTCCAGCCAGAACCTGCAGCAGGAGGAAAACTGCTTAATGTGCTTCTACACGGAGCTCACTGACGTTGCAGAGCAGAACAAGGACTAGCATTGCCTGGTACAGTCCAAGATGATGGAAATGGAGGTTGTGTGCAAAATCAGCCATATAACATCAAGGACAGCCACAGCTTTGACCTGGTCAGCCTGCAGGTAGGGAGTTGCCTGCAGATTGGCCAGGCCTAAAATAGGATTTAGATTCCACTCATGGTGGCAAACGGATGTTTTTTAAAGAAATGGTGCCAGAATGACTGTTCCGATAGTTTACCCAAATGCTAGGAGTAACGAGTAAACATGTTCTCTTCATGCAGGGACGAGTCAGGACCAAGACGGTGAAAAAGGCTGCCAGGGTCATCATCGAAAAATACTACACCCGGCTGGGAAATGACTTCCACACCAACAAGAGGGTGTGCGAAGAAATAGCCATCATCCCCAGCAAGAAGCTCCGCAACAAGATCGCTGGGTGAGTTGTCTATTGCAAAGTGGAGCCCACAACCACAAATTTGTCTTGCTTATCTGCCATCCTGTATCGAAAGGTGATCATGGCGTCTATGTTGCCTGGTCATTAAAAATTACAGGAAGATAAACCTTTGAGCCTTTCCCGTGTTTGAAGGACTGCCAATTCCTATCAGACCCTGGTGCTCTAAGACATGCAAACAATTCCTGGGATGGTAGACATTAATTAAATAAATACATTTTTCTGTTAAGTAGGCAGATATTGATGGAAGGCCTGTGGTGTGGAATCTGAGTTCGCAGCAGAGTTAGCATTTATTTCATCATTTTTTTAAGTCACTTTTGTACCAAAACACACTCCAAAACCATCAGTGTTTTTAGATTAGAGGTGGGTTTAAAAAGCCTCAAAATTATAGTGGTATTTCATGAAAATACATCATCAGAGACTGGTGATGTTTGTATGCTCACCACGTGCAAAAAAAAAAAAAAGGTCATAACTGTTGGTGTGGGCTGCTGTTTTTGTGTCGTACACCACCTACAGTTATCTATTTTTGTAGCCTGGCGTGTTGCACCGTGGCTGCTGCAGCCGGATTGAAGACACCAGGATATGATCGTGTCCGTTTTTACCGCCATTTTAATGGTATTCACTACAGAAGCGTAGAGATTCACAGATGTATGAGGGAGATGTTGCACAGTTTGAAAACCTGAGTTTGTGAGAGGGGAAAAAAACACTGGGCAGTGTCTTTGCTTCTGGTTTTGATTTCTTCTCTTTCTATATCAGTGCTTATATGGCACAAATAGAAGTGACTGTAATGATGTTGCGGCAGCAAAGCAACCAGTATGGAGGGTATACTGGTGCCTTGGCACCTGGCTCTTGGTCTCAGACAAGCCCAGGCTTGTCTCGATGCATTTGGGAATCTTAACATATGGTGTTGCTATAGTAACCATGTCCCTACATGACATTTCTATAATATGTACAAATTTCTATGGTATTATCATGGCAGTTCCATGTGATGACAACTTTGTGTGCGTTGCTCCACTTGTAGGTATGTAACACATCTGATGAAGAGGATTCAGAGGGGTCCAGTCAGAGGAATCTCCATCAAACTGCAGGAGGAAGAGAGAGAGAGGAGAGACAACTATGTACCAGAGGTCAGTGAACGCATCACTGTGTTTGTTATACCAGACCGGGTAAAAGCAGTGAATCTGCTCTTGTAAAACTTGTTGATTCTGGTAGCATGCTACCGGAACCACTGGGACCATTAGTATAGTTCCTGTTGTATCTTTTTCTAATTTTGCCATAGATGTGTTTGTAAATGTTGTGGTGAGAGGTGCTGAATAGAGCAGGGCGATATGGCCAAAAATATTTATCACGATATATATTTGAAAATTTGCGATAACGATATAACTGACGATATAATTGATGCGAGACAAAATACAACTCCACAACATTACTAGCGCAAAAAGACAACCTTCCATTTATTTTCACTTAAACAAGAAGCTGGTTTTTATGTACATTAAAGCTTTATAAAAATGAAATAACGGTGCAAATGCAAATTCCTTGCTGAAAGTTTAACCAAAAGGCATTTCCAGTAGAAATGGGCTGACATATCCTGAGCATAACCATGTATAATATCCACTGAAGTTAAAAAGAGGTGCTTTGCAACATTAAACTGCAGTGTGCAGTACGTATTTTTCGGACCATAAGGTGCACGGGATTATAAGGCACATTAATCGAAACAAAGCAGTCAGATAAATCAAACTTTATTAAACTCATTCTTCTTGCTTCCTCCACTTCTGTACCATTGATTCATTAATGTTGAATTCTCTGGCAGCTGCTCTATTCCCATGTTGTTGCAGTATATTAATGACTAACCTCGTATTGTGGATGAATTATCTCAGTTGTTCTCCTGACTGAAACGTCACTGCTGTTTAGTTTCCTGTCTTCATTTATGTTGGAAGTGATAGCAGAGCTGTACGTTTGAATTTTTTCAGAAATCTCTCAGTCAGAACATGCAATATCATGCTTAGGTAACTAGCGAAACTAGCGAGCTAACTTCCGCTAGCTTCCTGCTAACTTCTAACTCCGTTAAATGTAATAAATTTTGTTTTCATGGATGCCTGGAAGTTAAACTTCATAGTTACACCTGGTAAAGCAGCAATTCTGATCGTTTTATTAAAGATGAAAGAATTTAGACAGTTTTTAAACTCTCAGTGATGCTGCAGTGTTCGTTTGACCTGAACGATACGGAGTTTAGGACCCAGATTACTCCCAGATTTAAGAGCATCTTAGTCCGACAAATAGGACAATAACGACGGCCGCTTGCATGTTCTGCAAAAAAATGTGCTTTGTTGTGTATCTGACGGACAAACACCAAACCAGTTCCACATCACTGAAGTTGCACCGTTTTTTACAAACCAATTCTGGTTCATCTGTTTCACTCAACAATCGGCCATGTGCGTATGAAAACAAAGGCACTGCGCATGCGCGTTTTACTCATATTCTATCGCGATATTTCATTTTCCTATAGTTGCCTAACATTATACCGGTATTACCGTGAACGGTATAATATGGCCCAGCCCTAGTGCTGAACGATCTGCTGATTGTTGACTGAAGTTTGAGCCTGATCCACAAGTGGTCACGTAACTAAACGTACATGGTACTACAGGGTTCATGTGCTGGGCAAGTCTATTGTAATCATACAATATTACAGCAATATACAACTAGATAAAAAGTGAAGAATGAATGGCTAAATTGCTGCATCAGTAATTTTCATTGTGCATACAGATGAAGAAGGGTGTCAGCAGAGTGCACAGATCACTGTTTGTCCCCATTATTTTTATTTGTGAATGTGTGGATTTATTTGCTGCAATATAGAGCTGAAAAGCATCAAGAGTGCATCAGCAGGCCATTGATACTGAGGTCTGGTAGCTTATGTGATTGATTAAATGGGTCAGGCACAGAATAATAGCCAAATCTGTGCATTATTAGCCTAAAACATAAGTCTGTTTTTAAGAGTGTTTTTGAAACAATTTTAGTTATTGTGAAATGTGGGGTTAAATTGTGCTAAGTCTTCACAATTAAAACTACAAATACACAGCTTTGAGGGGAACCACTGACTTTTTTTTTTTTAAAGAAAATATGGCTGTAGTGTTACAGTATTGTCGTTATAATTGCCAACTGCTCCAGTTTACCTTAGTAAACTTCTTTTCTTTTGGCAAATTTGGCACATTTATTTTTTTAAACAAATGTTAAGAAATAAAGCAAAAGCTTGGATATTATTTTGGGTAAAGGAGTGGAATGAGTACATTTTAATAAGTCTAATTTTTCTGAAGATCAATTTAATTGCACTTTTAAACTCATGGATTTCTAAATTTGACATTTAATTGTGTAAAACATCAAACTGTTTCACATTTATAAATATTAATGTGTTGCATGTAAACTGTATGATGGATCTCAATTATTGTTCCAGGCACCTCAACATGCTGCACAAAACTCATCCCACAAGCCTGTAAGGCTACAGTTGCACTAGGGATACCAGTGGTTGGAAACTACGGCACAACCATAATTATTGTGACCATGACCAATCAACTCGTGATTTTCCTGCCTTTGAATTGGTCCCTTTAAAAATATTATCAGGTCTGAGATCACTCCCAGTCAGGTTCTGTTTTCGAAGGAATATTAGTGCATCAAGATGGGGATAAAATGGCAATAAGATGGAATCAGTTTTGGATTGTGCGAATCAAATTGGCACTTAAATTCAATCTGTTTGCAACAATCACTCTAGAGTAATACAATTATTCTAATTTCTAAACAAACATTTTTCCAGACATATGTAACGATGCCTGTTGAAGGCAGTAAAAGAAAGACACTTGAAAGTTGCTCTGCGTGAGCACTGCAGACCGTTTCTTTTATTTATTGTAATACAGATTAAGAGACTAAGACCATAAACTCCACAGGACAGAGGCCAAGATAAAAGGATTCTTTAGAATCTGGAGCCTCTTTGCAACCACAGCTTATGCCATCTGGTGGCTCTCAGATAGAATGCAGGTTGGCGATATTTCCACATTGGCTTAATCTTCCCTATCCTGGAATCTACATCCATGTTTTATAGCATCCCTATCTGTTTGTGTTTGAAGCTGTTGATTTCCTTTTTACCCATTAACATTTGATTAGGATTAGAAAGTTTCTTCACTCCATCTGGCGTTTGGGTTTTGATTTGTTTCATCTATTGGAGAAATAGTTGAGCTTAACAGTAATAGAGCAGAGTAGTAGCAGAGAATGTACAAAGTAGAAAATAAAATAAAAAAAGGCAAATAAAAAAAGTCTGCATTGTAGTGTGCCAATATTTCAGTATGCGTGCATCTACGTTGCAAATTTGAATAAAACTGTAGTTTTGTACCACTGGCTTCATACATTTTGTTACTGGCTGCAAGACAGAGCTATATATTTGTGAGTGTTTGCTTCAACCAGTTTATCCACAGGTGATCTCAGAAGTGCAAACATGGTCAGGAGCTGGAACAGTCGAGTGTCCAGCCCTGATGGGGCTTTTGGACACATTAAACCAAATTGTGCCTGTTATGTGTTTTTTGTGTCCTGGTAGTCTGCCTGAACCGAACACCTTTCTTTCTACCAGTTGTTTTGTGATTATGGTCTGTAGGCAGGTGATTCACAATGCAGAAAAAAACAACACATACAAATTTTCTTGAGTTTTGAAGGACTTTCTGTTCTTTTTGTGCACTCGTACAATTTTTTTAAACACAACAGATGGATATAAGTAAACAAAATAATATGGTGTTACTTTGCAACTGTGGAAATAACTGAGGTGTGGGATAAATTCAAATTCAAATTTTATTTGTCACGTACACAGTCATACACAGTACGATATGTAGTACAAGTATTAACCGGAAATGAAGAATGTAGTGATGGCTAATGTGATTCCTGTGTGTTTATCTGTCCAGGTGTCTGCTTTGGACCAGGAGCTGATTGAAGTTGATCCCGACACCAAGGAGATGCTGAAGCTGCTGGTAAGTCTTTCTGTAACAGGACAGAACAAGTACAGTTTTTGCGGTACTTAATTTCATCTTACTCTGCTGGGGCTTAGCGGTTAATGTATTAACTGATTAAAATAAAGGGTCTGTTATACTGTAAACAAATCCTCTCACAAATTGAATCCTCTGTGTGCCGTGTTTTAAACACAAAAACAAACTACTGAAAAATTATGTGATCAGACATAAATCTTAGAATTTAAAGGCATGTTCCAACTACAAATGAAAATAAAAAGATGTAAAAGCAACAGGCTCACAAAGGTAATGACAGAAATAGGAAGCTGATTTGTTAGATGTTTAATGGTGGAATGACTTAGATCAGACACAGGCATCTAATCTTGTTAATGATAACAGCAATTGGTCTTGAGTTGGGAAATAAAAAAAATGGTTGGAGTTAATGGAGTTTGAGTGTTGAATTGTATCCAGCCAGTGGAGCTCTTTAGAAAAAGTTTGTGTAGTTCTAGAGAGGAGTTGTAGGAAGGCACATCTCATCAAGCAACATCAAGGGAGGTCACGAATCGCCTTCAGAGGAACCAGAGGGTTTGAAAACTTCAGAACACTTTGATCCATTTTAGTGTTTCATTAAAACTGGCAGTTGTTGTGTAACCAGTGTTACTGTCAGAGTGGAGGTTGCTGTTCAGGCCTTTTAAACCAGAAGATTTTATTTAAAGCACAGAAGCATTTAAATGGCTGAAATCAGTTTGTTGGGACATATTTGCCTCTGTCCCTGTGTTCAGCTTTTAAATGGCAGAATTTCCAGGTAAAGGATTTTACTAGAATCAACCTGAGCTTGTAACGGTCCGATTCCAGCAGCAAGAAGGGAGCTTTTAAAAACAGCCACTCAAACCAGAGAGTCAAAGTGCAGCATGCCCTTAAAACTTGTTTTGAAATGTCGTAGACAGAAAAAAAATTAGATAATGGGACATGTGTTTTTTCCTCTTTTTTTTTAAACACATATAAGTATGCTATATGTGCTGTTGTCTACTCTGTTATGTACACTACAGGCAAAGAAATAGCCCAAATCCAGTTCCATGCACGTGCACATGTATTTGGTAACTAAAGCGGTTTCTAATTCAAGACAGTTGCCGACCTTCTTGGGAGTGGACACCCCAGCAAATTCAGCCCAATGTCAGACAATGCAGTGTTCAGATAAACTGAAAAACCAAACAAACCCTGCACCTTAGATTCCACGGGCCTCAGATAGCATGTAAATGTTAAAATTGATAGCAGTATAATTAAAAAATACTGAAGGACTTCCAGGACAAACGCTCTGTTCTGTCTGTAAACACCATCAGCCTTCCAGGGATTGCAGATGAAAATGAGTCTCTGGTTAAATCTGGCATGTTTACATGATAAATTTAAGTGTTCATGTTAAATAATTTTAACAATAAGTTTTTCACTGTTATGAAGTAAAAATAGTATTACTACTTAAAATGTACAAGGGAACTGTGTTAGGCCTGTTGTTTGAAGACAAATAATTACACGATGCTGAAATAAATCGGTAAATGTGTAACAGATGAAGGTAGTGATTTCTCTTTTCGGTCATTTATCAACAAATGCTTTTACTTGGCTTTGATAAACCACACACTTCTAAAACTACGCCCCATGGACAGAGGAGACCAGTGATATGAGCTGCTTTTGCAGCCACAGGACGTCTTGTTGTACTCTGTATATCAAAATGATCAGCTTTGGTCAGGAAACGGGACAGGGGCAAATCTCCAACAGAGATGCAGCGAAAGAAGGGAACTATGGCCTAGTCAAAGTTCAAACCTCAACCTGATTGGGAATCATGGGGGTGTACTTAGTTTTTCACACTGATTTTGGCAGTTTTTGTCAAGTGTGTTGTTGTTCATGTGATGCTGTTAGATCCCCCACCCATTTTGTTTAACATCACTATATTAAAACCTTCACATCACGTATTTATTTCAGGACACAGCATTTAAAAAAAAACCATGAGTGTTTATGCTGGTGCAGCCACACATGCCTGGTAATAAGTGAATATAAATGTACTCACCACAGCTGAAGTACAAACCAGCCGGGTAGTCGTGCTACACAGCAGGCCAAAATATTTGAAGGACCATTCCATCAAGAAGACGCAGACAGCTAGCTGTGTAACTTTGCTGTTGCTTTTGCATTTCCCTTGAGCCTGTATCGAAAGGTGATCATGGCGCCTTTGTTGCCAGGTCATTTATTAACTACAGGCATATAAACATGTGAGCCTTCCCTGTGTTTGCTGGACTGTCTGTTCCTGTCAGACCCTGGTGCTCTCAGACATTGAGTATTGAGTTGATATTGAGTTGCAGTCACCTCCTTTCAGATCAGTTCTTAAACCAGTGTCTTGTTTATGTCCCTCAGGATTTTGGCAGCCTGTCCAACCTGCAGGTCACCCAACCTACTGTCGGCATGAACTTCAAGCAGCCCCGAGGAGTCTAAGCTCTGTACAGTATCTTCCCAATAAAATCCATTTGGGACAAAGAGCTCTGCTGTAGGACTGATGATTTGTGGACATCCGTTTTATGTGTTTTCCCTCTCCAAACTTGAGGTGTTAAGTTATCCTTTTCTCATAAGTGTAGGGCCAGTTGGGTGAAACTAAATAAACCCCATCAATTATTGGCTGAAAATACAATTATGTCTGTAAATTTGATGCTTTTAAACTGAGTCATGCCAGTAATTATGTGGAGGAACAGAAGAGGCCACACAAGGCTGCTTAATATTAGGAACATGTTTGTCCTTTGGTTTCATTGTTTTGACACACAATTGAAAGTCATTTTTAATAAACAGCCCATTCTACATTTACTAACAAATAATGGTTCTCATTGATCAGGTGCTGCTTCCTGTCAAATTGTGGTGGATTGCCTTTTTTTTTAAACTTCATCGAATCTGTTATATTTATGTGTTACATAATTTGATGTAGCCTTTTCAGTCATGATAACTTTACGTTTGTCCTGATAGTATTAAAGGTTAAAGGGTAAAGTCTACTGGCAGCAGAGCAGCTGATTTGACAAAAATTAGTAGAAAAAGCGTAAAAACAATACAGGCTGAAAACAGCTGCTTTAGACAAAAGAGGGGAAAAAATAGGTAATGAAAATTTTGCATAGCTGTGTGTCTTCTAAGCCTGGGTTATGGTCACCATCATGGGGACAGCCATGATGGCATCACTGTTAGGAGACTGGAAAATAACTGTCAAAGGACCTGTAGAAAAGCAAGTCAAACGTTTATGTCACAAACACGCGGTGAAAAGCTATCCAAAGATTTTTCTGCTTCGTTTGTGCTACGATCTACTTTTTCTCATTAAGTTTAACATTAATAGTTTGAAATTACATGACCTCAACACTTTTTGTCAAGACTCTGGTTTTTATCATCAGAAGAAATATGACTTCTCACAGATCCCAAAAGGCTACATTTATGCTACATATGTGTGTTGATACAAGGACTGCAAGCTTGAACAGGGTTCCTGTCTTTTGCCTGATTAGTCAGGATTTTACATACACATCTTGCAATGTATGAAAACTTATGAGAAGGTCTGTGTACTTTATTTAAAAAAAACAAACAAACCTCTACAACATTTTTAAAAGCAAGATAAAACACCTTTAATGCAGCACAAAAATGTTTTCACATAAAAATTGACAAAGGATTCATTCCATTCTAAAGGTTAAATCTACAATTTAAAATAAACTTTTGTGACATGATTTAATTTGCTCATAAGCACTTAAGGAGGAAGAAGTTGCAGAAAGCTCCTCGGGGGCAGTCGCACATCTTCCCAATCCGAGATCCTTTCCTGATGGCACAGTATTCCCCAAGATCACACTGTGAACACAAATAACTTTTTAATATCAAACTCTGGACTTCATGGAATGAAAATTCACAAAGTATCACTAAGACGTTAACACAACCATTCTGCTAATTTATGCTTTCTTGCAGTCCAAAAGAAGTCATTCATAACTGCTGTCAGAAAAAAAAAAAAGAAAGGCACAGCAAGGACGATCTCTGATGCCGAGAAAAGCACTTTTCTAGAGGGAATCATACCTTTAATCATTAAAACAGTAAAATGCTGCTTCAGCTTTGGTGCACTGTTACTGTTTTTGATTTTTTTCATTGCATTTTTGTTATACCTTTATTCTTGAGCACCTTTGCACTGAGGTTTAGAATGTTATACACTTTTAGAGAAATTATAAATGTTTTAAACATTTTTTGTCACAAGTGTTAAATCAGAGTATAGTGTTAGTGACTCACAGAGGGGACCTGTCCATACTTCTTCTCCCAGGGATTAATTCTCTTGGTTTGCAGTCTCTCCAGCACTTCATGCAGCGCACCAAGCTGAGAAAAACAAAAATACAACAGACGTGAAGCTAATGTGTGGTCAAAATTAAGCCTGGAAACACAGGAGAACACTTTAGTGCATCAGTCACTGTCATCCAGCCATTCTGTCATTTTCTGTCCAACAGCATTGCTCCATCTATGACAAAGGCTTTAAACATCAATTGGTCAATAATAAAACTAACAATAAGCAATTGTATTAACTGAATTTAGGCAAAAGAAGACAAGAATTAAAAAAGTCTCCAGCTTGACACTTGTCAGCATTTCTCATTATTGACTTGTCTTATGGCTCATGTTTTTAGAATTGTACTGCCTTAGTTAGAAGCAGTACAGTTATAGGAACTAAAGGATATTGAGTGGACTAATTAGGCAGCCAGATCTAAAGGATTACATTTTTCTGTTCGATATGACATCTGGTTTGAAATACAGTAACAGCTTTTTAATAATCTGCTAAATTCATACAAATCCCCCCTCCCCCCCCCATACATTCATATAGAGATTTACACTTTTCTATACACTTCAAGCACTTTGTCTATCTCACATCAATTGCCAATTTCAAATAGCCAATTAATTTAACATGCATATCTTTGTGCTTTGGGGAAAGCTGAAGCGCAAACTCACAGAAGAGATGAATCAGATTTGAACCAATTTAAATCACCATGCTGCACTGTGTCACTGAAGAACATGGAACCTGACAGCTTTTATGAGTTTGGTGCCAATATAAATAGATTAACTGAAGATGTTTTGGGTTAATTTTCATTATTTACTAATCTAATGTTCATTTATTGTTTGATTAATTGAATGAAAAAACACAACCCTCATACATTTATACTTTTCATGCTGAAAATGTCCTCTTAACTCTGAGCAATCAAATCAGTCAAACACAAAAATAAGCAAATCTTCATAATGCAACCAGAAATGTTATACATCAATTAACAAATAGTTACTAATTTATTTACATTTTACAAATTCATTGTTGCAATGAAAAACATTAGCCACCTATTATTATTACAGTTTCCAAAATTTGATCAAAAAAGCTGACACTAATGGAGATTTCACTACAGAATGAGTGCTTTTATTTTGATACTACAGGTTCAGTTCTGCATAAGAAGTTTGTCCAGCATACATTTGGAAGAGGTATATATGTTAAATACTTAAACAGAAGAAATTTCAGATCGTATCCAAAGACATATAACTTTTATTAAAGCAAAGCGTATGAACCCCCTTTTCATCACAAAATACCTTTATGTGTGTGTGTATTAAAATATTAGATATTGTAAATATTCCACACTCGGATTTACCAGTCTGTTGGAGTTGTGGTAGTCCTGCACTTCTCTCTCGTCCCTCTCGGCTTCCGTCTTCCCCGCTGGACACAGCGCAGATAGTAGCACCGCGCACAACACAGCTCGTGCCCACATTTTAAAAACACAGCAAAGAAAGCGCAGTGTTGAATTTTCCAACAGTCGCAGTTGCCTCTTACTTCCTCCAGGCGTTTCTCACGCACTCTGCATGTTCGGCACAGCGCGGGATCTTTAGAAAAACAGCTCCGCCCCTTCCAGGTATGACGCGGAGCATCTCCCAATGGGCTAAAATGTAGCAAAGACCCTGACTGGTTCACTCCTGTTGCTTTCAGCAAAGCTTTTATCAGAAGAAGATTAAAATACAGCACTGAAATATGTAGTATTTATAAGAACTTCTAAACATCACTGATGAAGACATCTTACTTTTTTTTGCATTTCCTTATTTTTTTATTTGTTGTTGTCATTTCCCACGTGTGGGACTAATAAAGGTTATCTTATCTTATCTTATCTTTTCAAAAAAACAAAAAACAAAAGAACAGCTATCTCATTATGGCATATTAGGTATTACGTGAGTATTTGCAAACAAATTTGAATATTAGACAAAGATAACCCAAGCACATACAAAATTATTTTAAATAGTAATGCCATTTATTAAAGGAAACAAGCTGTCTAAACCCACCTGGCCCTGTGTGAAAATTTTGCTCCTTTTGTTATCATGAATTGCTTTCAGGATGCTGGACTGAGGGTGGAGGTCTCAGTTCAATGTGAGTAGTGTTTGTGTCTTGACATCAGTGGTATCTGTCTACTCCTGTAACCAGTTTATCACTCCTGCTGGGTATCAGATGACAGGTAGGGCGTATGCGTTGATGGCTTGGATCATATTCCTGCACTTCAGCTGACCACTCAGCACTTCTTTTAGATATTTGGACGTGGCTAACCTTCATGAATTTTTATCATGTTTCCGAGTGGCTTGTGAGATACTAAGGCACTTGTAGTTAATTCAATTCAGTTCATTTTTATTTATATAGTGCCGAATCAGAATGATTTTGAATTGGATTGGAGTCTGTTAGACAGATATGATTCAAACCACTCCAGTGTAGTAATTTCAGTATCTATGGCATGCTCTAATCTCTGTAATAACATATTGTGGTCAATAGTATTGAATACTGCACTAAAGTCTAGCAGAAGGAGCAGAAAAATCAGTCCACTGTCAGAGGCCATAAAAAGGTAATTTGTAATGATGAGCTCTGAAACATGACTCCATCTCTTCAGATAAACTATTTTCATCTGCGGATGATCAGATAGCTGTTTTACAACTACTCTTTCACGAATTTTTAAAAGTAAAATGAAGATTGGAGGCTGACCTACAGTTAAGACAGATGGGTCAAGTGATGGCTTTTTACATACTGGTTTAATTACTACCACCTTAAACACATGTGGGACGTAATTGATTGATAAAGACTAATCTTATTTCAGATCAAAGTATTAACTAAAATAAGCAGTCTTTTAAACCCGGCAGGTTTATGCCACTGCAGGGGTTCCCCTTCTCTCAGGAGTGCGGGCCCACTCATCCCATGGGGTGGCCACCTCTTGTTGAGGGGCTCCTCTCTCTCTACCATTGGTGTGGCGGAATCATGGTCCTCGGCTACCACCTTTAATAGGTTTTACCGCTTGAATGTGGCAGCCAGCCCCTCTTTTGGGGAGGAGGTGGTGGGTGCCCCTCTGAGGTAGCCTTTGTCTGTTCGCTTGGCCTAGTGTCTTGCAGGCTGACCATGAGCGGCTGTTTAGGTGTGGACCTTGTGTCTTGTGGGAGTCACTCAGGCCAGTCTTGCGTCTGGCAGACTGATGCCTCCTCCCTCCAGCTCGGCCTTTGCATCTGGCGGGGCCTTGACCAGGGTGGTGTGTACATATGTACCAAGGGCGTAGATTTGGCATGGACGGAAGGGGCATGTCCCCACCAATAATTTGATCTCTTCGAGTAAAGAAAAGCAAAACCAATTAAAAAAAAAAAAAACAATCTGTCAACGTCTCATTCACCCAGCGGTGCAGAAAGAGTTACGTTCTCTACCGGAGTCCTACCTCATGTGACAAAAATGGCCAATGTGATTGGCTGGGCCTTTCAGTGAGCTCTGTTTAGTGTTAGCAGCGGCAAGCCTGCGCTGCGAGGACCTGCAAGGAGGAGAGGAGGATGGCAGCACAAAGGTGTCAGGCGCAGTGGCCCGTGGACATGGGATGGACTCAAGCGCAGATTCAAAACCGGAGGCCAGGGGTGAGGTGTAACGAAAAGAGACTTTATTTTTACAATGCTCAGAGGCTAACAGAAAGTGCAGACTAGAATCAATGAACATAAACTAGATGTCTGAGGCGAGAGAAAAATACTGTGGTGAAAACTAGATGGCAGGGATAACTGGGTGCAGGTACTGGGCAGGGAAAACTGTGGCGGGCCCGGGCACTGAAACAGAGGACAGAGCAGTCAGGGGAATCCCACAGAGGGCTGCGAGTGAATCTAAAAAATAGTACACTGAGCTGTCTTACAAGCTTGCAGGTGGGGGTTGCGTGGAGGGGGGAGGCAGGAGAGGTCCAGGTGGGTGCTGCATGCAAGGCAGGGAGGCAGGCAGGAGAAAATGGCAGCTCCAAAACGGAGAGGGATTACCGGTGGCAGCAAACTGGTATCCAGGAGAGCTTGGTAGGTGGTTTTCAGAGGCTGACGAAAAAAAACAGAGATACGGTTAATACACACGATTAGTCACCAAGGAACGGACGTGAGGCCGAGAACTGACTAAAGTTGGCAGATAATCTGGCGAAGACCAGTTGAGTGCGCCGGTCATAAATACTGCTGGTCCGATTGCCATCAGGTGAGGAACAACAAAGACTCCACCCAGTGGGGAGGAGCTGATGCTGTGGAAAACCACCCAGACCACGACAAAAGGAAGAACCTGGACATAAGAAAGTATTTTTCAAAGAAACCTGTAAAGTCAAGTTCACTCATAAAATGTGTCCGTCATAATAACGTTACAGGCTATGCTAGGCTTTGGCCCACATCAGTCTAAAATTGTATGTAACCATGAATAACGTGTTTGGGAAACTAACAGCACAACAGGCAGCACTCGTTATCTCAGTCTCCCAGAGTAGCATTTCTAATTTTGATTGAAACTGTCAGAGAAAACGGCAGCCTCGAGCAAGCCAGGATATTAGTTTACAGAGGCTGTTAGAATTATATGTCTAACGTTAAAATGTTGGTGAAACAATAATTTCATCCTAATGGTACTGACATATTCATAGGGTTAATTTTTGAGACAAAATATCACGAGTTAGTCATTATTTTGCAAATATTCCACGTTGTAGTGCAGTTTGCACAAATTGTTCTAACAATGCACTCACCCTACAAACATTACTGACAGGTCAAAATCTGCACAATTTGACAGAAACACTGAAGCAGCTCCACATTTTATTCTTATTGTCATGTATGTCCTATTTGTCAGGTGACAGAAGAACCAACACAAAGCTCAGAGAGTAATGGTGATACAAGATCACAGGTGAAATTGGATGATGACTTGGTGGTGCACATGTGTGACTGCATGTATTTTGTAATTTAACATTATATAATTCAGATATAAAACTATGAATTGTTATTTTAAATGGTTTAAAAGCATGTAGAATATCATATGTAGGCAAGTATATTTCTCCTTTTTTTTATTATCAAGAAGCAAAGACAAAAAGGAAAAAAAAAAGAAACAGGGCAGGGTTCGGTGGTTGAATCAGCCGTCCCCACCAATGCCAAAACCAAATCTATGCCCTTGATATGTACATTTGTACATTGTTCGTTTTGTACACTTTCACGCTGGGGTTTCGGTTGCACTGTCTCTTCACAGGGTGTCTTAAAGAGTTACCCCATACATATGGAATATGTAACGGAGTGGAGAGATAGTCTCTCAGTCAGAGAACCAAGGTTACAGTGCAACCGTACGTTATCCCTGGCAGTGTTTCAGAGTTCCTTCAGTGTCTCCTCTGGAAGACAATCAACAATGATTTGGGGTTGCTTGTGTCTCTAGCTTCAGGTTTTTCAGAATAGAGTTGCCAAAACCTAGAATGTTTTCCAATTAGTCAAACTGCAGGAATGTCTAATAGACATAAATACCTGGATGACCTTTAAATTCCGGCTTCTAAATGCAGATAAAACAGAGACTACTGTACTCAGCCCTAAAGATCTTAGAAAAATGTGGTGATATAAAATACTGCAGTGAAAGTAGGGATAGGGACTAGAAAGATATATCTCCCATAACAACAGCTTTCAACAGCAGGTTTGCATGGAATAGATAAAGTAGGAGCCCCAAAATAAGCTAACAAACCCACAGTACAACTGCATTTTATTTACATAGCACCAAGTCACAACAACAGTCACCTCAAGATGCTTCCCTGTTCATAAACAAAGCCATGGTAGCATTTGATAGCAAGTACTGTTTAGTTGCAGATTCATAGAGTTTTGATTACCAACCAGAAACTGATTGGATTGTTGTCTGCTGAGTGCAAGCCGCAGCATCAAATCCTCCCGCTGTCAGCAAGGCTTTAGTGTCGGACTAAGAGCATTTTGTTGCTAGTAAGTCAGCGCTGGGCACACAAAAAATAGAGACTTTAAAAAATAAACAGTATTGGTATTAAAGTGTGTGTTATGTCAGCTGCTTCAGGACATTTTAGATGCTTAAGGAAGCAGATGACTATAAATAAACCTGCAGAGAGGAATGAAGTAAGAGGTTTAAAACCTGCCATGTTGTTCCACTTGCTCCAGGCCATGATTCAGTGTGTGACTGTCTGCTTATGGGCTCATGATAAAGACATAAACAACTATATCCCGTCTATGTCAGCTGCCCAGAAATCCTGCTGAGTGGTAGTGAAAATGAGGATGAAAGCTGTTGGCTTTTACTGTAGACAGAAGAGAAAATATAACAGGATGCAGTTTGCATCTTTTCATTCATATATTTTTCTTCTGCGAGTGGTTGAGCCCCTCTAATGCTCATTGCCTTGATTCATGCTCAATCATCCAGGGAAGTAAATCTCAAAAGGTCGATTCTGTTCATCTGGACGTAGCCCACTCATGAATGACAAAATGTTAAATGTTTTGTCATTCATTAGGATGAATGACAAAACATTTCTCTCATTGGAAAAGCTACGTCCAGATGAACAGAATCAACCTTTTGGGTCTAATACTCATTGCCATTTGACTCTTCTTCTCCCACTTTGTTGTATATACCATCCATCCATCCATCCATCGCGGGGCAAGTGCCTATGTATGTATCAGGCAAGAATTAAAAAAAATAAAAAAAGTCAATTACAGCAGTTGGTCTCCTCTGTTGCTAAATGCTTGCACAGTGTTTAAAGAAAAAGTGATGCATCACAGTGCTCCTAACTTTTTTGCAGTAGGTTAACACTGATAGTATCAAATTGAACTACTTCAGTTGCATATAGGGTTTATAGCTGCAGGTCACTGATTTTTTAAATTAATTAATTAATTAATGACAATCTTGTTTTAGCACCACATCAAGCCTCCAACTTCCCTTGCATTTTATTTTTCATGTACATAGTACTGCTTAGACAGTCTGACTGTAGTAAAGGAAACTTGAACCCAAGCTGCCAAAGTTGATTTAGTTGGGAGGTAGAGGTTTGGTAACAGGTACCCACCACTAAATTTTGTTGAGAGCCAAATGGCCAAATTATAGTTGGCCTCTCATTTACACCCACCTACCCCTTAGAACCTCGCTGCTTTCAAGTTTTCATTAAGTAGTAAATGCGGTGTTGAGTCTGTTGTGTCACTTGTAATGAAAATAAGGCTGCAAGAACTATCTGGAAGAAAATGAAGAGTAAAAAAATGAGGCTGAGCTGAAAGGAAACATCTTAAACCGCTTCATTTCCATAATCCCACAGAATAGATCAGAGTTGGGCATCATTATCATCCCTTAATCTCCTCAATTTTCCTCTAATCCTCTCAAGAAACAGCAGCTCCATCACCCGTAGTTAAGCCAAATAACTTTTATCATTCTCTGTGCAGAAAGTGATCTTTTAATTGCTGTCTATGACTGACCTGTTGCAATCTGAAGGCAACACTTGAGGCTTTGATGGTGAAATTGTCATTTTCTAAAACTTGGAAGGAAGCATTAAATCTAGAAACTAAAAAGAAAGTATATGGTTTTATATATCAAAATATATATTTTTTAAAAATCAAAGCGCCCTATTCCGGGAGGCATGTTCAACAAACAGAGTTAAAAAATTAATTCTGAGTTGGTTAACTCTGAGATTGGCATTTTCAGTTTCAGAAGAGCTGATCAGAGTAAATTCAATCAACTTGTCACAAACAATTCACCATGGCAATGAGTAATCTAGTGGACCAAGTAATATTTTTTAATATAATATATGTCAATGCCTACCATGATATTTAAACAGGAGGGCAGGAAAGAGTCATTTTGATTAGCTTTCATTATATACGTTTTCAAGCCTTCATGTTTCAAATCTTTTCAGTCTCATCTTCACTTAAATGTCAAGTCAATGGCTTTATTGCCATCCCAACCATGTGCAGTGGTACAGTACACAGTGAAACGACACAGCATTCCTCCAAGACCATGGTGCAACAAATGACCTATAACAGATAATCAACACAGGACTACATAGAATACAATGTGCAAAAAATGCAAAAAAACAAAGACAGTCCAACACCAGACAGAACAGATTGTTTCCAAAATCCAACTTCAACTGTCATTTTTCCATCTGTGTGACCAAAAACAACACAACAAATGATTGATCCTTGATGAGTTTGTTCTGTGTGTAAAGCTTTATAGAGATCATTTTTATTTGAACAATGATTGCTAAAGTAATCTACAGTAAATGTTTGCTATGCAAGGAAACTGTCCACAAAGTCACAGCATTATAAAGATGGAGACTATAGATTTTTGGAGTGCCGTTAGTATTAATTTATGCATAATTTATAGCATCATAGTGTGGTACTTCAGTATAGCCCTACTCAGCAACCATAAAGGGAGTAACATTTTTTTTAAGTGGCAAATGCAACCCAAATGCAACAAACAGCACAAACTGTTTGTGTGTTTGCTAGCTGAAGGCTTAGCTGCTGTATTTCACAGGGAGAGAAAAGAAAGAGAGCTCAGTTCACTCAGAGATGAGAAGATAAGAAAGACAGACAGTAGAGGATGAAGGGAGGTTAGAGTAAAAGGTAAGGGCTGCTCAGTGGTATTTAATAAACTGGGAATGTAAACCTTACATGCAATATGATCTTTTTTAAAATCAGATATTGGATCTATATATATGTTATGAAGTTATATTTATGCATATTGTGAAACCTGCTGCAAAACAAACTGAGGCAGACTAACTGTGTTATTTAAAGGTTGCATGACAATATTCTGCAGGCTAGTGCAGGATAAAATGGTTTGTTTGCTGTACTGTGAGATGGATTTACAGTAAAGAACAGTGAGTTGGACTGGTGCACAGTGGCTGTGGTGTTTATGGTTATAGCTAGGTTACATAAAATGTAGCAGAGATTAGTAAGATTTTTAATTGATGCTTATTCATTCACTGAATTCCACCATTACACTAAATCCATACTGTCTAGTATAAACCATCTAAGTTGTCATACAACCAAGTTTAGTATAAAAACAGTTTACTGTCATTATAGAGGATGAAAAACATCCAAGACATCTCATGAAACATGAGCAGTAAACCTCTTTCAAAAAAAAAAAAAGTCCCCTACTTTTTCGAGGATTTGTATCTCCTGACTTCCTACCTCTGCACAGTCTGTTATGTCACAGTAACTCATTTAGAGTTGACGTTAACTCTCTTTCTTGAATGGAAAACCTAAAGTTTTCCTTATTCAGCATGAAAACATTTTGTTAGCTAAACCGCTTTCCAAGTTTAGGGCCAAAGTCTTAAAATTAAATAAATAAAGCTTCAGATGAACAATAAGTTGACACCATGATACCATGTTATTATTTATTTTGCAAAAACGAAACAAAAAAGCAGAAGCAGTGTGTGCAAAGCTAAGTAGCTAAGATTCAATAACTTGCATGACCACCTTTAGCAACAATAACCTGAAGTATTGCTGGTAAATGTGATTTTCTGTATGACTTCATCAGTCTCGCACATCATTGTGGAGTAATTTATGGCCCACTCTTCTTTAAAATGTTGCTTCAGTTCATTTAGGCTTGGTCTGGACTATGACTGAGCCATTGCAACACATTGTTACTCGACTATGAACTCTTCTGTATACCAAAGCATTTTACAGTGAAATGCTAGGCCTCTTGTCCGACAGAAAAAGCTTGGCCGACATTGGGTCATGCAATAGGACAATGATCCCAATCACACACTTACAGATCTACAACAGACGTGCTGCAAAGCAAGTTCAATTCAACATCCTTCCACCACTATGAGAATGAGGTAAGAGCTGTTTTAACTGATTTGCAATCCTAACCCATGTTGCTATGGTTTTTTGAGAGAGAAGAAGCTTTCTCCTGGCAACACCAACTAGCAATAGTCTCTTGCAACTTGGGGATGAGGGGAAAGAGAAGTGTTAAGAGAGGACCACAAAGAGACAACAAATAAACTTCAGAGATTAGACAAAGCTTGATAACATCCAATAATTGAAACATCAATTGCAGTTTATACTTGCCATTGTCATGTTTGCACACCAAAAGTGATATTATATCTACTAGCCAGCAGTGTTTTCTGGTGTTGTTTTGGCTTTTGGCACACGTTCCAGATGCCATTTTTCTAAGATTTTTATGTCTGAGTACAACAACCTCAGTTTTATCTTAGTTTAATTGGAAAATTAGAGCTTATGCAGGTCTTATGTTGTTATGACATCTCTGCAGTTTATGGATGGATGCTATACCTTCGGATGATACTGCCTAAGGGAAGCATGTATGTTGTAAACAAATTTGGTCTTAGCACAAAACCCTGTGGAACTCCATAATTACCCTTAGTGTGGGAAGAGTACACAAAGGGATCGGACAACCAATGTCGTGATATAATAGATGTAATACTATTGACAGAATAATTGATCTCTGTGGGAGTAGAGTTCAAGTATCTGCTCTGCACTCCATTGGCACATGGCATTGAAGAAAATAGCAGTGAAGGAAAAGAAAAAAGAGGGAAGCGGAGAAGAAATGTTTAGTGCATCACGTTAACTCCCGCCAGCAGCCTCAGCCTATAGCAGCTAAACTAAATAATGGTACAGGTTCACCTTTGAGAAACTCTAGGAACCACAAATAAGCCTGCAGTCTGGGAGAGAAGTGCTCTTTTAGATTAATGATAATAGGATGGTAATTTGCATATGATCTTTTTTTTCCTACCAGTTAGTAAAAACTGCTGTGTTTTGGATCCAGTGAAGACTTCTTAGGGAATCTTTGGAATCAGTTAATAAGGAATTATGGTAGTTCAGCCTAGAAGTAACAAAAGCATGAACTACTTTTTGGTATCACTCTGAAATAGGATATTTCTAATCTTGATTTGTTGCAGAAAAAATATGATGAAAGAAGGCATTCCTAGACATTTGTTTAACTGAGTCCAGGTCGAAAATGACTCCAAGATTCCTCACAGTATTACTCGAGCCTAAGGTAATACCTTCCACACGAAGCAGCTAGTCAAACACAATTTTGTCTTGTACTTTTAGGGCCAAATACAATAACCTCAGTTTTGCCCCAATTTAAAAGGAAAAATTACACTGTATTCAAGACTTTACATCTTTAAGACATACCTGCAGTGTATTAGGGCATTATCTACACAGCAGTGAGATGACCTTTTTTTCAAGAATCTGTCAGATAAATTAAATTCTGAAGTCTAGCAGGATACGCACAGAGAAGACTTTATTGTCATACACTGTAGATCATTAGTAACAATCAGTGGTGCTATTCCTGTCCTATGATGTAATCTAAATACTGAAATTCTTCAAATAAATCTTTCCTCTGCAAATGATCACACAGCTGATTTACAACTCCTTCGAGAACTTTTGAAATCAAAGTTAGTTTAGAGATCTATAGTTAGCTAAGGAAGCTAAATTAAGTAAAAACTTTTTAAGTAATTCTGTAATTTCAGAATTCCAGCCACTTTGTGGTATGTAACCTGTTACTAAACATAGTAAGTCTTGCAGGGATAGTATCCAATAGACATGTTGATGATTTGAAAACTATCTCTACCTCAGAGAGATCAATAGGTGTAAAGCGGTCTAAATAAATATCAGCAGGATTACTGAAGTTGTACTTCACAGTTTATCCAGAACTTTGAGTGATTACTGTGTGTTTGCTTATAACCACTTGATTTGATTTTGCAGAAAGCACTTTTGATAGACTATAATCTTCAAAAATTGACCACAGAGATCTTCCAGCATACAGTGTGAAGGGAAGGGGGATTTAAGTTTATGAATCTCTTGAATTTAGGAGGGAAAATGCTCGTCCAGTCAGCAGAGGCTTAATGCAGCGTTTGAAACCTCCGTTAGGCTGACATGAGCTTCAGTGGGACTCAAATGCAGATATAAAGCTGCTGATCCAGGCTCAGCAGAGGAGACAACCCACGAAAAGTGACTTCAGTTAGCAGAAAACAGCATGAAAGTGAAGTGTGATTTAGTCCAACTTGAAAACAAACTCCCTTTAGCCCTGCACAAGGTATTTCTTATATAATGATCTCAGTGTCTGAGAAGATAAACTTCATTTAACAGTCATCAAGAAGCAGAAATGTTGCTTGCGGAGCTGGAATATAAAATAAGTCAGCGTTTTGATGATAGAGCTTCATAAGAGCTGTGATGTTTGATACGAAATCATTATCTTGCCATGCTTTGATGTCAGCTCACATTCAGCAGTGGTGCCATCTCTTTGAAGCATTTCAGTTTTAACTAGAACAAAGCAAGGATCATTACTGCAGTGCTAATTCACTGTACTCCTGATTCTGTGGCTGATGCTAATGAGATTTTTGTTCTTGTTTCTCCAGGGACTATCCACGTGGATGTGCATGACAGTGTGTTCTCAAACCTGAAAATATGGTAGCTCACATTGCGTCACAGGACAGTCTTGGAGTGTTTCATTGTTTGGGCTTTTTAAATTTGATTTTATGTTGTTATATTGAAACCTTTAAAGAGTCCTTTACAGACCCATGGTTAATGACTTCAAAATGTATAGAACATAAATTCCTGCATTTATGTGGTACCTGTGGCTCAGGAGCTAGATGGCTTGTCCCCTACACACACCCCTGTGGGTGGTCTTCTATCCCTCAAGCTCGGGTCCTCCACCAGAGGCCTGAGAGCTTGAGGTTTCTGTGCAGTCTCTTTGCTGTTCCTAGGACCGCGCTCTTTTGGACAGAGATTTCAGATGTTGGTCCTGAGGTCTGCCACTCGCCTAGCTGGGGGGTCACTGCACCGAGTGCTGATTACCACTGGGACCACTGTTACCTTCACCCTCCACATCTTCTTGAGCTCTTCTGTAAACCCTTGGTACTTCTCCAGCTTCTCGTGTTCCTTCTTCCTGATGTTGCTGTTATTCGGTTTTGCTACACATTAACATGCCCATATTCTTCTGCTTGTCCACTACTATGCCCAGTTAGCCATCACCAGTTTGTCCGTCAGTTTGTATGCCCTGCCTGCTAGCATCTTGCACCCTTTACGCATCTTTACGCAGCCTGCACCTGGGGTCTTGCCTGGTGTGGTAGACCCCAGCCTCTATGGATCTTGTGCTCAGAGCTCGTGTGCTGCCATGATTAGTGCCTCTGTGCTGTCTTTCAGTCCTGTGTGTGTGTGTGTGTGTGTGTGTGTGTGAACTTTGTATGAATTGAATTAAATGTTAACCACTGTTAACATTCAAAACTGGGCTGATCATCCTATATTGTAGCTGGTGGACGTAACACATAATACATTTGAGTTAAATGATTTAAGTTGGGGGAAAAAAGATTTTGTTGATGATCATCTTGACATTTATTTTACTAAAATTCAATTTGCATTCTTTCTATTGCTTGCTAATAACTGCTATATTGATTGGGAGAATTAATTTCTGTTTATAAAAGATACAGTGGTTTCAAAATTTTCATTTTTATTCCGCTTTTGCCTACTTCATACAGAACACCCACCCCCTCCCCTTCATGAAACACCTATAGGAGACTACACAAAAATAGCATCCATGGTAGAGCTCCAAGGGAAAACTCACTTTGGCATAACCTTAAACAGGCTGTTCATGTCATTCCAAAATTTCGCACAGCAAATTGTAAATGACTCATTCCCATGTATCCCAAACTTGGTTAGCAGTTCCTGCTGTCAAAGGTGGCACAACCAGCTATTAGTTTATTAGTTGTAGGGACAATTACTTTAAACACAGATCCAGGTAAGTTTGGATGACTGCTGGAAACTGACATCCCTCTTGTCAGCCTACAGCCTGTCTGAGCTTCCTCAACACCTCCTCTGGACTGAGAGAAGAGTCCACTTTGATGACTTTGTCTCTGGACCTGGACCCCTAAAAAATACAGACGAAAGGACTTAAACGATATATGATACAATGGGATAAAACTTTGCTCACCCTAAAAAAAGAACCTTCTTACTGTGACAGTGCACCATCATGAAGCCACAGAATGAATGACAATGACAATTTGGCCCAATTTGGCAGCTTAAAGGTTTAGGAGCACAAAAAACAAAGTCAGTGTCACTCCTCTATATGGTCCCTGCTGCATATTTAGATCTAATAATAAGGTATCTATATAAAACATATATTGTGTAATACATTTACATTTTCAAAGTACACATGTGTACTTTTGGGTACAAAGTTAATTTACACCCCTGGAGCTGACACCATTTAAAATTCTCAGTGCATAGGACAAGTCACACTACAGTAATGGCTGTTTAGTGTTACGACCACTATCGAGCTCGTTCTTCAAACCCTACCATACCCACAACATGCAATCTCTGCAGTGAAGCCCCCAACAGACAGTAACAGTGACACAGTGCCATCTACTGCTGCCTGCTTACAGCTGCTTACACATACTCAATGCAGTATAGAATGTGAATACTGTGGTGTAAAAAGTGTTTTTGCCCTTCCTGATTTGCTATTTTTTGTATGCTTGTCACACTTAAATGTTTCAGATCATCAAACAAATCTAAATATTAGAAAAACATAACAAGTAAACACAAAGTGCAGTGATTTCTCCCTAAACCTAATAACTGGTGCAGCAACAACTTTATCAACAACTCCCTTAACAGCAACAACTGCAATCGAGCGTTTGTGGTAACTGGCAATGAGTGTCTTACGGCGCTGTGGAGGGGTTTTGGCCCACTCATCTTTGCAGAATTTTTGTAATTCAGTCACATTGGAGGAGTCCTGAGGCAGCAAAACAGCCCCAGACTATCCCACTACCACCACCATATTTTACTGCTGGTATGATGTTCCTTTTCTGAAATGATGTGTCCGTCTGATGTCAGATGTCATGGGATGCACACCTTCCAAAATGTTTACCCTTTGTGTCATCAGTCCACAGAATATTTTCCCAAAAGTCCTCAGGATCATCAAGATGTTTTCTGGCTAAGGTGAGATAAGCCTTTGTGTTCTCTTTGGTCAGTGGTATTTTTTTCTTTGAACACTCCCATGGATGCCATTTTTGCACAGTCTCTTTCTTACTGTTGAACAATGAACACTGACCTGAGCCTGCAGTTCTTTAATGTTATTCTGAGTTCTTTTGTGTTGTCGATGTGCTCTTGGAGTAATTTTGGTAGGCTGGCCACTCCTAGGAAGCTTCACCACTGTTTCATGTTTTCGCCATTTGTGTATAATGGCTGTCACTGTTGTTCACTGGAGTCCCAAAGCCTTAGAAGTGGCTTTGTAACCCTTTCCTGATATATGTCAGTGACTTTGTGTCTCAGGTGTTTCTTTAGATCATAGCATGATGTGTTGCTTTTTGAGATCCTTTAGCCTGCTTCATTTTGTCAAACAGGTTCCATTTAGTTGATTTCTTAATTCAACAGGTCTGCCATTAATCAGGCCTGAGTCTGTTTAGTGAAACTGAACTCAGCTTTCAAAATCACAGCTAAGTCATCATTTAAATAGTTTAAATTACTTTTTCCACACATGACCAGATAGGTTTGGATAACCTTTCTCCATTAATCAATTAAATCACCATTTAAAAACTACATTTTGTATGTACTTAGGTTGTCTTTGTCTAATATTAAAATGTGTTTGATCATCTGAAACATGTAAGTGTGACAAATATGCAAAACACTAAGAAATCAGGAAGGGGGCAAACACTTTTTCACACCACTGTATGTAGTGAGATATGTACATGAGTGACGGTTTAAGTAAATATTAAGTGAGAAATGCTTAGTGACAAATGTCAATGTATACAGAAATACTCAAATGTGTACTGAGATTGCACCAAGATTCCACTTATAAGTTTCAGCAACCTTGTCCAGACACACGTGACTTTTCTTCAGGCCCAGAACCTCAGCCAGGTAGCGAATAAGCTCAGCATTGGCCTCTCCATCTGTAGGTGGTGCTGAGATGGCAACACTTACTGCCTCTGTAGAAACTTCTGAAAGCATGGCAGAAGAGATAGCAGTGTGATTTGTGTTTCACTTTGTTCATATCAACAATTCTGTTATACAAACACCTGTGATGCTGCTGTGTTTGGAGCCGGGCTTTGCATGAACTCTTATGGTTACAGCACCACTTTTGTCTTTGGTTACTGGACCACAGGCTTCTGCTACGGCCGCTCCTCCACAACCTGCCAGCTGTTCTTTCACCTGGTTTAACAGCACAAAAGAGCTTAAGTCAAACATTACTGGCTCTTTACATTCATTTTCTACCTTTAAGTCATCTTACAGTAAAACAATTGGGAATCTAGAAATAGCTTACACCATAAGTAACACACTTGACAAAATCTTCAACCTTCCTTTTTGATTTTTCCTGCAGATCATATGAGCTTTCTAAGCTTATAGGGGAGTTTGTTCACAAGTGTTTTTATAGTAGTGACATTATCCAAGTCTCTCATGCAGCTGATACCAGACATTGCATTTAAATATCCTGTTAGGAACATTACAAAAGACTATAACACACCACCATCTTCTAGCTTCATTATTTGCCAGTCTTGATGCATGCTGAATCATCCAGGTACAGAAATCCAAAAAAGTGGATTCTGTTCATCTGGACGTAGCGTTTTCAGTGGGAGAAACATTTCATAACTCATCCAAGTGACTTCTTCAGTCTGAGCTGACTGCAGGTTTCCCCATCAATCTTGTAACAGATTTCAAGTTTTACACTTTTACTACTGTTTACGTTCACTGCTGCCACATTGGATCAGTAACACGGGGTTGGTGGAGCTGCTCCTTCTTTCAGAGTTGGTAATTCTAGCTGTTGGGACTGGAAACTCAGAAATTCCATTCTAATCTGGAGTAAGTGGAGTAAGTGTGCTATCACCACACAGCTGTGGGGAAGTGTTTCTATGGCGACTAAAGACAGTAAAATGAAGAGGAGTGAAAACCCCTGCTGTCTGCATCAGGTAGAGAAACAGAAAGGATAGAAGACTAGAAATTCAATCTCAGAGAAAAGCTTACCACGTGAAAACTAGAAGTTGTATAAGAAGTATTCTGTGGGAGCAGCAGCAGCAACTTCCCAAGTACAAAATACACATTTTTCACTTCTCCAGTGTGTATTATAAGGACACAGTTCCAATATACATGTTCAACAGACAGACAATAGACAGCATGTTCTTCTTCTTTTCATCCTAAATATGGGAGCTGTTCTACCTTTTTGGGTATTTGTCTGTTCATGAATTAGTAAAAACAAAAAACAAAACCTACTTTTGTAAGGGTTGAATACTACGACTAATACTACTAATACTACTACTAATACTACTAATAATACTAATAATAATAAGAAGAAGATATTGTGACTTAATGCTGTTGCACTGGCACACTTAATAACAAAGGTCGCAACAAACGAAGAAGCCCTGCACTCAATCTTTAAACTCCTTAAAATTCAAATCAAACTGTTTGGACCTTTAGCATAAACAATGTCCATCAAAAAGATGGTTGAAAGAAGTACTTACTTTACTTTAATTGACTCATATCAATGAGAAAATGAAGTAAAAAAAAAAAAATCTATATACACAAAAGTGGAATAACCGCTCTTACCTTTTTGGGCATTTGTCTGTTTCTGGAGTAGTGCCTTCTGTGCAGGGCGACACCGGGCAGAGGGGCTCTGTACCGGCAGCTGAGCACCAGCACAAGGTTGGGTAACGTTACAGCCTTTAAAGTGACAGATCTAGCCTGCTGCAGAGACGGTATAAATTTAACACGGTAAAGACAAGCTACGGCAAGACCTGAACAGGAAAACATCTACCGGCTACCTGTTAGCTTGCTAGCTTTTTGATGAATTTCCGGTTTTCAAAATAAATTCTTCCGCTTATCACAATCTTAAATGAGTTGTTATAAATGATAATAAATATATAGATCTTTTTATACTTACATTTTCTGCTACTTATCAAAGAAATGCATAATGGGGCTAGTTGGCTTACAAATGTAAGCATTTAATTCATACCAGAGCCAGAGAACACATTTATTTAATAGACTTGCATATTTTAGCAAAAATAAATAATATTTTAAAAAAGTACGGGGTGGTGCGACACATACGTCCTGTCTTGCTCTTCCTTCCTGCAGCACAATCTGTGCTCGTGTGTAATGGAGGAACAGGAGTGACAAAATGATTTAATTAAATACGCCATTAAATAATTAAATGTTTCATTAATTAATTAACATTTGAATTTGTTAATTAAATAAATAGTTCAATAATGAATTAAATGCCCATTCATTTCATCTAAATGCAAATTCACTTCATTAAATAAAATTTATTTATTTATTTCTAATGTTATCTAATTAATGACACATTTAATTAATTATTTATTTATTTGCTAGTTGCCAGGGAATCAAAACCTTTATCCTTAGAGATTTTGGGGGGGCTCCCATTAAATGTAGTTTCTTTCTTTCTTTCCTTTTTTTTTTAACCACACATGGCTGAGTGCTGAACAGGGGTGAGTGCTTGATGAGATTGGGAAGAAACAGGAAGAACCCCCCAGTAGAACCAGAGTCAGGGAGGGGCAGTGGGGGTTGAGGGTGAGGGGAGGAACACTATCTGAACACTGTTACAGAGGCTATAAGAGATAGCTTATCAAGCATTATTGTATCCTAATTGCCCCTTGGGGATAAATAAAGTCTCTCTGATTCTGATTCTGACTCTGGTCCAAGTTATCAACTCCATTCTTAGTGCCTCACAGTCTGTCTTTTTTAAAGCTTGATGTTTGATATTTGCACTTTATTGATCAGGCTGCCGCCACAATGGCTCTCATATAGGCTCCTGATTCTGACCCAACTGTCTCTGTCTCTTGGTCTGTTATTTTTAACCAGTTTGAACCTGTGAATCCGGCGTTCATATAGAATGTAATTCAACATATTGAGCCTTCGGGTTCTCCCCATGATGTTGTTCCTCTTCATCTCTCAGAGGCTCTGTATAGTTTAGTGCAGTTGGTTATTGCCATTATTAATATCAGTTTGTGTTCTGGTTTGGTCCCTTCAAACTTTAAACATGCAACAAAGCAAAACCTGGCTCGACCAAACAGTGCAGTAGTTAAATCTAGCTTCTTTCATTTAAGGCGGCTGGCAAAGTTGAATCCTCTTTTATGATGTCTGGGCTGGATTACTGTAATCCACTTTATATTGAAGTTAGCCAGTCTTCCGTCTTACTTTTGTTCAAAGTCTCACTGAGTGTCTTTTGACAAGAACATGTAAAATTGAGCAGCTCTTGCCCCACCTTACCTTCGAGCTGCTTTAGCCTGACACTCTTGTCCAAGCTCTTAGGTCATCTGACCAGTACATATACAGAAATCTAAGCAGAACCTCAGAGTGTACAAAGCGTTCTCTATTGCTGCCCCTAAGTTACAAGGGGCAATAAATAAATTGCTTTTGCACAACAATAACTTGTGTTGCCCATCTTTAAAAGTCATCTTAAAACACAGTTATAATTTTTGTCTTGAGATATTGACTTTATTACTATGTGTATGATGTTATGACCTTATTTTTATTGTATTATAGTTGATTGTTTTTGTTTTTAGTGTTTTGAAGATGTTTTTAATTGATGTTTTTGCGTTTTTATCATTTTCCTTAATTCTCTATGTAGCACTACAATACATTTTGATATGTCAGGAAATAAAATTGGCATTGCAGGCACTAACACTATTCCCTCACAGCAAAGGTCCTTTGTCAGAGGTTGGGGCGTAGCAGTCAGCTTTACATCAGCATCCTTTCTTGCTGATTAATATTTACTTTAGTCTGCTTAAGCTGTAAAAGTGAACAGTCACTGTTTGGTAGACGAGGCCAATCTAATCCAATTAAATCTGCTGTACTGTGCCAGACCAGGAAGATCAATCTTGTAAATTCCATCCTTCTGGATCCAGTTCATGAAGTAATTTGCTGGGTCATTGACTGAGGCTCTTATTAAAATCTGTCCTACTTAATAAGAAAGCCTTTAAGCATTTTATTTTAAATGGAATGACCACGAAGTATTCTAACAAGTTTTAAGGAAAGACCTTGTTACTTTACCTTTAACTTGTCCAGTTACTTTTGAAGCTAAGAAAGTAGTGAACTGTATAAAAATGGCTGTAATTCCTAATATCATAAAAAATGCAATAGTCCTCCAGTCCACATACTGAAGTATCTCGAGTGAAGATTGTGAACGCTGAGTTGCCCCCAATGCATCCATAAGAGTGAAAATGTGTGTGTAAAACTTAGAAAGGCTGCATCACACTCATCTGATCAAAAATAAGTGATCAGTGTATCCAAAAGCACAAAGATTCGCAACATAGATTTAAAATTCTAACTGGGTAGCCACCAGCTAGTATTGAAGCTGCCAACTCTACAATCCTCCACCTCAGGAAGAGCATAATGGGGCTATTATGCTTGTCATATTGCCTGTGTCGCACATCAATTTTGACATCACATCATGTGTTGTGTGACAAAATCACATTTTGTAATCTGGCTTTGTGTCCGCTGAAGCTGGGTTGAAGACAGATGTGTATGATCGAGTCAGCTTTGACCAACTTTTTAATGATATTCCAGTGCAGAGACAGGAACATACAGATACACAGAACGAGATGTTGGAAAAGTTTGAAAATTTGAAAAAACTTAATTACGGCAGGTAAACTACGGCCTAAGATTCCAGCATCTAACTTTTAAACACCTGTATTCAGACTACTCATCTGCTTAATCTTTGAGCTATGCAAACCACCCTAATACCCATCAATAATTTATTTGGGCACATCCAGATATAACTGACTAAAATTGTTCTTCAATCCATGAAATGTTATTTAGTTTAGCAGTTTAGGTGTGTTGGACAGGAGTTTTTTTTTTTGTTTTTTTTTTTTTTATGTGCTTCCTGCTTCTGCAGTGTGGTTGACTGCCTCAAAAATGACATTCATGTCATCACCATTACACAGGATTAAGGACGTTCCCCATTGCCTGAATACATACTTATTTGTGAACATATTTTGCTTTTGATTTTTGATGTTCTGACTTCAAATCAAACCGATGGCCCCTTATGAGCAAGCATTCATGACACGAAGAAACCTCCAGGAAAACCAGGCTCAGGGAGATCAGCTATATCCAGCAAATGGCTGAGGGTGAGGGGAGGGATACAATATAAAAGACACACTGTGGAAGAAAGCCAGAGACTAATAATAACTAATCATTAAATGCAGAGTGGTGTATAAACACTAAGTGAATCAAGAAAAGAGGAGTGGAAGAAACACTCCTAATGAGCCCGATTGCAACAACTAAACGTTAATGAAAAAGAAAATTTTACCAGTATAGGAGAAATATGCTCTCTCTTTTTTGCCCTGTCAGTATTCTCGCTCCAGCATTTTGGAACAAATAAAGGTTTTTCACAGTTTTTAGGACAACTACAATAGTCCAGTGTAGAAGTAATAAATGCATGAACTAGTTTTTCAGGATCTCTCTGAGATGGGATGCTTCTAATTTTAGAGCAATGCACAAATGCATGAAAGCACCTGCATATTTGCACATTGAAGTACATATCTTGGTAAAAAAAACAAAACAACAACCAGTGACTCAAAGATTCCTCACAGTGTTGCTGGAGGCCAAGTTAATGTCATCAGAGTAAATACATTTGTCTGAAAATCACAAAACTGCAAAAATAACTGCAATACAATACAGCTCTCTGACTTCCCTGAACAGGGCACTAATGTTCATGGTCTTTAGGCTCAACATAGCAGAAGCATGCAGAACATCCAACTACCTTGTGGTACATTTCATGATTTCCGACAGTAATATCGATAAAATCCATTCACGATTTTTCCATAGTTTCATCTAGATCTGGGTCAGAGAATGGCCATGTCTGTCTCTTTCTTTTCCTTGTCCTCCTTAATCTTGTGCTTCCTTCATTACTTAATCATGATGCTTAAATGCATAATGATAGCAGTGCTTTAGTAGCCGAGTAGGGAAGCAAAGAAAGAAAGAAAAAGAAACGAATTATGATTCATGGTTGTAAAGCTGCAGGACTTTCACATCATCACAGAGAAAACATCTTATCAAGCATCTCACACTAAGTCAACACAACTATCACATCACCTCCTCCTCCCTGTCTCCATTTCCTTTTTCACTGGCCACCCATATGCCACTTTCAAAACCCCCTCCATGCCCATCCCTTTTCCCATCCCCAGCCCACGCCCCAGCCCTTGCTCTCCCCTTTTGATGAATAAATGGCGTCTTCGTGTGTGTATTGTACAACAGAGGTGGACTGTACCACTGTGAATGTGGCGGGAGGCTTCAGGGAGGAGTGCTGCAGTGAGAGGAGAGGAAGAAGGAGGAGACGGGGCAGCTAGTAAAATCCCTCCCAGCCCTAATCCCTCAGTCGTGCCTGTGTATGTTGATGCTCTTTACATTTTTAGGGTAAAAAGACTAGACTAGATTTTTTCAGGCTACAAGTGAATTTTAAAGAAAGATCTGGTGTGTGACTGGGAGCTTCAACTCGTTTTGTCCTGGTAAGAGAAGTCATTTTTCTGAATGTTTCTTTATGTTATTGACTTAGATTGGAAGAGCTTTACGTTTTGTTCATTTTAAAAAGTAAGATTTCCAAATATAGAAATTTTCAACTGAGGTTTGGACTAAAAAATACCGTAGCAATCTTTTTAAAATGTTTTTATTGCATTTAATATGAAATATTACAATTATCCTCTTCTTGGTATAGTTATTTTTCTTTCAGATAAACTGAAACACAATCACTTACAGTACTCCTTCAAATTCCAGACTGAGCAGCACAAACACTCTATTTATTTCATAATTTGTATGTAAAATATGTGCATGTACTACATGACACCACCTTGTGGCTTTGGACTGTTTTAAATGCTCAGTGTCAGTACAAAGTTATCAAATATTGTTTTCAAGCTTGGTTTGCATTGGTTATACATAAGCTATACAGGTGCAACACACATACACAGACATCCTCTAATTAGTGCTAACAAGGAAACTAATAAGATACTAGAATTTTACTATATATATATATATATATATATATATATATATATATATATATATATATATATATATATATATATATGTGTGTGTGTGTGTGTGTGTGTGTGTGTATATGTGTGTGTATATGTGTGTGTGTGTGTGTGTGTGTATGTGTGTGTGTGTATATATATGTGTGTGTGTGTGTGTGTGTGTGTGTATATATATATATATATATATGTGTGTGTGTGTGTGTGTGTATATATATATATATATACACACACACATATACATACATACACACACACAGTACAGAAACATCTGTGCCAAGTATGGCCTGGAAGTCACGAGGTCTAAATGGGAGACGCCCCTATGGTGGTGAAGAACGGCTGAGCTAAGATCCTGTGGGACTTCCAAAATGGTGGTGGCTAACCAACGGGATATAGTGGTGGTAGACAAATGGAAGAAGATGGCCATAGTGATAGATGTAGCGAACCGAATGACAGCAACATCAGGAAGAAGGAACACGAGAAGCTAGAGAAGTACCAAGGGCTCAGAGAAGAGCTTGAGAAGATGTGGAGGGTTAAGGTAACAGTGGTCCCAGTGGTAATCGGAGCACTAGGTGCAGTCACTCCCAAGCTAGGCGAGTGGCTCCAGCAGATCACAGGAACAACATCCGAGATCTCTGTCCAAAAGAGCGCAGTCCTAGGAACAGCTAAGATACCCTGCAGGACCCTCTAGCTCTCAGGCCTCTGGTAGAGGACCTGAGAGCTAGAGAGTCCTGCATAAAGAAGGACCCTCTAGAAGGATAAAGACTGCTTGCAGGGACGAGCGGTAGTAGGTAGTAGGAAGTTTTATAATGAGAGAAAAAAAAGAAGTCTGACCCTTAACCTCCTAGGACCTGGCATCCACATACGTGGACATCACATTTTGGGTTATTTAGATTAAAATACTCAATTTTTCTCTACATGGGCCTGATATCCACTTACGAGGGCATTATACTGCTACTGTTCTATCAAAATTTTAAACGACTCTCCTCATATGTGGCTCTTATTTTTCTTAAAAACAAAAATAAGGTTGAAAAAAAATCTGGTAATTCTTTGTTTTTACATTCATCGGGTTCCAATATGCCCAAATATCAAAGAGAAATTAAAAATGCATGTCGTGGAAGAGTTCGGGTCTTAGGAGGTTAAAGGAGAAGCATGCAGAAGTAGACACTCTGGGACTTATGATGTAAAAAAAACAAAAAAAAACCCATAGTAGTAGTAGTAGTAATAATAATAATAATAATTATAATAATTATAATAATTATAATAATAATGATAATAATGAAATGAATTCCAGCTAGAATTCTGTTTTGCATTAAAACAAGTTTAGTGAATAGCTTATTAAAAATTTGCAATCAATTTTGTGAAGTTGTAATAACATATTCAATAAATATTTAATTTGTGACAGCCTTGTTCAGTTATTTTGAAATCTACAAAAACAAAAAACAAAACAGTGTTTCTATTTCTTTTAAAAATTTAAATGAATGTTTCTCTCTGTGCTTTACTTTCAATTAACTTTATGCAGTTTTTTTGCATACAACTGCCTATGTACATCATCTGCATGCAACATACACAGATTCAAAGTTAAACTTATACACATATATAATGATGCTTATGTGCATAAAAAAGCAGTAATACTGTACATGTAATACTTAGTGATAATAGAGATGTGGGACACCAGTAACAGTTGAAAATTGAGATAAAAATGAAAGTTAGAAGGAAAAAAAGTCTCCTCCGTTTTGAATCAGTAGAGTGTGTTTTACCCAGTCTGTGCTTCTATCTCTCTCCCTCTCTCTCTCTGTGAGTGTGTGTGTGTGTGTGTGTAGTGGCTTCCTGCTGTACAAAGACACACGATGCATTATTAATCTGGTGTAAATGACTAGGCTTGATGCTGAAGCTTCCTCTTCAGCTCCCTCTCCTCACATCTGTCATCACAGGTTTGAACATAGCTATGTTTGTGTCTTATCACAGTTAAACAGTTTATATCTTTATTTTGGTTGTCATGATGACAGGATGCTTGCCATGTAAGAGGGATAGCTTCTATATTATATTGTTAGATGCCTCTCCACTGCCCTGAGGGGAAGAGAATTGTGTGTGTTTTCATCCTCTGATCTCAGTTTACAGGAAGTAGAGTGTTTTAGAGGCTTGCATTGTGTTTTCTGCTGACCTTGAAAAGCTACAGAGTGCACACTGAACGTGTGTGTGTGTACACACCATATGATAAAATGGCATGGGTTATTAAATTTTAAATATAAAGACTTGGACGAAAAGGATTACTTGAAGTCAGTGACTGCTGCTTGTTTGTGGGTCTTCTTGTATTTAGTTTGGTTAAAAACTGAAAAACATGCTCTACTGGGTTCAAAACAGTTGGCCACTGAAGAATATATAATTTCTTTCCCTTGAGAAATTCTTGGGTTGCAATTGCAGTAAGCTTTGAGTCATTATCCATTTGTACTGCAAAGCACTGTTTTTGCAGCATTTTGCTGAATCTCACAGAGATAGGTAGGTAGGGCCCATGGCCCTACTCCAGGAAGTAGATTTTGCTAACAACTCTGAGTCTGTTAAACTGGAGATGAGGGAAATTCTGGTTTGGTAAATGGTAAATGGACTGGTTTTTATACTCTCTGAGCACTTAAAGCAACTCATTGCCTCTTGCTTCATTCACCCATTCCCACCCATTTGCACAAGCACTCCCCCCCCCCCCCCAATGCTCTTTCTCTTTAAGTGCTTTCTAGCTAACATCTTGATACACGTTCAATCATCCACAAACGAGCTAACTTGTCCCGCCAGGACTCCAGGACTGTACACATCCTGGACGGGGAGGAACACTGGTTTGAGCGGGGAGTAAAGGAGGCCATTTACATGAAAATCGAGGAGGGGGCCTAAGGGTACATCTTTCACCATCTTGTGATGCTGTGATTGCAGCCATTCCCCAACTCTCTGTGAATGATACTCATGGCCATTGATCAATGAGCTTTGGTCAGTGGTTGTTGATCAATGGTCATGACAATTTGCATATTAATGATCATGAAAGTGACCTCATGGCCCATTGTTAGTCAGTGGTGCTAGTTTTCATCATTATGCAAAAGTACTGTTTATATTGTTGGGTAAACCTGCAGTCAGCTGAGACTGAAGAATTCCCTTGGATGACGATGAAACGTTTCTCCCACTGAAAATACTAACAGAATTAACTTTTTAGGGCAGCTAGCGTTTGGTGTCCAGCCTTTCTCTGTAGGTATCTTCACACCTACTCAGCTCCGGCTTCACACTGTATCCTTCTCAACATATCCTTGATCCCAGAGATAAAGATTCCTTTCTTTTCATTCACTAGGATCTCCAGGTCACTGGTGATCCAGGGCCTGTTGCTGAGAAAACAGCATAGAGTCCTGATTGGGATAATTGTATACTCAGAGAAATTTATATAATCAGTGATGTAGTTTGTTATGTTGTTGATGTCATCCTCATGTGGATCACAGAGCACATACAAAGCACAACTGAGTGGCAACAGGAAGTCAGGAGCATGCTGTTAACCTGGTCCTGGTACCACAACCTGGTCCTGTTAACAGTAACAAGTGGGGTGAGGGCAGTGGCTCTATATTAAATCCTTGCATGTATGCATTCAAAAGGACCAGAGTTTTATAGCCCTTTTCCATTAGCACCTACTCAGGTCAGCTCGGCACAGATCGATGAGGTTTTTGGGGTTTTCCATTAGGTCAAAAGTACCGGGTACCTTTTTAGCAGCTACTGGCTGGGGTTCCGGCGATCTGAAAATGTGACATCAACAGACTTTATGCCATTGATTGGCTGGTCAGTGGCGTCAGTCAATGAGTTATGAGTGCATTTTCTTTATGAAAATCAAAAACGCTATTTTGAAACCTGGCAATGAAGTAAACAGCTGCACAGAAACAACACCATGGTCCCCGTCTGACGAAAAGCTACAGACTGAGCAGCTGGTATACCATCAGCCGAACGTCCACCTTTGTTGTAGTGTTTATATCCCATCACAAGATGTTCAGCCACGTTACTATAACAACTCCATGCACATTAGATGGTACTCAAATGTAAATGAGAAGCTGAGTAGTGCAACCTCGAGCCAATCCAAGTAGGTCCTAATTGAAAAAGGGCTTTACTTTCCTGTGTTTTGCAGTCCACAGTAAACCTTAAATGTTTACGGTTTTACTAGCGTTTATGTTGAATGCTGCCATGTTGAGTTTGCTAACTGGATAGTTGGCAGAGTGGAGTCATATTTATATAGTTAAAATCAGCGCTGATGGTGATGAATGCCACTGGATGCCTACACAGTTGTGTGTCTGAGTTTTAGAGGTCTACAGATGGTGCAAAGTGCAGCTGCTCGCATTTTAACAAGAACTGGGAAATTTGAGCACATTAGCCCTGTACTGAACTCTCTTCATTGGCTACCTTGTCAGGTTTGAGCAGATTTTAAGATTTTTCTATATGTCTTAATTCTACAGCTTTTAGTTTTTAAATTTTTTATTGTTTTTAACTTGTATTGTGTCTCTTACCTGTATTGCTATGTATCACTTTTATTTTATTTATCCCTTTAGTTGTACAGCACTTTGTTTGAAAGCTCTTTATAAATAAAGTTAATAATAATAATAATAATAATAATAATAATAATAATAATAATAATAATATTATTACTGATGTCGCTTGCCACTGCTCCATGGTGGTAAATACTGCTCACTAATAGTGCAGGAGAATTCCTGTGGTAAATAATAGCCTCAGCTAAAAGTTCAGTTTCAGGCAACCAGAGATATTCCTATGTGCACATGTCCTGGATTGCACCACCTTTCATTAAGAAGCACTACAATGTCTTCTTGTTTCTTCTTACTGCTCAGCTTGGTGTCTCTGTCAGCCTGAATAATGAAAAACCTGCGTACGCAGCCATGTCTCTGTGAAGTGTAGCAGACTGCACTCACTTTCCTCTCTCATGTCTTATTAGCACCCACAGCTTGTCCATCATTCTAGCCTTTGTTTTGATTCCTAGCAGGGTAGATAAATTCACTATCACTAACAACACACCATAATATTTATGTTTTGGTGCTTAAAAAACACATCTACGGATAGAGACTGATCAATGCTCTGCATATGGCTTATTGAGTGAGTCAAAAATACACAACAGTGGCAGTACAGATGAAAAAGAAAAACGTTTTACTACTGTTTATGTTGCATGCTGCCATCTTGGATTGCTAGCTCACTTCAAATCTGAGTTGATTTCCGACTGGGAAGTCGGAATTTCCAATTTCTGAGTTGTTCAGGAAAGCACCATAAATGATGGATAATGAGCCAAGGAAAGCAAATCTAAAAGAAAGGCACAAGGGACAACAAACTTTTAAAATAAAGAAGAAAGTTTGAAAAGAAACCAAATGGGGAAACACAGTCATACAAATGAACTTAATACGCAGAGCAGAGTGCTCATCAGCAGTAACCACCTCCATCATCACCACTATCACCACCACCATAATCAGCAGAAAAAATAAATACGTTTAAAAAAGCATATTTTGGTAGGTAAGGTCTTCTGTGTTCCAAGTGTCACAGTGTACAATAAACTAACCAGTTTTTTTGTTTTCAGGAGTGAAGAGAGGACCTTACAGGAATTTGGAATTACCACTAACAGCACCATAAGAAGCACAACATGGAGCAGAAGTTACTGATGAAACAGACACGTTTTGTTTTATTGGGACAGTCACACCTGAATAGGCTGCACTGCAAATCATACAGACTGATGGTGTGATGTCATTAATAGACCTTTATTTGCTATTAAGTTTAAAAACCAGTAAGTGGAGTAAAGTGACTAATGACCCTGAAACTAGTTTTTAAGGGTAGTAAGTCAGTATGATTAACTAAGAACTCCAACTGCTATTTTATGACAACTATATTTTTCCCTAAAATTCAGAACTGACATAATTAACAAGCCAAACAAAACCTTTTATTTACAGTTATATTAACAGTTAGAAAAGCTGGTCTAGTAGGCCAAGATGGCTGACCACTACCAGAACAACATATACAACCAAGGAGACTACCCTCTTCAGGAAGACGATGCAGCAAGTGATGTGACTGAAGGACATGATGAAGAGGATCAGATGTATGAAGGAGAATATCAAGGGATTCCACATCCTGATGACACAAAGGCTGCACAGAGAGCTGCATGGTGAGGCACTGCATATTTAATGTTTCTGGGCACTCTCACTGTAGAGTGGTAGCTGGTGGTGAGGGGGTCTCAGGAAATCTGAAAAATGGATCAGTCATAAATGGATTTACAAGTTTGTGCCATATCACAGAAACTAAATAAAAAGGGCCACTGCACTGGAGTTTAAACTTTGTTTTATATTTAATAATTGTTTTACAGTCTGTTTAAATATTAGTGTACATTTTTTAGTATCAAAATATACTGAAAGTGTCTGAACTAAAATGCAGAATCATATATAATACTGGATTATAATTATTATTCATTATTGTGCATATTTCTTTAATGTTGCAGAGGGAATATACTGCTATTTAAGTTTATCTGTAATAATAAATAGTATATCATTAAAATCAGCAACCCCCCCCCCCCCCCAAACTAAACGTTACTTAACCCTTTCATGCATAATTATGACAGCCTCAATTAGGATTTTTTCTTAAGTATATATATCCATCTTTAGGCATGAAAAGGTGAATAAAGTACTTAAGAAAAAAAATCCTGATTGAGGTTGTCATAATTCATGCATGACAGGGTTAAATAACAATAATTACAATGAAACACGTCATATATCTATAGTAACATTAAACGACCAGTGGGTGGCAGGGTATGGAGTGACACATCAGTGTCCAGTGTAGTGGTTTATGTGCAAGTATACCATCAACACTGACACAAGTACAAGAAAACAGCCTTTGAATAGCTGTCCACTGTAGTGACCACTATGCATGAAAGGCTTAAGCTTAGATAAGAAAAAAAAGTCAAAACACTGTAAATACAGGAATGCAAAAATTAAACCTCAAAAATTGGGCACAAAACCTAATAATTTCCATGATAGCATATCTGAGAGTGACAGCAATAATAACCAGATATAGGGCAGGGATAGCACAGTAGGTAGCGTGGTCACCCCATGATCAGAAGGTAGGGGGTTTGAATCCACTGAATGGCTACCCTGAAGTACCCCTGAGCAAGGTAGCGTCCATACACACTGCACCCCGGGTGCCTGATTTGTGGGCGCCCTCTGCAGAGAGAGTAATTTCCTCAAGAGATCAATAATGTATTCAGTATTATCATATATTCAGGACAGTGTAATCAGATCTGGTTTTCAGTGTAATCAAAGATTCACATTTTCTTTTGTCTTCATGGCTTCTTCCAGGGCTAAACCTCAAACAGGTAGCAGTGCAGCATCTGATCTAGAGGAGTTATCTGAGCAGTATGAATACATCATGGAAGAATGTGGTCATGGGAAATTCCAGTGGATGCTCTTCATAGTGCTGGGCCTGGCTCTAATGGCTGATGGAGTTGAGTGTTTTGTGGTTGCATTTGTTCTACCGTCTGCAGAAAAGGACCTGTGTCTGTCCAATGCAGAGAAAGGAATGCTGGGTAAGCATTAGCTGTAGTGATTGTTGTTTAGAATAAGCACAAGCCGAGGTCCCTTCCTTCTCAATTTGAGCACTCAAAGTACTTCACACATTCATACACTGCCTTTATCTACCTTCACACACACACCCAACTCACCTGTTAATGTATCAGGGACAACTGGGGATTCAGTATCTTGAATACTTTGACACATTGACAGGAAAGGATGAATCCTCCAATTTTCCAACTGGTAGATGACCCACTCTACCCACAGGTGCACTACATCTGTGTTGTTCTGTCAAAGCAAGCAGTGCTTGTCCAGCCGTATTTGGACAATGAGGCAGTTTTGTATAGTGGCTTTTAAATCAAAAGTGGAAGATGTAATTGAAGTGAGGACTAATTCAAGGGGTTTAACAAAAGCATTTCATTAACTGTTTAGGGAGCTACATTAATTTTCATAAAAAGCTCCACATCTCAGGGATTCATACCCAGATGAGGCCTGTTCCCTTTATATTATCAAAAATGTAGAAAATAAAAGATCTGGAGTATATTCCAGATCGATTAAGTGTATTTGCTAGCTTTTTTATAGGAGTCATTTTATAATCAGGTTCTTAGGTGCTTGTACTACTTCAACAGTGTGCCTTAAACAATGCCAAGGTGCCATAACATCAGAAATGATTTTTTTCCTAATGCTTCACCAAAAGCATTATTACTTAAGCTGGAGAATATTCGTTTTCCTTTTTGCTTGCAGCTTTTAGCTGGTAGTTTTTTCTTGCTGTCAACCCAGGCACATGAACACAGTAAGTCTGTTTGCCTTATCACAATAAGATGTTGATGTGATAAATGGGCACCACAATAGATTTTTTTTTATATATATTGAAATGTTTCAGTGGCAACAGATTAAGATGTACCGGAAGGTGTTAGTTATTATATCACCGATGAGAAAAACCTGAAAATGACTTTGCAGTAGTCAACACTATATCCAGGTATCATACCAAGATAATTTGGCATTGATGAGAAATCTCATGTAGCTCCCTCTGCTGTGACCCTTTCAGCTACTGATGCAATTTTTCACCCCAGTAGCAAGGCTGAACGCGTAATAGACACGCCAGTCCACCGAGTCCACTTCACGCTTTGCCTCCTTAAAATGTGAAATGAATACGCATGCAGAAGTTGCATTACCTGCAGGGGAAGATAATATATTAGATACAAGAAGTCGTTAGTGAACAAAAAATGTCTGGGCTGTAAGTGAGGCTTTCTTTTTACCTCTGGTAATTGTTGAGCCAAATGACTCGAGATGAAAACGGTATTTTTCTGAGGAAAAGTCACCATGTGAATCAGGTTTTCGCTTGTGATGTTTGTTAGTTTCTATCAGTTTAAAATCTAAAAAGTAATAAAATCTAAGTTTGTGTGAACTGATGCAAACAGGAAGAATAAGTTATTCATGTCTGTAGTTGTTTGTAGGTCAGTTAATTTCTCCGCAGTGAATTTAGTAGTCAAGTAAAGTACTACACTTTGTTTAAGAAAGGTATTCGTGTAATATATGTAATACTTTACTTTTTTTTCTTTTTGAGTAATAACCTTAACAGCAATCTCAACAAAAGAGGGGAAATGCCTCCGACACACACAAACATTTGACAACGCAGTATGCAGTCAATTTACACAAATGTAATGTAATGAGATGCTGCTTAGTGATGGTGGTAACTCTCATTGATGAGAATGACAATCAATAAACGCTCGAATCAACAAGTGATATAGATAATCGAATCGGAATTGCTAAATTCTTATCAGTTCCCATCCTTATCCCCCACTGGTCACAGCATATGGCTGCTGCCTGAGCCTGGTTCTGCCAGAGGTTTCATAACATCAGAAATGATGTTTCCTGTTAAAAGAGAGTTTTTCTTTTTTTCCCTGATGTCTGAATTTTAAGGTTTTCTATTTATTAATGTAGGGTGCTTACCTTCCAATATAAAGCACATTAAGGCGACTGCTGTTGTGATTTAGTGTTTTATAAATAAAACTGAATTGAATTGCCAAGGTTTGATCGAAACCGATATTGTCTGTTCGTGTTCAGAATCAGTAGAGTGACACACCAATTCTTTTTGTACTGACCTTGAAAAAAGCATATGGGTGCTGCCCAGGTGTCCCTGGACCTTTGTGAAACAGATATTTTACACGTGGTGTAAAATATCTGATGATGAGTCACAGTTATCCTGTGTTGCATGGCCATCTGTACACTGGTTTAAAATATTGTCAGCATGCCAATCTGGCACCAATCAGTGTTAAATGCTTGCCTAAGGCTAAAGCAATCTGCTCATGAAAGTCCATACCAAACAAGGTAAAGAAGGAATTTGATTTCATATATTTCTGCAGAGCATGTTTGATAATAGGTGTGTCATGGTAGAGTGTGATGAAGTGAGGAAAAAGCAAAAAAGTGATCCGTTTATTTAGGCTGGTATAAATCCATGGGAAAGAAAACAAAACCAAATTTAAGAGAAAGTTAAATAAATAAGTTGGGAACAAACAGCCAGAATACACAGTGAAGACACAAGCAAACGACAAACTGAGGCTTTAGATATACACAGACACAAAAGGCAATCAGGGAGGAGTAGAAACACCAGGGTAACAGAGATGAAACCAATCAGATGTGGTTTTGATTTTGAGTATATTGAGGTTTTGCAACATATCCTTAGTATTAAATAATTTGATATGGCATCCTCTATTACTTCTTCTTTGTGCAGGTCTCATCGTTTTCCTGAGCATGATGGTGGGAGCATTTCTGTGGGGAGGACTGGCAGACAAAGTTGGCCGTCGGCAATGTCTGATTCTGGCATTATCTATAAACTGTATCTTCGCATTTATGTCTTCCTTAGCTCAGGGTTACAGCTTCTTTCTCTTCTTCAGACTTCTTTCTGGCATTGGGTAATGCACACACACACACACACACACACACACACACACACACACACACACACACACACACACACACACACACACACACACACACACACACCTACAGGGCAGTGGACACTCTTTCAATGATGAGATGTAATCATTATGCAAATGTACTGTTTATAAGGGGGAAACCTGCAGTCAGCTGAAACTGAAGAAGTCACCTGATGATGATGAAATGTTTCTCCTACTGAAAACGCTACATCCAGATGCACAGAACCAACTTTCTGGGACTTTGATTCTAAAAGCTTTGATTCTTACATTTTCAAGCATCAGAGTCCAACAAAGTTACATTGGCTTCAAAGACAGTTTCACTGATGCTGGTTAACAGGAGCTAACAGCAGCGTTACCAACAGTTCAGCATATCCTCAACAACTCACCTCAGTAATGCTCTCATCAGCCGAATTGAGCTTGTCTGACTCTCTGACTGTCGGACTCCTTTCACACAGTTTTAAAGCCTTTTTCAAAGTAAATTAGGGTGGATGCTTTTTACCCCACATTAACAGCTGAGGTAAACAGTGGACTGACAGCCATCCAGAGATAGGGATGGCTGTTGGATCTAGAGCTGGTCCAGACAGCAGCAGAAACACACTAAACAGCCTTATAAGCTAAAGTGTAAATGTAATATTTTGGTCTCTCTTAGTTAACTAAAACACATTTGTCCTATAGCAGCTACCATAGTGAAGATTATCAACTGAAGCTGGAGTAAAACACACCTTAGTTGACTGGAATCTCCTCAACCCAAGTGCAGAACATTTTTTTACACAGTGTAGAAATAAATGAGGTTCCATATTGAGCCAAATTGCATTCACATGGGACACATTTGTTTTCAATGTTTTTCTTATAATGGTCATGGCTATCTTTTCTAATTTAGCCAAGACAAGTGTGTTTTCTGTCAAATTAAGTTAAATTAAGTTTGCAGTTGCTGTGCTTTAACTTACGAAGGTGTCAAAATGGTGTAATTTAGGTCATTGGGTTAAAAACAATACACGTAAAAGACTTAAAAGTGTTTGAGAAAGAGATCTGGATTGTACTCTTGATGAGGGAGCAGGGAATTCAATTATTTCTGAAAATGGGCTTTAAATCAGCGAGGCTAGAGGTAAATTTATCCGATATAAAATTCTCAGCAGGTACTATTACATACCAACAAGGCTTCATAAAATGTGCATGAGTAAAGATGACGTGTTGGAAATGCCAAGAAGCAAAAGGATGCTTTGTGGGAATGTCCAGTGGTCTTCCCAATATGGGAAATTGTTTTAAAATACATGGAGAGCTGGGAGAAATGTAAATTACAGAAATCGCCAAGATTGTGCCTACTGGGGGACAGGGGTGAGGTGCCACATCTAGATAAAGTGACACGTGTTCATCTTATTTTAACACCATTGAAAGAATCTCAACCCTGAATGTGTGGAGGGAGAGAATGACTGAAAATGTGGCATGCGGGAAAATGCTGGGAAGACTGAGCAGCAAAACACAGATTCTAGTAGAATAATGGGACAGTTTTTGTTTGTATGTATCTACAGCATCCGGGTAAGTTATAGTTTGGATCAAGTGTCTTGTGTGTGCAACAATAATCAAGCACTGGTTGATCCCTCTGGTGTCTCTCCTGGAATTTCTAAATATAAACTTCTTAGATCAAATCTTCTGAACTGCTCATCTGACAGGAGACAAAGGGAAGAACCACTTATCTATTCGGAACAACCCATTGTGGCGTCTAGTCACCGTTGTTCACATCTATCACCCGATGTCCAGCTACATCCTGTTATCCTCTCTCTTACTTTTCTACATACACGATTTAAAACAAAGTTGAAACTTTAAAATCACTTCATTACATTTTCTTCTTTTCTATGTTGTCGTGTAACATGACTTCTTAGTAATTCCCATTTGAACATTCAGTTACATATGGATGCACTTCACTTCATGTTTCATTCATTTTATCCAATTTCACTTCAATTAGATTTATCAGTAGCTCATTCTCACATGAACATCCATCTGCACATCTTTTTTATTTCAAATGCTTGGGAATACTTTTTCTCTTCAAAACTCTGTAAATATAATTTATTTTATTAAATCATACACCTCAAAGTCAAGAATTATTTTAGAGTTACCTTAGAGTCAGACAACCCACCCCAATCTTCTTACATACACATATACGCACATAACCTCCAAGGACACAGTCTCCACACGGTCTCTCACCACACGACTTGCATCCATGTTCCATTACAGTGATGTTGGTCATGTTTCCAGACTGACAGCACTTCAACTCCAGTGACGCTGAAGGAGGCCAAACTGAATTCTGGGGTGGCAGTGCCATCAAATGTCACCTTGTTGCGGTTTAGAATGTGATACAAATTTCAAATGAACTCTTGTTGCCTCCAAGAAAACGTCGGCTTTGCTCAGAATATCTTTACACATCTTTGCTCTGTGATTTTCAGTGGACGTTTTCTAAAACACAACCTGCTTTTGTGTAGCATCTGTTTTCTTCATTTTTTTGCTCTGGGGGAATATAATAATCTTTAAAATAATGTTGTGGCTGATTATTATTTAAATAATAATCCTTACTATCTTCTTTTCTGTCTTTGCTCTCAGTATTGGTGGCACAGCACCGATCGTGTACTCGTACTTCTCAGAGTTTCTTCAGATGAACAAGAGAGGAGAGCATCTGTCCTGGTTGTGTATGTTCTGGATGATTGGTGGGATCTATGCTTCATTCACTGCCTGGGGAATTATACCCAGATATGGTAAGACAGTTTTAAAAATGAAAAAGGATACTTTACATTCTTGCTTGTGAGCAATACTGACCAGTGAGTGCATTCACACCTTTGGTGGATGTGGTTTAGGAGAAAATGGAGCTAGACTTCTTATTGAAGAGCTGTGGTTCAGCCCCTTACTATGCCAGTCTACATGCCACGTATATTTTTAAATACTGGTTGCAACCTTTGAATAAGAGTGGAAAAATATTGATATATTCATTGCTCTTTAGATAGATTTTTGACACATTTGTGAATACAGTGGGGCAAAAAAGTATTTAGTCAGCCACCGATTGTGCAAGTTCCCCCACCTAAAATGATGACAGAGGTCAGTAATTTGCACCAGAGGTACACTTCAACTGTGAGAGACAGAATGTGAAAAAAAAAATCCATGAATCCACATGGTAGGATTTGTAAAGAATTTATTCGTAAATCAGGGTGGAAAATAAGTATTTGGTCAATAACAAAAATACAACTCAATACTTTGTAACATAACCTTTGTTGGCAATAACAGAGGTCAAACGTTTACTATAGGTCTTTACCAGGTTTGCACACACAGTAGCTGGTATTTTGGCCCATTCCTCCATGCAGATCTTCTCGAGAGCAGTGATGTTTTGGGGCTGTCGCCGAGCAACACGGACTTTCAACTCCCGCCACAGATTTTCTATGGGGTTGAGGTCTGGAGACTGGCTAGGCCACTCCAGGACTTTCAAATGCTTCTTACGGAGGCACTCCTTTGTTGCCCGGGCGGTGTGTTTTGGATCATTGTCATGTTGGAAGACCCAGCCTCGTTTCATCTTCAAAGTTCTCACTGATGGAAGGAGGTTTTGGCTCAAAATCTCACGATACATGGCCCCATTCATTCTGTCCTTAACACGGATCAGTCGTCCTGTCCCCTTGGCAGAAAAACAGCCCCATAGCATGATGTTTCCACCCCCATGCTTCACAGTAGGTATGGTGTTCTTGGGATGCAACTCAGTATTCTTCTTCCTCCAAACACGACGAGTTGAGTTTATACCAAAAAGTTCTACTTTGGTTTCATCTGACCACATGACATTCTCCCAATCCTCTGCTGTATCATCCATGTGCTCTCTGGCAAACTTCAGACGGGCCTGGACATGCACTGGCTTCAGCAGCGGAACACGTCTGGCACTGCGGGATTTGATTCCCTGCCGTTGTAGTGTGTTACTGATGGTGACCTTTGTTACTTTGGTCCCAGCTCTCTGCAGGTCATTCACCAGGTCCCCCCGTGTGGTTCTGGGATCTTTGCTCACCGTTCTCATGATCATTTTGACCCCACGGGATGAGATCTTGCGTGGAGCCCCAGATCGAGGGAGATTATCAGTGGTCTTGTATGTCTTCCATTTTCTGATGATTGCTCCCACAGTTGATTTTTTCACACCAAGCTGCTTGCCTATTGTAGATTCACTCTTCCCAGTCTGGTGCAGGTCTACAATACTTTTCCTGGTGTCCTTCGAAAGCTCTTTGGTCTTGGCCATGGCGGAGTTTGGAGTCTGACTGTTTGAGGCTGTGGACAGGTGTCTTTTATACAGATGATGAGTTCAAACAGGTGCCATTCATACAGGTAACGAGTGGGGGACAGAAAAGCTTCTTACAGAAGACGTTACAGGTCTGTGAGAGCCAGAGATTTTCCTTGTTTGAGGTGACCAAATACTTATTTTCCACCCTAATTTACGAATAAATTCTTTACAAATCCTACCATGTGGATTCATGGATTTTTTTTTCACATTCTGTCTCTCACAGTTGAAGTGTACCTCTGGTGCAAATTACTGACCTCTGTCATCATTTTAGGTGGGGGAACTTGCACAATCGGTGGCTGACTAAATACTTTTTTGCCCCACTGTAGATAGTTGTGAATCTATTCACAACTATCTATTCAATAGTGAATCAATAGTTTTTTTTTGTCAGCCATAAAAAGCTAATCAGTTGTAACTTTTGCTGCCCTCTTGGCCAGGTCTCCTTTGGAAAGACATTTTAATCTCAATGAGACTTTTTATTTATAGGATAATGAAGATGGATGAAATTAATCTCAGTGACCTCAACCTCATTGTTAGAGGTGCAACCTGTTAAGTCTTACATATCAGCAGCACAGTAGTGCAGTGGTTAGCATTATGGCTAGTACTTGTTAAGAGAACTATCCCAGTGACAAGGCACTGTGCTACTAAAGGTGCAATAGGAGTCTCTATTTTGAATGGCTCTACAATTTCACACCAATACGATTCTGTAGGTTATGGCTTTCTGCAGGTTTTTAGTGCTGGGGCTCATTCAAACCTCAAAGTAATGCACAACGTTATCCTGTAGTTTTTGAGTTGAGCTAGCTGTTGAAAAACAAACCAAAACAAAAGATTTCCTCTGTTCTGTCTGGACTAAATACCCTGAACAGTCTCAGCTGCAAATACATACAATTACAGTAAACTCAGAGAGGAAACATGCATCATTTACCACCTGCATTGCTTAATGCTGCTCTGAATCACTGTTTATGATACATTTCTACTTCTGACAGTTTGAAGTAAAACCTTAGTATTTTTCTCAAAACTTGTAAACAGTGATTTGTGTGTGTGTGTGTGTGTGTGTGCGTGTGCGTGTGCGTGTGTGTGTGTGTGTGTGTGTGTGTGTGTGTGTAGGCTGGGGCTTCAGTATGGGCACAGAATTTCAGTTCCACGCTTGGCGAGTGTTCGTCCTGGTTGCGGCTCTCCCTGCAATTGCTTCTCTGGTTGGACTTACCTTTATGCCCGAGAGCCCACGTTTCCTCCTGGAGGTGAGACTGTTAGCATAGTGTTTCTTTGTACACCTGCCTGCAAAGTGTACACATGTGGAAAGAACATAGCTGGCATAGTTGTTAATCAATTTAAAAGAGACGATGAAAGTGTTTTTGGAGATCACCGAGATAGTTCACATTCACTATAGATGAACACTGACAACAGTTTTTTTTTCTTTGTAACGTTTTTCCATGGCTGTGTGTAAGTTTGAATACATCTGCCTGTGTTTGTTTATGGAGCAGAATGGCAAACATGATGACGCGTGGATGATCCTAAAACAGGTCCATGACACTAACTGGAGAGCCAAGGGGCAGCCGGAAAAAGTCTTCACTGTAAGTAAATGATTTTAATTAATAATAATGATTCTTATTGCACTTTCGAATAAACTGATTTTCTTATTTGATGGTAACTTTTTAAATGTTTATTTTCAACAATAAAACGAAACCGCTCAAGGATAACTAACAGCTTACGGCACGCATTAATGTTAAGTGAAGATTTTCACTTTTTTATAAGTGTCATATCTGAATTTACCTTTACTTACCCATGCACTGACACGTAAATATATTGCTCTAGTGAGATATTTAGTAACACAGTCATTATTCTGGTACTGTCATGGTTTCCTGCTTCTTTTTTTTTGCATCTAAAGAGACATCTGTGGCTTTTAATTTGTTGATGGAGCAATAATCTATTATATTTATCAATCTGCTTGTATTATTGGCTGAGTGTCTGCCCTTGATAAAAAGAAAAAACTGTTTGGTCAGAATATATTGTGAATGGAGTGATTTTTTTCTAGCTGAATGGGAGCATAGGATCTTTGCCGGGTTTAAGTATTAGACTAATGATGTTTGTAGATAGAGTCTAATCGTTCTGAATTTGAGTGACCATTCTGAAAAAAGTAGGAGCCGGTGTAGGCCAAAATTCTTTGTAAAATTATGCTGAAAACTATCTTGACCTGGGGCTTTATTTCTCATGAGATGCTGTTGGGCTTCATCATTCAGACATTGAAAGCGGTGAATCCAGACACACAATCTGTTCTTCAGTTTTAGATTAGATGAGATAGATTAGATTAGATTAGATTAGATTAGATTAGATTAGATTAGATTAGATGAGATAGAGCTTTATTAACCCATCTGGTGGGTTTCTCTGGGAAATTCAGCTTCCAGTTGCAGAACACCAACAGAAGTTGCATATTACAGAGTTAGAATATCAAATAAAGGGGAATGAGGGAGTGCGAACATAAGTATAAAAATATAGCATATATACACAAATATAAATACTAGTGCTGTCAGCGTTAAGCTTGTTAAAATGATGTTAACGCCATAAACGCATTATTGCCCCGTACGTGGGGCTGCACAATGCTAATGCATTGATGAGCTAACCACGCTAACACGTTGACTCCGTGCAGCCCCACTCACGGGACGATCCGCGTTAATGAGCTAACGGAGATTTGTCACGTTAATGCGGTTATGGCGTTAACGTCATTTTAACAAGATTAGCGCTGACAGCACTAATAAATACAGAATATATCATAGAAATAAATAGGAATACTAGTGAAATATACTCATTAAAGAGATGTAGACAGCCAAAGTCTAATGCACATTTCAACAATTGCAAGACTATTGCACAGTGATTATTGCACAGTGAAAAAACACTACAGCTTAGTCGCCCTCCTTTATCCTCCTGTTTCCCCTCACTCTCCCCTCCAGCGAGGAGTTAAACAGTTTGATGGCATGTGGGACAAAGGAGTTTTTAAGTCTGTTGGTCCAAGATTTTGGGAGGAGCAACCTGTTGCTGAGCAGACTCCTCTGGTTGTTTATGACCATATGCAGAGGATGCCCAACTTTCTCCATAATGTCCTGCAGTTTCTTTAATCCTCTGCTCTGCCACTGTCACCAGAGTGTCCAGCTTCATGCCAACCACAGAGCCCACCTTCCTGATTAGTTTTTTCAGTCTGGATGAGTCCTTCTTTACTGTGCTGCTCCTCCAGCACACCACAGCATAGAATAATACTCCTGCAACCACCAACCGGTAAAACATCCTCAGGAGCTTCCTGCAGATGTTGAAAGACCTCAGTCTCCTGAGGACGTACAGGTGCTGCATGTTGCATGACCAATGCAGTTTGTTGTCCACCCACAATCCAAGGTACTTGTACTTGTTGACCACCTCCACCTCCTCTCCCTCTATTTGAACTGGCAGTGAACCTGGTCTGGACCTCCTGATGTCCACAACCAGTTCCTTGGTCTTTGAGGTGTTGAGTTGCAGGTGGTTTGTGCGACTCCGTGTAACAAAGTTCCTCACCAGCCTCCTGTACTCCTCTTCCTAATCACCCCAGATACACCCCATGATGGCTGTGTTGTCTGCAAACTTCTGAAGGCATGATTCAGAGTTGTAGCAGAAGTCAGAGGTGTACAGGGTGAAGAGAAGAGGGGACAGCACAGTTCCCTGTGGTGCCGCAGGTTAGAGCCCAGATAAATGCCACACTCAGTTCCAGTAGCACTCATCTCTACATCAACTGTTCAGAGGAGACTGTGTTAATCAGGATTTTATGGTCAAATAGCTGCTAAGAAACCACTACTAAGGAAAAGCAACAAGCAGCATAGATCTGTTTGGGCCAAGAAACACAAGGAATGGACATTAGACCAGTGGAAATCTGTGCTTTGGTCTGATGAGTCCAAATTTAAGATCTTTGGTTCCATCCACCGTGTCTTTGTGTGATGCAGAAAAGGTCTCTACATGCATGATTCCCACCATGAAGCATGGAAGAAGAGGTGTGATGGTGCTTTGCTAGTGACACTGTTGGGGATTTATTGAAAATTGAAGACACACTGAGCCAGCATGGCTATCACACATCCTGTGCAACATGCCATCCCATCCTGTTTGCGTTTAGTTGGTCCATCATTTATTTTTCAACAGGACAGTGACCCCAAACACACCTCCAGACTGAGTAAGGGCTATTTGACCAAGAAGGAGAGAGATGGAGTGCTGCGCCAGATGGCCTGGCCTCCACAGTCACCTGAACTAAAACCAATCAAGACGGAGATGGACCGCAGAGTGAAGACAAAAGCGTCAGTGCTCAGCATCTCTGGGAACTCCTTCAAGACTGTTGGAAAATCATTTCAAGTGATGACCTCATGAAGCTCATCGAGAGAATGCCAAGAGTGTGCAAAGCAGTAATCAAAGCAAAGGGGGGCTGTTTTGAGGAATCTGAAATATAAAAAATGTTTTGAGTTATTTCACGCTTTTTTATTTAATAAATAATTCCACGTGTTCATTTGTAGTTTTACAGTGTATATAGTCATGAAAATAAAGAAAAAGCATTAAATGAGGAGAGAGAAACCAAGTCTGTTCTGCTATAAATTTATGTATAAAGTAAAGTAAATACACCTAATTCTGTTATGTTAAGAAAAAGCTACTTCGCAGTGTTTTTCAAAAAGTTTCCCGTTTTTTATTTTATTTTATAGGTGGTGCACATCAAGACACCGAAAACAACTGAAGACGGTTTTTTCGAGGTTCAGAGTGCAACAAGAACACCTGTACAACGATGGGCTGTACGCTCACTGACACTCTGTAAACTGGTATGTAGGAACACAGACTGGAGCACCATCTCTAGCTCAGAATCTGGCTTGGACTTATTTTGTATTATTGTAGGTTTTTTACCTTACAATATAAGGTGCCTATTGTGATTTGGCGCTATAAAAATAAAATTGAATTTACTGAGGGGTCAGAGAAGGGTGAATGTGGGTTTGTCCTAGTTAAATGTTATGTTCCCCTAGATAGTTCAAGGGATGTCAAGAAATAACAATAAAACTCTCCAGGTTGAAAGTGTCAAAGGACATGACACAAATGAATTTATTATTGTTATTTTTATTACTTTAATTATTTATTTGTTAATAACTTAACTAAAAGAGACAGAAGCTACTATCACCACCAACAAGGAAGAACACAAAACACGTAGTTTGGTCAAAACAATTATAAATGATCAAAACACACTCTTCTCCGCTGACTAGGAGGAAAGTTACAAGCAAACAGCACACACTATAAAGAGGATGACACTCTGGCACCAGAGCTCGAATTTGCTTGACACAAACCTCCAGTGTTAATTTTGACAGAAAATTTTGACTAAAAATTTTTATTAAACATAATTTACACATCTTAAGTCTTTTAGTTTAGTTATACTTTTAGTAGACTAAATCTAAAGTTGATTTAATAGACTAAAATATAAAGTGTAAAAGTTTGTCATGTTTTTACTGGTGAGAGTTGATCCACATGGTTTAAAAAGAGTCTTTTTTCACACCTGTAGTGTTTACTCCATTCAAATGGGACTCTGCTGTATTCTCCCATTTGGTGAAGTTTGTTTGTGCAGGTGTTCAGTTCAGTTCATTTTTATTTCAAACATTTCAAACATGTGCCTTCACAATCATTACAAAATATCATTCCATTATTTGTTTGAAAAGGAGTAGGCTGAAGTATTTACTTATTTGTCCCTACCCCCTCAAGTTTTACCTCTCATTCATTTAATTTTTTTTAAGTCTTAAATTAAACAAACAACATATGAAACAAAAGTAAAGCAAAACAAAACAAAACATACATAAATCAAAAACAAGAAATTAGCACCACAGTATAGTTTCTTTCATGTGAAAAATACAGAATGTGTATATTTGCAGATACACAAGTTATGGAAAAACAAACAAACCAAAACAAACAAACAAACAAACAAACAAACAAAAAAACACAGTAAATACAGTGTGGACCAAAATAACCACACCGAGATCCTTTGGATAGGCTGGTCTCGGTACGGTTAAAAAAAAAACCCTCCAGAGCAGTTTGTTTAATGTCTGAGCATGTGCTGACCCCGATCCGAGCCAACTATCATGTGTGTTGCAGGTTTGAGCTAAAAAAACATCCTGCTGTATGCTTTGTATTCTCAATGCGGGAACTATAGTTGTGTCTCTACGGGCTAGCAGCTAGCCATGAAATAACTATAAATTCTCTGTGTTCAGCAGTACAAAACACTGCACTTTCTTCCTGTACTTACTTTTGTTTCTCTTTCCCCAAACACATCAGGCCAATGAGTTTACTGAACATTAGTGTGTGGTTTGTAATTATGGATTTTGGCTTATTTGGAGTTCAATTGGATTTTTTGTTGTGTGAAAACGAAACAAACCAAGACAAAAGCTACAAGTTTACAAACTCATTAACTGATTCAGACCAGAGTAAATGAGCTACAGGTGTGTGTGGCCGAGGAGTGGGTTCAGGGTGTACATGAGGCTGTGGTTGGCTTGTTTGCGTGCAGATCCTGCACCACCAAAACCTGGTTGGGCCCTGGGCATTGTTGGAGGAAGAGTGGGTAAAGGTTAGGTGTCGGAAATGCATTCCTGCCCGTGCACTGTTGGCTCTGGGTCCATTGTGTAACTGGCGCCACCAACATTAACAGGACGATTACATTAGAGCCTCTTATTACGTGCTTTGTTTGGGTTTCCAGCAATCAGAATCAGAGAAATTGTATTAATCCCAGATGGAATTTTTTTTTAAAAGATTTCGGGTCATACTCGAACTCAGGCTGTCCACTCTCAGCCATGCAAGATACATGCTCATCCGACTGCGTTTGATCATCAAAATTTTCTTTTTTGAAAAAGTGGAAATGGGTTAACAAAAATGTGGAAAAGCAAGTGGTGCTGAAAACAAGCTCCACATTCCTTGTCTTCAGTCGCCACTTATAGAGCAATTAGGTCATGTGAGGGAAAACTTCCTTGCTTTGGAAACAAAGCAGTCAGTGGTAATAAATAAAAACTGCATGGTTCTAGGCTCATTCTGTGTTTGTATATGTAAACCAGGTGTTGAGGAACGTGGCATCTCTCCTTTCTGCAGAGCTGAGATTTGCTACACTCTTCATGGCTGTCATCTGGTTCTGCATGGCTTTCAGGTAAGTTCCCAATTTCAATTCAACTTTTGATTCAATTTTATTTATATGCTGCCAAATCACAACAACAGTTGCCTCAAAGCACTTTATATTGTACGGTAAAGACCTAAAAATAAAAGGGAGAAAACTCCAACTATCACACAACCCCCTTTGAGCAAGCACTTGACAACAGTGGGGAGGGAAAAGTCCCTTCAACAGGAAGAAACCTTAGTCAGAACCAGGCGGGCAGCCATCTGCCACAACTGGTTGGGCTGAGGGGAGGAAGACAGGATAAAAGGCACACTGTGGATGACAGCTAGAGATGAATAATAATTTATGCATAATGAAAGCAGTGGTGTATAGATGCATAGTAAGTGGAAAAAGGTGAATGAAGAAGAAACTCATGAAAAACATGTTTTCTAATGGTTAAATTCTTATTTCCAATCCAATCCAACTTTATTTATAGAGCACTTTAAAAACAACATGGCTGACCAAAGTGCTTTCCAGTAAAAGAAAAACAGATAAAAGTTAAAAACCATACATTAAACAGACAAAGAAAGTTAAATAACAATAAAATAAATACATAAATTAAAAAAGGGATAAAATAAATCAGTAAATATTAAAACAGGAGTAAAATAGACAATAAAATATACAATAAATAAAACTAACAAAGTAAAAAAAGACTAAGAGCAACCAAAAGCTGACTAAAACTGACTACAAGCTGACTGTGGTTCTTCTCCTTAAAAACCTTAGAAAAAAGGTGTGTTTTTAAAAGTGATTTGAAGATTTCAAGTGTTGGGGCCAGCCAAATATGGAGGGACAACTTATTCCTTAATTTCGGGCCACAACAGCGAACCCATGTGGAAAAGAAATAGAAAAAAACTTATAAAAGACTTGCATCAGATTTGGCCTACTTCATATAGTGAATCATATAAGGCTTATATGATTTACTCATGAAAGTGGCCACTTTCTCATTACTTTCATATATTGTTTTAGGAAGTATCCAAAACATACAAGTTTCATTCATATAATTTTTGAAGGGATCTTATATCTGTTTTCACTCTTGTATGCTTTTCATACAAGTTTCACACAAGACAGATACAAACTTTATAAGATTTATATATATCTTTTCCATATGGGAAAGCTCAGTCCCCCTGGTGTTTCAGTCTCGACATGGGGACAGCAAGGAGTGGCTGGTCAGTTGATCTGAGAGACATTTGTGGAGTGTATAGGTGTAGAAGGTCTGACAGGTAAGTAGGAGCCAGGCCATTCAAAACTTTAAAAGCAAACAATAAAAATTTTAAATGAATTTTAAAATGGACAGGAAACCAGTGTAAAGAGGCAAGAACAGGGCTAATGTGCTCGTGTTTGTGTGTACCTGTCAGCAGGCGAGCAGCAGCATTCTGGACCATTTGCAAGTGGGATAGTGAAGCCTGATCAATACCAATATAAAGTGTATTACAATAATCAAGTGGTGAGTGGTCACAAATGCATGTAAAACTCTAAGTCACAAAAAGAGATAATAGGTTTGACTTTAGAGAGCTGCCTCAGCTGAAAAAAGCCATTTCTCACCACTCTACCTATCTGTTTGTCCATTTTAAGAGCTGTGTCAATTTTTACTCCAAGGTTGCTGACAATTGGTTTGACACAGGATGTAAGAGGACCCAAGTCAGGTGGTGGGACACCAGGGCCACTCGGCCCAAATATAATGACCTGTCTTCTTTTCATTAAAATTAAAAAAAAATTCAGAGCCAACCATGCTCTGAGGCATTCTAAAATAGGCCTGAGGGAGTGAGGGTCATTATGTTTCTGTCATGGCTACCGGACAGACTTACAAGCAGACAGAGTTTTTTGAAGACAGTCAAAAGAAATCAGTTTATTAACAACAGGGAACACCTGAGTGCTATATATATGTACAGTGAATTGGGAGGGGGGTCCAGGGCTCCAGGGAGAGGGGGTAATCCTCACACTCACTCCTCATCAACCACACTGGCTCCCAAATCTTCACTCACACCACCACACACAGGAAGGGTCCGTAATCTGGTCCAGGAGGGGGATATTCAGGAGATTCAACGTTCCAACGGCGAACTGCTCTGTGCCACTGCCTTAAATAGTAGCTGGGGAAATCAGCCAGATCAGCAGCAAGTGGTGACAATCACGCAGGTGTGTGGGCCAAGCGCGAGAGCCTGTAACGAGCTCTGCCCAGGCAGAGAGGAGCGAGGGAGAGGCAGAGAGGAAGAGAAAAACAAAAACAAAACCTGTAGCCAGTGTGAGCCAGCCAGAGAGACACGGGGACCATGACAGTTTCAGGGGTAGATAAATCTGACAGTCATCTGCATAACAATAAAATGACACTTTATGTTTGTTTGTTTTTAATAATATGGCCAAAAGGAAGTAAATAAATGCTAAAAAGAAGGGGCCCGAGGATGGATCCTTGAGGTACACCACATGGGAGGGGGGCAGAGGATGAATAAAATTTACCAAGTGAGACTGAGAAACTTCTGTCAAACAGATATGACCTGAACCACTCCAAGGCTGTGCCTCTAATTCCAACATGATGTTCTACGCGAGAAATTAAAATGTTGTGATCTACAGCATCAAAAGCTGCTGTGAGATTCAAAAGCACAAATAACACGGAATTCCCAGAGTCAGCAGTTAGTAAAATATCATTAAAAACTCTTAAAAGTGCAGACTCTGTGGTGTGAAGTGCTTTAAAACCTGATTGAAATACTGCAATTTTTTTTTGACTGTTTAAAAAAGTCTGCAGCTGTGAAGACACTACGTTTCCAAAATTTTAGGAACAAAGGGAAGCTTTGAAATAGTTCTGAAATTATACAACAAAGAGGCATCCAGGCCACGGCGTTTCAGCAGAAGCTGGACCACTGCCTGTTTAAAAGTTACAGGTACATCACCTAAAGTCAGGCTGCTGTTCATAAGCCTTTGAATATAAGGTCCAATAGTCTCCCAAACTTCTTTTAAAAAAGCGATGGCGAAGGACATCACTGGGAGAGCCAGACTTGATTTGGGTAACAATTTGCCCCAGATAAGACAGAGACACGTGGTCAAAATGGCTAAAACTGCCAAAGGTGTGATAATAAGTTATTTGTAAAGAAATTCATTAAGTTGTTACTAATTAAGGTTAATCTCCTAAGATCTGAACTCTTCCAATGGCATGCATCTTTTAATTCTCTTTGATATTTGGGCTGATTGGGACCTGATGAATGTAAAAACAAAGAATTGCCAGATTTTTACCTGATTTTTGTTTCTGGCAAAAATGAGATCCACATATGAGGATATTCGTTTAAAATTTCAATAGAACAGTGGCAGCATGATGTCCTTGTAAGTGGATATCAGGCCCTTGTAGAGCAAAATATAGTATTTTGGTCTAAACAACAAAAATGTGATGTCCACATATGTGGACGCCAGGTCCAAGGAAGTTAAAGGAATGGTTCGCTCAACAGACCTTTGACATTTTGTCACCATGGCTACAATGCTGAAGAAAAATCTGGTGTTGTTTTTTCTTCAATAGTAAGATTAGTAAGATTTATGCTATTGACAATTACTGAGAATAGTAAGATTTTCCAGGTTTAGGGCTGTTTTAAAGAGCAGCGATCCATTTTTCCAGACTAAATGAAGATCTGATAAATAAGTGATACACCATTTCATCTCCAGCTTATGGTTATCTGCTTTAAGGTACACATCTTAGAGTTACACCAGGGAGTCAAGTACTTCTTACTAGAGACTTTCTTTTTCAGAGGAGCAGCAGGATTCAGAGTCACAGTAAAGATGTAATACTATTGTGGGAGTCGAGTTCAGGTAGCTTACCTGCACGGTTTCTTAATATAGTTATAATTTGGGAAATCTTTAAATAGTTGTCTACCAAGAGCTTGATGAGCAGGCATAGAAAGGACAGCCTCCAGGAGAAACTCCACCCACAGGTGGGTCAGCGAAGCAGAGAATTCGTTCTAAATATTTGCTCCCTGGTTTTTAGATCACTGAGGAAATAATTACCCTAACATGAATTGTATACGGTATTACCTCACAACAGATATGGGAATGAAATATGGCAACATTGCAGTTCACATGTCAGAATCCAAAATGGTAAATGGCCTGTATTTATATAGCGCTTTACTAGTCCCTAAGGACCCCAAAGCGCTTTACATATCCAGTCATCCACCCATTCACACACACATTCATACACTGGTGATGGCAAGCTACATTGTAGCCACAGCCACCCCAGGGGGGCACTGACAGAGGCAGACTGACTGAATAGAGTCTAGAGTCTAAAGTGATATGATGACGAGTCACTTTTATTCTTAACCTTTTGTTAATTCAGCGTCTCATGTTTTTTACAGCTTTTATGGCTTGTCTGTGTGGTTCCCTGACATGATCAAACACCTTCAGCATGAAGAGTATGTGTCTAAGGTCCAGGTAATGTCATCTACTCATAAAAGAGTCTTAATACAGTATCATTTCAAATCTGGTTGATGTATTATCTTGTGTATGTGTTTTATGTATTAATTTGTACCATATATGCTACATCAGGCGGTTTTTGTTTTTTTTTAGCTATGTGTATTTTTTGCAAAATATATTTTAACATTTATTTCAGCTTTTTGGGGGTAAAAACAACAACAACAAAAATTCACCCTGATGACACAGAAGGCAAACCACTTACAAAAACTCATATATCGAATATAATAAACTTGGCTTTAAAGGGTTAAAAATGAATCAAACAAGATTTGAGCACAGAAAACAGATTTTCATTGTTTTGTTTCTCTCTAGGTTATCCATAAAAAACGAGTGGAGAACATGATTTTTGACTTTCCTTTGGAGAACCAGATCCATGAAGAAGTAGAATACATCCGTGACAAGTAAGCTTTAATGCTGCTTAAATTCACTGCTGGCTTGAGGTTTATCTACTTAAATATGCTGTAATTTAATATTCATTCGCTGCTGTTTCCCCTCTCATCTGAGAAGCTTCTTCAGTTCTAAGAGCAACTGGTGGAGAGTCCCAGATTTTAAGGCCTATGGGAGTGTCTCCAACAGGGACATGGACCCCCTATTGACCCTCTACCTAATCAAGATGTGAAAACGGGTGTGGGTCACAATCAGCCAAGGTTTTGGGTGAACCCATTGTGAAACCTGGCCCCACCTTATCATGGGATGTACTGAGGTCAAATGGCCCAGGATGTGAGTGGGCGTTATTCCGTCTGGGAAGGGATCTCAAAACTGGATTATAGATGGCAGACAGTTGGTGTCGTAAACCCCCGCCTGTTTAAAGATGGTTGTTCACAGTGGACATAGATGGCTTCTTTCACTCCTCTTTCACTGTCTTCTCTGTCCAAAATGTGAACATTGACATCCTCAAAAGAGTGACCTTTGTCGTTTAGATGCAGATGGACAGCCGAGACTTGTCCCATCGAGGTGGCTCTTCTAAGATGATCTCCTGTCTGAACTAAGGAAAGAATGGTTTCTTTTGTCCTGTCCGGTCTAAGAGAAAGAGCTTCATTAAAATAGGGATTTGTGTTGGTGTGTGGGACTGTAGCTGATAAGTTTATATTGTTAAATGGTAAATATGAGACAATGCATTTTAGATCATTTTATGGAGAAATGCAAAGTGATGTAATGAGTAGTGCAACAACTTACTTTCTCCTGGGAGTAAATTGTTAAGTGATCGATAAGGAAATCAGAATCACTAAATTCTAAATAATTCACATGCCCAGTCATAGAGACTGTGTGCATGACGGTTCATGTGGACACTGCCTGTGTCATCTGTGCTTAAAGTGATCGAGCCAGTAACCTAACAATCAGAGGCTTGGTGAAGTTATCCTCACTTCCTTCTGGACAGATACTGAAGCCCGAGCTTCCCCTGATTCATCCATCGGAGTGCAAGTGTGTGAATTTTAGATAAAAGTACTTAGGTATAGGTAAAAGCAAACTCTAGAGACAAGGGAATCTACCAGTAGCCCTTAAATCCAGTGATGTGAAAAAGCACCCAGGCAGTCTCACAATGATGTGTATGAGGTTAGTGCAATCTGGTAGAGGGGAGAACACATCAGCAAAGGGCTGCTGCAATTCAGAAACATCTGTTCTCTAGGCCATCACAAAGGAGCATAGCAAGACTGATAGAATTTGTTTGTCTGCCTGTAAATCAATCAATCTATCATTCGCCAGGATTGTTAGACAGTCTTCACCAGTCTCCATGATTGGGATAATAAATTTGCCTTGCTCCTGCCCTGTCAGTTGGCATCACCTCATAATCTTCATCATTCATTTGCCATGTGACTTTGAAGGGCCCTTGCCACTTCGCAAATAATTTAGTGGTGGAGTAATGGAGTAACATAAGCACTTTATCTTGTGGTATCCAGCAAATAGCTTTTCACAGGGAAATGGAATTGGAGGCCTGGAGTACCTTCTGCACTGCATACAACAGAAGATCCAATCACCAATACAATCAATGGTCCTAGTAGTGTTCATCATCACTAATGAACTTATGAATTGTGGGTTTTAGAGTCTTATTCAGCTGCTTCAACAGGCCATCTGTCTAGGGGTGATATCCACTGGTCAGAATCGACATAATACAGGGAGTGCAGAATTATTAGGCAAGTTGTATTTTTGAGGGATAATTTTATTATTGAACAACAACCATGTTCTCAATGAACCCAAAAAACTCATTAATATCAAAGCTGAATGTTTTTGGAAGTAGTTTTTAGTTTGTTTTTAGTTTTAGCTATTTTAGGGGGATATCTGTGTGTGCAGGTGACTATTACTGTGCATAATTATTAGGCAACTTAGCAAAAAACAAATATATACCCATTTCAATTATTTATTTTTACCAGTAAAACCAATATAACATCTCCACATTCACAAATATACATTTCTGACATTCAAAAACAAAACAAAAACAAATCAGCGACCAATATAGCCACCTTTCTTTGCAAGGACACTCAAAAGCCTGCCATCCATGGATTCTGTCAGTGTTTTGATCTGTTCACCATCAACATTGCGTGCAGCAGCAACCACAGCCTCCCAGACACTGTTCAGAGAGGTGTACTGTTTTCCCTCCTTGTAAATCTCACATTTGATGATGGACCACAGGTTCTCAATGGGGTTCAGATCAGGTGAACAAGGAGGCCATGTCATTAGTTTTTCTTCTTTTATACCCTTTCTTGCCAGCCACGCTGTGGAGTACTTGGACGCGTGTGATGGAGCATTGTCCTGCATGAAAATCATGTTTTTCTTGAAGGATGCAGACTTCTTCCTGTACCACTGCTTGAAGAAGGTGTCTTCCAGAAACTGGCAGTAGGACTGGGAGTTGAGCTTGACTCCATCCTCAACCCGAAAAGGCCCCACAAGCTCATCTTTGATGATACCAGCCCAAACCAGTACTCCACCTCCACCTTGCTGGCGTCTGAGTCAGACTGGAGCTCTCTGCCCTTTACCAATCCAGCCACGGGCCCATCCATCTGGCCCATCAAGACTCACTCTCATTTCATCAGTCCATAAAACCTTAGAAAAACCAGTCTTGAGATATTTCTTGGCCCAGTCTTGACGTTTCAGCTTGTGTGTCTTGTTCAGTGGTGGTCGTCTTTCAGCCTTTCTTACCTTGGCCATGTCTCTGAGTATTGCACACCTTGTGCTTTTGGGCACTCCAGTGATGTTGCAGCTCTGAAATATGGCCAAACTGGTGGCAAGTGGCATCTTGGCAGCTGCACGCTTGACTTTTCTCAGTTCATGGGCAGTTATTTTGCGCCTTGGTTTTTCCACACGCTTCTTGCGACCCTGTTGACTATTTTGAATGAAACACTTGATTGTTCGATGATCACGCTTCAGAAGCTTTGCAATTTTGAGACTGCTGCATCCCTCTGCAAGATATCTCACTATTTTTGACTTTTCTGAGCCTGTCAAGTCCTTCTTTTGACCCATTTTGCCAAAGGAAAGGACGTTGCCTAATAATTATGCACACCTGATATAGGGTGTTGATGTCATTAGACCACACCCCTTCTCATTACAGAGATGCACATCAGCTAATATGCTTAATTGGTAGTAGGCTTTCGAGCCTATACAGCTTGGAGTAAGACAACATGCATGAAGAGGATGATGTGGACAAAATACTCATTTGCCTAATAATTCTGCACTCCCTGTACACAGGAATTCATAAAGCTCTCTCAGTGTGTGGAACATGAATGATGTGCTCTGGTCCGTCAGAATCTCTTTCAGGATTCCTATGAGAGGAAATAACCTGAAAGTAGGGATGGGTATTGATAAGATTTTCACGATTCCGATTCCATTTTCGATTCTGTTTAACGATTCGATTCTTTATCGATTCTTTTTAAAAAAGGAGAACACACAGGTCGAATAGCTTAGAACTTTGTTTTATATCTTCTCTTTGAACAAGATAGAAATTTAGGAGTAACATGGCCTTACAAACCCAACAGTGAGATCTTAAGAGATCCAGCCTATGGCTCTTCTTTTTTTTTTTTTCTTTTTTTTTTTTTTGTGTGTCCCGTTTGGATCTTTAGCCATCAGAATTGTTGTCTTAAGGCCAAGAAAGATGCCGAGCGGATTTATTTTACCAAGTGGATCATCATGGCCTTGCCACATTGGTCCATTTGATTGACCTTTATTATAATTATGTATTTATTTTATTTTCAGTTGCTACAAACGGGACAGACATGACTGGGGGATAGGACAGGGAGAAAGAATGAAAGAAAGAGAGGGAGAGAAAGAAAACCAAAGGGGAGAAGAGACGGTGAGAAAGGGGGGGAAGAAAGAAAAAAAACCAAACAAAACACCTGGATCACCTGTATGGAGAAAAAAAAACAGAAGAGAAAGCAAACAACAAAGAGCAACATAATAAATATAACACCATCACAATAAACTAGCTAGCAGTAGATATCAGTAGATACTAAATAATAAACGATATTGTGCAGCACGCAAGATAGACAGCGCACAATGTGCTTTGAGGCAGCAGCCAAGAAAGCTGTAGTCCGCGTCTGTGAACACCCGTGTGTACACCTGTGTGCATACCTGTGTGGATCAGCATGCTTGTATTCCAAAGGTTTCTCCATGTAACGATCTGCTAGGGAGTGAGGGGAGCCATAGCCCCGTCCCCCAGGGTATGAAGCAGGTATGGAGGAGATCCAGGCCCCAGATATCCAGAGGCCCCAGAGTACAAGGACCCGAGGTGGACCACCAAAAAGGGGGGGGGGGAACCGTGCCACCCTCCTGGGAAGAGCTGAGTAGAGCCCCAAACGAGAGGTCACCCCGCAGCTACGGAGCAGAGGCCAGAGGGGGTTGCAGTGGCGTGCCCGCGGGCTCTGCCGGCAGCCAGCTATGCCAGAGAGGACCGAGCTTCAGGCCCAGAGGCCTGAGGGCACCCCACCCCCCGGAAGGGGCCCAGCTGGGTCACAGGCACCAGGCCCCGCCAATCGGCCACCAGGAGTGAGCCGGTACATACATGAGCGCCCAGCCCCAGTCGACAAGAACCACCAACGCACCAACGTCTGAGGGCATCAGCCACCTGAAGGGAGTGTGGTGAGGGGAGATAGGCCTCCGTACTTTAGAGGGCCTGAGATGTACCCAGAGAGGTTGAGTCTAAGACCCAACCTGACATATAGACACAGACGAACAGGCACACGCGGACACAAACATGCATTCCTACCCCCATATACACAACCAAATACTCGGCACTCACCCAACGTGTAGACAGACACAAATAGACACTGCACAGACAGTCGCACTCCCCAAACATACTCTATATCCCAGGTCCAGGTACCGCCCTCAGAGGGGCAAGCCGCACCTAGACCCAGGAGATGTAACCCATCTCTCTGGGGTGGAGGCAAGCGGACCACCTCCTTATCTGCAGTAGCAGGGAGGCCCCGCATCCCAGACCCCAGTCTGACGGCCAGCACCTCCTCCCAGTCCCCCAGCCTATGGCTCTTCAATGGGGTGTCACAGGGTCCCCAGGAAAAAAAATTGCAAATGTAAAATAATAAAATAAACATTCTTCTGTAGCAATAACAACGTATAACATAAATTATTCTGTAGCAATTACACAAGAATATCCAGTAATGTCCCTGCCTACAATTAAACACATTCACTTACCGAAAATCGGGGGCATCTGCTGTGGCAAATGGGTGCAAGCCTTTTACCACAAACTTAGTCACTGCTCGGTGACATTCGTCTATCCTGGCCTGAAAGGAGACGCTACCGGTAGACCCCAGCCAGTCTATTTACAAAATCAGCAGCTGCGCAAGGCAGGAACTATTTGCGGCCTTGATTCTGTTTTGGCCCTCTATTTAATTTTCACCGGCACTATGGGACAACTGTGAAAATTATTATGTGCATGCTTAAAATCCACACACAATAACTCCACCATAGCTCAGGTTCTGAACCAGGCTCTGGTGGATTAGTGACTGTGTACAGCCTGAATCCACTCATGCCTGGCATATACTACTACTGCCCGTCACCCCTCCCAGGGTATGGGCCGCCAAAGGTAGATCTCCAGAGATTTCTTCAGATTTGGTGTATACCCCATATACCTCATTGCATTCTTACTGGATGGTGTATGTTCATCCTGAGCCTTGGAGAGCTGGTGGCCCAGACCACCTGACCAACCTCTTTGAGTGTACACTCATTCTGGAAATGCCTGGGAGGGGTGGCAGGTGTTTGTTCTGCAGGTTGGGTACGGGTACATGGTAGCTAGCATGATGGCCACATCCTCACCTATTCTGATGTCTGCAGTGGAAGCATATAAATGAATATCTGTCACCATCAGCTCCAGCAGCCATTGTTCTCATTCAGACTCCCCCAGCTCCAGTCACCTTGGCAGCATCCTTCAGTAGGGTGAAAAACGCACAGTCCTGTCTGCTTTGAAAATGGTAAATGTACTGGTATTTATATAGCCCTTTTCTACTCTAAGTGAACAACCAAAGCACCTTTTACTACTATGACCTTGGAGACCGGTGGAGAGGTTGCCATTCCCAACCGGGACAGCAGGCTCTGCAGCAGCTTGGTCTACTTGTCCAACAAAGCCTGCAGCGACTCTAGGTGCTTAAACCCATGCTTGCTCTGGGTGCCACACAGCCATTTCAGCTAACATTTGCACCAGTGATGCTACTGGCTGCACCATTTATTACTCAGATGTCATCTAGTGGATACCTTAAGCACCAGTGTGGCAATAGCTAGTTCTGCTAGTAAGGATGAGGGTCAGCTTATGATTCGTTTAGATATTTATTTGACACACTTTCAAATCAATTCAATAACATTCAGTTCAATTTTATTTTTTTTAAACACCAAATCACAACAACAGTTGCCTCAAAGTGCTTTATTATTGTAAGGTAAAGACCCTACAATAATTTAGATAGATAAGTATTAATATCCTCCTGCACAGCGATAAATATAAGAATATGATTTAGTCTTGAATTTTTTCTGGCTTGTTACTGGTATGCTTTCTTGGCATAAGCCTAAAGAACCACAGAACCCTTGCTGTACCGTGTGATTCCTGGCTCAGTTTGTCATAAAATAGTTCCTACAGGTGAAAACTAAAAAGGGTGAGTTGGTATTTGACCAAATAAAAATAGCTTGGAATGGACAGGGATTGAGATGTAATGTATTTTGGTTAAATTAAGGGCAATTTGTGATTTGGGCTGTACCTCTGACTCTGAAGGACAAGTTATTAAAAAGGACATCCACAGGCATCGGCTGTTTTTATCTGTCTTCAGAGTTGAGCTAAAGCTTCAAATACAGCTGTTGCCAAAACATATCGCTGCAATTTGTTCGTATTACCAAATATATATTAAAAAACAAACAACAACAACAGCAAACCAATATTCACCTATACTTAATACTCTAACTCTGGGTATTTTAACATAGGGGTTAGAGCTAGAGCTCTACACTTGTGCAGGTACCATTCACAGCTGAACCTTAGCATTCTCAAATAAGGGAATGCATCTTCAAGTTTTAAGTACAGATATAATGTATATTTTGTTATATATTTTACAAACTTCTATGCTCTTTTAGAATAAAATGCACAGAATCAGGTTTAACTTTCAGTTTGACATGAACCACATGATTATAACAGGGCTTCTTTTTCCATACATTGTATTGCCATGAAGATTGTTCCACCATTTTCACTCCAACATGCTTTTGCATGCTTCAACTTGTGTCAGTTTTGGATTTATGCCCACTGTCCATTCTGATTCTGTGCTGATAGCAATAGAAGTGAGAGTCCATGTTTTCCATTTCTCAATCTGTATTCTCACCTGTACTTGTGTTCTTGTAGATTATTGAACATCCTTTATATAGCATCCTTTAAAACTTATATATAGCCAAGTTCTAATTAAATCATTATCTTCTACTGATTCAAATATGAGAAATCTGCCAACAGCTAAGCTTGAGGAACGACTGGTCATGACCTACCTGAAACAGGAACAGATGAAATGCAAACTAGAATAAATTTTGCTGTGATGCTCATGGATTTGGGTTAGGGTTAGGCAGGAAAATTCAACGTTAGTATGGTGCATTATGTATTTACAGTGCTGCTTGAAACCATACCTACACCCTATGTGAATATTGTCTTCTTCAAAAATTGACTTTATGGTCATCATTTCATCCCTTTAAAAACTCTTTTCCAGCAGTTTCTAAATTGTTGTCACCTACAAACAACACACTTAAAAAACTAGGCACATAAAATGTATGCTTACTTCTTACTTCCTGAAACTTCAGAAACACTACCCTGTATGCAGGGACCCTCTGGAGACAAAACTCTGCTTTAGTTATTCCACTTAGTTATTTAGTTATTCAGCTTAAACAGAAACTGATAAAATGAGTCCCTTAAATAGTTTCTTCTCCCTCGTTTAAGTACCTGTTAAGGAAACATACCTGTAGTGGAGTTTTTGATTGTAGATAATTTTGTTTCGGTGCAGTCAGGTACTGACGTGTTGATATGTAACATTTACCAAGAAAGCTGTGGTTCTATTTTGAAATTGCCCTTCTGTCCCTAAGGATTTATATTCCTGAGGTAAATTTGAACTCAAGAACACAAGTCAGTGCTTTGATTTGAGAAAGGCTCTTTGTCCATCCCATTCTCATAGGTTCATCAATATAGAGATGAAGTCAGTGAAATTTAAAGACTCTCTGTTTGAAGACTGTCACTTTGAGAACATCAGGTCCTCTGAAACAGTGTTTGAGAACTGCACCATCCACTCCACTGTCTTCTACAACACAGGTAAGTTTGAATGGGACAATTTGTTGGAATTGGTTGCAGCTTTGGTATAGAAACGAATGTGAATGTGAGTGAAAATGGTTTCTACCCCTCAGGTATGAAAGGCTGATAGGGCATTATCGTCACTCTGCTGGGCAGGCAGGTGGATAGCACCGTCATCCAAGTTCGTCAATGCAATAACTAGAGAACTTTACATTTTTATAAAGGGTGTCTTTATTGAACGTTATACCTACATTTTCTTTCTTTTAATATAATGTTAATCTTTTGGGAGGGCTGTAGCACAGGAAGAACAGCAGGTCACCTACTAATGGGAAGATTGGTGGTTCAATCCCTGTCTGCTTCAGTCTCCATGCCAAATATCCTTGGGTGAGAAACCTACCTTAAGTTACTCTCTGATGCATCTATCAGAGTATGAATGTTAGATAGAAAGCACTTGCATAGAAAAAAAAATGCTTGTGTGGTTGAATGAGGCAAATGTGTAAAGCACTTTGAGTGCTCAGAGGGAGTAGAAAAGTGCTATATAAGAGCCAGTCAATTTATAATTTCAATATTTGTTTTTTGGATGACAGAAATCCCAGCGATTTTGAAAATATTAAACCAGGATTTACTCTACTGCTTTCCAATTGTCTGCCTCCAGTGATTTTCATTTAGAAATGTGGTTCCACATTTTTCATTAGTTTGAGAACAGTCACAGGCTTCAGCTAAACATTTTAATTTTTTATCACCAAAAATTAATATAATAATTACAATAATTAAAACTGTGAGGTTCTATGTCCCTGTCATTCAAGCCGCAGTTCCTAACTACAGTGTTTGCCCCCTTCCTGATTTTCTATTTTTTGTGTATGTTTGTCACACAGGTCATCAAACAAATGTAAATATTAGACAAAGATAATACTAGTAAACACAGAATATAGTTTCTAAATCTCTAAATCTCTGAGTCAGAAAAAGGTTACAAAGCCAGTCCTGAAGCTGTGGGACTCCGGCAAACCAGAGTGAGCACTGTTGTAAAACATGGAACAGTGGTGAACATTGCCAGAAGTGACCGGGCACAGAAATTTACCCCATGAACGCAGTGACAACTTATCCAAGATGTCACAAAAGACCCCAGAACAACATGCAAAGAATGAATATATGTAGCTCTGTGTTCCAACATTCAGAAGAAGGAACTGCTGTCATGGCTAGAAAATGATGGGTTACATCACATATTCTATGGCAAGAGGGAGCCAGGACAATGGGGGGAGATATCATCACCACCCCCACCCGAGATTGTGTACCAAGGGCCAAGTACGATGGAAGAAGGATCGTTGAGTGTGAGAGGATTTGACCTGAAATATAGGATCGTGGAGAAACTTAAAACCTGGACCCTCCACAGCTGGTTACCAAGATTACGTGAAGTACCCCTGAAGGTCTACTAGACGATGTGAATGCAGCACTATGGACATTCCTACTGTGACCATCATCAAGACTAATCAGCTGATCTACACCACGGCAGCAGTAATCAGCCAGAAGGAGCAGTACCCTCCATGGAGAAGGAGACTAGATGAAAAAATCAAGGTAGCACAAAGGGAGTTGCAGAAAGGTGCAATGAAGAAGGTGCCAAAGAAGTACGGCAAGCTGTCCATACCTGAGGCCTGGTGAACTGCCAAGCAAAGACTCACCTGAAGAGGTACTGAAGGCAGGAGAATGAACCTGGTGTTCTCCACAAAACTATTCAAGGTATACAATCAAGGTATGACAAGTGAAGAGCACTGCAAGAGTATTGGGGGTAGTGGATCCAAGAGCAGACCATAGCAACCTGCCTGAACAGGATCCAGAGATCCAAGAAACAGTTGGACAGCACCAGGCCCTGACATGATTCCCACCTACTGGCTGAAGAAGCTGACTGCACTCCATTAGTGTCTAGCAGCACAAATGAACCAGCTGCTAGTCAATGAGACACACCCAGAATGGCTAAAACTTTTTACCAGTTGTGTATTGTAAAACTGTTTTCCTATATCTGTATAGTGTAGAACCGTGTATCTGAGACTACTAATATAGACAGTTATAGACAGTTTTTCCGGTTTTTGTTTTTTTATTTATTGTATTTATAGCAGTATTCAAATGCAAAAACAAGTCAATAAACCTTTTAGAGAGGTGTCAGTTAATGGCTCTTGTAATTTAGTTCCAAAAACATCTGCAAACACAAAAGCCATTTAAAGTATATTAACACTAATAAGTAAAGTATATTATATAATAGCCTTTCTACTCTCTGTAGACCTGTGGGAGGCAAAGTTTATTGACTGTAAGATGGAGAACACCACCTTTGAACACAACAAGCATGGCTGCCACCTAGATACTGCTAAGGAGAATGATGTCCTCATCTACCTGGTCAGCTTCCTAGGCAGTCTGGCAGTGCTGCCAGGCAACATCATCTCAGCTCTCTACATGGAGAAGATTGGCAGAGTAAAGATCATAGGTAAATTATGGAAGTTTGTTTGTAAAGGAGTTAGGAATGCAGTCAAGGAATATTATGTATATCTTTCATATTTTCGTACCGTATGTAATGTTGTAGAGCTTGTATTTTGTGTTGTATTTATTGCATTTCTGAAAGTTTCTGAGAGTTTCAAATGGGCTTCCTGGTTAAATAAAGGTAATAATAAGGTGTTTTAGTTGTCATCTGAGATTGCGTTTACCCAGTTTTAAGACCTCCTCCCATATGGAAAAGAAATAGTAAAAACATATATGATTTACTCATGAAAGTGGCCACTTTCTCATTACTTTCATATATTTTTTTAGTAAGTATACAAAACATACAAGTTTCATTATATAATTTTTCAAGGGATCTTATATGTGTTTTCACTCTTGTATGCTTTTCATACAAGTTTCACACAAGACAGATAAAAACTTTATAAGATTTATATATATCTTTTCCATATGGACCAGATTCTTTTTTTTTATTATTATATCCTGATACATTAAACTTTAAATTTAAAGAGGGTATTTTCTTTTTACAGGGAGTGTAAATCTGTGAGTCTGCATTTCAGTTCATAGTTTCATTGCATACCTGTGGTGGCATTCAGAAGCAATGTTGTGTCACTGTCCAAACATTTCTGGACATAATTTCACCTAGCTTTACATCTATATTTGATTATCTTATATAGGCCATAACTTCATATTACATTATTTTAGAACTTATGTTATAATGAACTCTTAATGCATTCTATAAATATGTTGCAATTTATTAAAAAATACTGATTCTACAGGATTCATTACAAAACTCTGATCTCCTTAGGTGGATCCATGCTGATTTCAGCAGGCTGTACATTTTTCCTGTTTCTAAGCTTCAGCCAATCAGCAATCATTGCACTACAGTGTCTGTTCTGTGGTGTTAGTGCAGCTGCATGGAATGGAATTGAAGTGGTGACTGTGGAACTGTATCCAGCTTCAAAGAGGTACCAGTATTTTTCTTCTTATATATACACACACACGTGTGTGTGTGTGTGTGTGTGTGTGTGTGTGTGTGTGTGTGTGTGTGTGTGTGTGTGTGTGTGTGTGTGTGTGTGTGAAAAGTACATTGTAGTTAAAAACTGAAGACATCAAATATATGAAGCAAGATATATGGAATTATGTAGCAAGATTAGATTCCTGAAAGTAGCCACCATTTGCTCTGTTGACAGAAGTGATAGAACTGAAAATCAGTCGCTCTGGAAAATTTCTAAAACTTTGAATGTCACTTCTTGAGTCACCTCTGCTGCTAAGGATACATTCATGTGAGTCACCAGCCCCAGAAATCGCAAGTTAACAGCACCTTAGATTAGAGTCCAGATAAATGCCACACAGAGTTCCAGTAGCAGACCCATCTCTACTTTAACTGTTTAGAAAAGACTGCACAAGTCAGGCTTTTATCAAGTCTTTGTGTGATGCAAAAGGTGAACTGATGGTCTCTACATGTATGGTTGCCACCGTGAAGCATGGAGGAGGAGGTGTGATGGTCTGGGGGTGCTTTGCTGGTGACACTGTTGGAGATTTTTTGAAAATTGAAGGCACACTGAAGCATGGCTACCACAGCATCCTGCAGCAAATTTCCATCCCATCCAGTTTGCGTTTAGTTGGACCATTATTTATCTTCCAAAAGGACAATGACCCCGAACACACCTCCAGGCTGTGTAAGGGCAATTTGACCAAGAAGGAGAGTCATGGAATGCTGCGCTAGGCCAGCGTTCCCCATGTATATATATATGTATACACATATATATACACCCACATATATATATATATATATATATATATATATATATACGTATATATATATATATATATATATATATATATACGTATATATATATATATATATATATACGTATATATATATATATATATATATATATATATATATATATATATATATATACGTGTATATATATATATATGTGTATATATATATATGTATGTACGTATATATGTATGTGTGTATATATATATATATATATATATATATATATATATACACATACACATACATACATACATACATACATACATACATACATATATATATATATATATACACATATATATATATACGTATATATATACGTATATATATATATATATACATATATATATATATATATATATATATATATATATATATATATATATATATATATATATATATTAGGGGTGCAACGATACACAAAATTCACGGTTCGGTTCGGTTCGATACTTTGGTGTCACGGTTCGATATTTTTTCGATACAAAAAAATGTTCACGCATTTTTAATTTGTCATTTATTAAAATTATAAATATATATTTTAACTCAAAAGTACAGTTTTTGAATTTAACCCTAACCCTTGTGCGTGTTTTTTATTTTGACAGCAAATGCGCACCTTCGGACCACTTATGTGCAGCCCTGGTTATTTAGCTCATCATATTGCAGCCACAGAAATTCTTTTGTCCATGAAACCATAAAGCTGCACTTTCTTTTTGCCTCATAGTCTGATTTGTCATAACTTCTCCGTTTTGTGGTAAGCTTTTCTTTGGCTGTCACTTCTTCACCCTGACCTGTCTTATTTGGCTCAGCAGAACTGAAACGCTTTTACACACGCACTCACATAAGCTCAGCGATTCTCTGCACGATCAACCTCTCACATGTTTAAGCTTGCTGCGGGAGATTTCACTTGTCATGTTTGCATAGTAAGCTAACGATTAATAAGACGATGTCAGAGGAATTGGTGCACAAATTATCATCACTCACAGATCAG